>NC_134484.1:245886246-246250413 GCF_040206685.1 Ascaphus truei | reverse complement strand
TCTGAGAGAGAGAGTGGGTCTGAGAGTCTGAGTGAGAGAGTGGGTCTGAGAGTCTGAGCGAGAGTGTGGGTCTGAGAGTCTGAGCGAGAGAGTGGTTCTGAGATTCTGAGAGAGGGAGTGGGTCTGAGAGTCTGATTTCCCTACCCCCTGCCCGATGTCTGTGTGTGTGTGTGTGCACGCGTGCGTGTGTGCGCGTGTGCACAGACACCAACCCACAGTCAGTCATAGTCACCCACCACCCAAGAGTCAGTCAGTCACCCAAAGAGAAGCAGTTCCAGCCATCACATTAGTGGTGAGTTCATTAAATGTTTGACCAAATATAGCAGGCTAATTTTTAAGTTGATAATTTTGTATGGCCCTCGAATGATTTTATAAATATCAAAATGGCCCTTGGCAGAAAAAAGGTTCCCCACCCCTGCCTTACAGGGACGAAGGAATTACACACATTGGAAAGCATAAAACTGGCTGAAAATCTACTTGTGATAAAATATGCTTGGTAAATAATATTTTAGACCTAAGTCTGTGTCAAGAATAATTCCTAAGTAGCTCACCTGCTACACAAGTAGTAGGCTTATCCTATTTTTATATGGGTGTTTAGCTCACATTTATAAATTATCCAGCCAACCATCAGCCTCTTTTCCCTGCTTTAAACTGCAAATAACAGCAAGAAAATTCCAGAATACAAGGCCTCTAATATTTCCTGTTAGTAAAAACTGGCCTGGTGTTTTCGTTTTGCCTAAAGTACTTTGGTTTTGGTTCTAGTTCTGCATTATTTACTTCATCAGAAGTCATAAAGCAGATTAAAGAACTGTGAAACGCATAGCAAAACTACAGCTGGCAAACTATTGAGACTGTTGAGGCAGTAACTATCAAGCTATATGCAAAAGCTAGTCTGATCCTTGGAAAGACCCGGGCCTGCAGTAAGTCTTCACCAAGTGACATCATCAAGCTGCAACACACGACAAAAAGCAGTGTGGAGAGTCACAGACACCAGATTCACTCCGCTCTGCAGAAGTGCCCCTGAAACATACCCACAACGAGCTCCAACAAGGTGATGCAATATAGTGAGAAGGGACACTGGCATTAAAGGATCCAGGTTTTCAATTCAAGCTACAGGGATGTGCCACCACAGCCCATGAAGCCAGCAGTGACTATGGATTGAATACCTAGACTCTTCCACATACTGTATAAGCGACTTTCAAGATGCTTCCTTTACCTGCTCTATCTTCTGTGATTAAAATCTGTTATATTTTATGGTGCCCCTATTATATATATACAGTATATATATATGTATATAGAATCCACAGAAGCAGCCGGCACTCCACTTGCAAGTAGAAAAAATTGGGTGCTTGTCCCATAAAGCAATAATAAACCATACGATACCGTTTGAAGAACGAGATCAGGAGACAGCACTCTGATAAGTTTGATCACAAGTTTTTGTATTGAAAAAGACATATAAACCGACGTTTCGGTCCCCCAGTGGGACCTTTCTCAAGGTCCACTTGCAAGTAGAAAAAATTGGGTGCTTGTCCCATAAAGCAATAATAAACCATACGATACCGTTTGAAGAACGAGATCAGGAGACAGCACTCTGATAAGTTTGATCACAAGTTTTTGTATTGAAAAAGACATATAAACCGACGTTTCGGTCCCCCAGTGGGACCTTTCTCAAGGTGGTGTTGCAGTATTCAGGCACATGCTTGTCTGGCAGGGCCTTGAGAATTCTAGCAAAGCATGTGACTGGTGGGGTGACTGTTTGACAACATTCAGTTTTGCCCAGACACTGGGAGGGAAAAATGTTTATACCCCCTGGCTAGATAAGAGGGGGGGGGGGGTCTGGCCTGTTCAGTCAGTGTGTGTGCTTGGGGAGACTGTCCTAGGTGCCTGGTGCAGACAGAGGTTCCCATGCTGCTGGCAGCAGGGCTATAGCCCAGGTTTATGTAGGGATCTGGGTCTGAGCCTGGGTCTGGGTTAGAACTGCAGTCAAAGGGGGAACTGCTGCACGAGGGAAGCTGAAAACCTGCCCTGTTTATGATGTGCCTGCTGGTGTGCAATAAAAACAAGCATCCTGTTTAAAAGTTCCTGGTGCTCTGTTCTTCTTATTCTACATCTACTCCTCACTACACCCTTGGTCTGGATCAAACAAAGAAGCCCTGAGACCACAGGTAAAACTGACTGAGCTATACTACGCTGATGCAGGTAGAAATTCTGTCAGCAGAGTAGAAATAAACTGATTGCATGTAAACCCTATCTCTGCTGCTGCTGGGATGGGGGTGGAGCGGGGGGGGGGTAGGGGTGTTACATTGGCACCCAATGTGGAGCTTGAGGAGTGGATTACCTTTGGTGCTCTGGCCAGAGGTGTGAAGTAACTGTGTGGGGGGTCCGTGTTTTTAACTTTTGGGACCCCAATAATTGTTTTGCCACACTTAACATTATCTGCTGAGATTTACACTTAGAGCTGTTGTAGTGACTGCCACAGTACATTCGAAGCTGCCAGTGAAATGAACTGTAGCGATTGCAAACCCCATTTTAAAATTGGAGCTGCAAAGAGAATGGAGAAAGGATCAGAGACAATGAGCATGTCGCTGCCCTCTAGGCAGATAGTTTATCAGTGGGCCCTAAACTACAAAATACTTTCCGTCACATCGTAGCTATAGGTCAAGATATGCCAGAGGCCTCAGCTTGTGACATATTCCTCATCCTGAGCCATTTCCCGGAGTTAGCCAAAGCCCGGATCTACAAATTGGTCTGAGATGATCCAGAATGGAATACCGTAATAGTCACTGGAGGTTGTGACTTAAGGGAAGATAAAGGCCCCTGGCTTTATATCTCCCGGATGCCTGGAGGTGTCCCCTCATATATCCTGAGATACTGGTATCCAAGGAGGATAATGTGCCCATCGGTAGCACCAGGGAAGATTCCCTGCTACTGCCGCCGGCTGCGCCCTTACCGAACCTGCGGGAGGACAAGATACTTGCCCTTCCTGAGACTCACAGTAAAGAGGCAGTTGCTGTGCCGTATTCGTCCGTCGCAGAGTGCCGCGCAGAGGAGAACACCATGCCACTGTGGGCCCCTAATCTGATCAAGGTTCCTGCCGTTCTTGTTCTTTCCCTTGCGGAGGTTGCTGCTGTTTTTCCAGAGTCATCTGTTGCAGAGGGCAGTCTACCTGTGGTGATTGTGCCATCCGAGGCATCGCCTGTTTTTGTTCCAGTGAGGATCCCGCCTTTGTTGGTGAGCGGCGCTGAGGCCAATCCATTCTTGTTGCGGTGCAGAGATCTCAAAGAGGACCATGAGTCTGTCGCTGTTGAAGCTGCACTGGCATCTGCGGTCTCAGTGGACAGATCGCAAGTGAGTATGAAAGCGGGCCAGTTATTGCTTGCTATGGCTGCTTGAACTGTGTGCAAGGACTCTTTGGTTACTCCGGTGCTGGAGGTAACTGCATCCATGGAGAACCAGGACATTGGTGAGCCAGACAGTCTGAGTAAATGTATAGCATGCTAATGAAAATATGTTTCCCAATGTATTCCAGCAATGTATGGTTACAAATATGTCTTCTGATTCTATGCCTAGTACTAGTGAGATAGGGATAGCACTTACTGCACCGACACACTTTATTCGAGCAAATACCCAGTATGTACCTGGCAGATACCTGGAATGCGCCGCTCCTCACCTCTGACAAGCCCCGTTGCGTTTGCCTTCCCAGCCTGGGTTCGTGCCTGGCTGACGGGCGGCTGATCTGTTAAATGATAATGATTAGGATTTAATAGGCTGCAATGCTTCGCGTGTCTACCAGATGGCATAAATTCATGAATTGTAATGCAGTATATATATATATACTGTGCAGTATTGCAGCCAGAGGGAATAAAATGCTTCAATCCCTGCCTAGAAAATACCTCAATGCACTCGGGCAGAAAACAGTCACAAACCTCAATACACCCGGGTATACCCGAATTCGTGGGACTAGCCGAGCTCGAATAAAGTGTGTCGCCAGTGTAACAGGTGGGATTCCTGGTTTCAAGTTATGTTCCCCTTTTCAACCGGACTAGGTTTATTGTAAGGTGGGGAACTAGAGTAGAACATTGGTGGAAGAAAGGTCAATTTACACCTGACCAGGCGGCAGCCATCAGGTGACAGAGGTACAATGAGTGTGAGGAAAACAGTGTTGCCATCCCAGAGAAACGGGGCAGTGTTGCGCTAGACAGCCCTAATAACTGTAAACCTGCTGAAGTGATTTGGTCCAGAACAGCATCCCCTGTGTTAGGTGAGGTATGCAAACCTTTAACGATCCATAGAGTTAGTGACTCAGAAATGCATTGATGAGGGTGTACCTGTTGAGATTGTGCTTAGACCTAATGTGAATAAATTAGGTGAGGATGCACCAAAGCAGGAGGCTGAGATACTGTGCAACAGTATCAAAGGATGTGAGAGGGACAGAGATTATTCTCCAGGCCTAGAGGAAGAGACTAATGAAGGTAGTGATATAGGTGAGGAGCCACTGTGTTGGGGCTGCCAGGACAGCTCTGATCTACCTAAATTTAGCAGAGCAGACAGAGTTCTGCTGCATAAAATTGTCCCTGATTTCAAATGGTGGGAGACAGGAAAAATCCCTTATGTGCCTATTACTAAGGAGTTTATGCTTGGTGTGGCCAGGGCCTGCCTAACATTGTAGTGTAATTACACCTACAGTCTTATTAGATACGTTCACATTAGTCAGGACAGGTTAGTTAGAAAGAATAATCCTGCTCAGTGCACTGACAAGTATTCCTGTTACCATTGAAAATGCTCATGTCATTTGTTGTGATGTGATGTTGTACCTCTGTATTATGTTCACTGTATTTATATTATATAATTGTGCCCTGTTGGTATGTTTTGTTGATGCTATGACAAATGTTGCCTCGCATGGGACAGCGCTGGGTTTTCCAGGAGGAGAGTGTAGCCCGTTGCTTAAATCAGGCCCCTTTTAGCATGTATGCAATGGCAGAACTCTGGCAGGGTAGGGGTTAAACCCATTGCACATGGTCCTGTATGTGAGATGGCTCTTAGCTAAGCTGTATTGTTGCAGTATTCAGACAGTATTTCAAGGCAGTTGGGACTGTTAGCAATACATTTCTCAAGTTGACGGAGCCGACGGAGACACTTCCGGGTATTGATGTCACAAACCAGTATCATCGTTTCCCTATCGCGAGATTTGGAGATCTAGGAGGAGGGGATATGGAGCGGCAGCGCGAGTGACAGCAATCAGACGGCGTTCCTCATGGAGATTAGATCCTAAGGCTAACCAGCCCATCATTGCTGCTAAAGATAGGATTTTATCCTGAAATTCCCGTTTTTACTGCTACATCGTAAGTAGCTTCTGTACTTGTGCTGTCATTTCAATATATACATACTTCACCATATTGGCATCTCTCTCATTTTTAGGTCTTACCTTGTCCCGGAACTACTCTCTGGACTTTCACTGTGTGTATATATATCCCTGCAGGTGTTTTATATCTCAATCATCTGCATATCATTGGTTTGCACCCTTTGTTTTTCTTTTCTTTATAATACTTGGTATCATGTACATCTTACACATTGTGGCAGCATTCATTGACACTATTCTGACATTGGTTGTATACATTTTGCGCACCTTATTCTTTATATATAATTGCAATATTTATTTATTTATTTATAAAATATTTTACCAGGAAATAATACATTGAGAGTTACCTCTCGTTTTCAAGTATGTCTTGGGCACAGAGTAAAACAAATAATACATGGTTACAAATACAGTTACATACATGAACAGGGTATATATTATATACAAGACATTGCATGCACAGTTAGAGATAATTTATATTATGGGCGTATGAAACAGTTACAGACCAGATTAAAATGTGAGACAGCCTTAGATTTGAAAGAACTTAAACTGGTGGTGGATGTGAGAGTCTCTGGTAGGTTGTTCCAGTTTTGGGGTGCATGGTAGGAGAAGGAGGAACGTCCGGATACATTGTTGAGCCTTGGGACCATGAACAGTCTTTTGGAGTCTGATCTCAGGTGATAGGTGCTGCATGTGGTAGGGGTGAGGAGCTTGTTCAGATAGCTGGCTAGCTTGCCAATGAAGAATTTAAAGGTAAGACAGGAAAGGTGAACTTTGCGCCTAGACTCTAGTGATGACCAATCTAGTTTTTTGAGCATTTCGCAGTGATGTGTGTTGTAGTTGCATTGGAGAACAAAACGACAAATTGAATTGTAGAGGGTGTCAAGTTTTCCAAGGTGGGTTTGAGGTGCTGAGCCATATACTATGTCTCCATAGTCAATAATTGGCATTAGCATCTGCTGTGCGATACGCTTTCTGACCAGGAGATTTAGGGAGGATTTGTTCCTGTAAAGTACCCCTAGTTTGGCATAGGTCTTGGTTGACAGGGTATCAATGTGCATCCCGAATGTTAAGTGGGAGTCAAATCATAAGCCCAGGTATTTAAAACTAGTGACAGGGGTTAGAGTGGTGTTAGCGTTGGTTCTAATCAGGAGCTCAGCATATGTGTATATATATATATATATATATATATATATATATATATATATATATATATATATATGTAGAGGTATCAGTACCGTGTTAGCCGAGCTTCAATAATCAAAAAATAAATAGATGATACCGTTCTGTGGCTAACGAAATTGCTTTCAGTTACCCTTTGACACCTCTAGCCATAAAACACATCCACACCGGGGGAAGGACAAGCACAGATAACATTCCAAGAGACACTGTTTTTAAGTTATCCTTGCTTCATTCATTGTAACATCGCCGGAAGAAGAGATCAGTGTATCTCGAAAGCTCGCACAAATAAAAGCATTTCGTTAGCCACAGAACGGTATCATCTATTTATTTTTTGATTATATATATATATATATATATATATATATATATATATATATATATATATAGTAACATAGTCCTAAGATGTTAGGCAGCTTTCTGCCCCGTTTTAGGTCAGAAAGTGCAGAAATAGTGCAAAATAATCAGTTCCACAGCTTCAAAATTTACTCAGGCTGGTTGATGGAAAGTCCAGACTCCCTCGCCTGCTTTCCTAATCACTAGCACAGGTATTTAGAGCAGAGAGGGTTGCTTTTCAGTCTCTCTTCTTAGAGCCTGGAGGCTGGGGGTTTCGCTGCTCCCCTGCTTCCAGTTCGGGGAGGACGCCCCCTGCAAGTATCGCAGTAGCAGAAGATTTGCCTGGACACTTGGTACCGAGTTCCCACCACGAACAGATAAGACAAACAAATGTTTATTGCTGTATCTAAAAGACTGTATGCTGTAACTAGTGACCCTAAATGAGAGGGCATTGTTTTAAGCTGGGGAACAAGGTTAGTTGGCCCAGCAGAAGTTAGAGAGGCTGATTCTGCTGTGTAGTTAGATCCCTGAATGGGATAGGATTTTGTTTATATGATTTATTTCTGTTTCTTAAAGTAACAGTGTGTGAAATATTATAACACTGATATGAGTAAACCGCTGAAGGTTAATAGCTGTCTTTCCCCATTATCACCCAGCACACAGTGTTTCCACTGCAGCATGGGATTCTGGGAAATGACATGCAAATAAGCACACAGTGCCACCTTTTGTCTCAAGCTCGTATTACACAAGCAAATCCTCAAGCCAATGTATACTGTTTTAAACACAGCTTTTAGACAGAGGCTGGGATGAGATGCAAAGCCAGTAAACCCACTCACAGACATGTTTCAACCTTGATGGGTATCATCAGTGTGAGGTTGGTTGCTGGCTAAGATGGTTTGAGACTAGACAAGGTATTCACCACAATTATTAAGGTTATGGTGGGTAAAAAAAGTGACAAAAACCCTCCACAGTAAAGCATATAGCAACAGTAAATATTACTGTATGCTCATTTGCATGTCTTAGACAGGTTTACAAACCTATCTTTCCCCATTATCACCCAGCACACAGCGTTTCCACTGCAGCAAGGGATTCTGGCAGGGTCATTGACTCCGTGTATGTGAATAGGAGATGGCAGTATGCATGCTATCCAGTAAACGAGGGGTTAACTCAGCTTGTCAAGCAGACCACAGGTGATTTGATTTAAGCTCCTTCACCTGCTTTAAAAACAGGAAGAGGAAATACTTCTGGGGCGGCAGTCTCTCTCTGAGGCATAGAGGGAAGACAGAGGAGTGTTAAGACAGACACAAGCTGCCCAAAGCGATCCTGTCCCAAGAGGGAAGAATAAAGCTCCCAGTTAAGGAGCCAACTGCGTTTGCTGTTCTTTATTGGGCTGGAATAGGTTAGATAGCCAGCCAGATAGTTAGCCTGCACTTTTGTTTAGCTAGTACCCCGACCGGGATTAGGATTTGGTTTCGTTTCAATTTTAAAGGGACAGTGTACCCATTTTTTAGTTACCGTTTTTGGACAAATAAACCCATCAGCATTATTTCACCGGAAAAGACGTGTTGTCTCCTCACTTACCACGACCATCCTGCCACACGTGGTGTCAGAAGTGGGATATGTCGAACACCCTGTAAAAGGGGCGGAGCTACAGATTGCGTCTGGATGAAACTGTCCACGCGGTAGCTGCCACTATGGAGGATGTTGTGAAGGCCTTAGTACACAGCACCGCTGTCCAGCAAGAAGCTAACAAACAGGGACAGGACAGCACGGCTGCACAACGCGAGACGAACCGGTTATTTGCAGCCCAGCTTGAGGTTGTTGCAGACACACAGAAGCAGCTGATTGAGCAGCTGGCCCAGATTAAAATTACCTTGTCAAGTACAGCCCCGACGCGGCCCGTCCAGGCGAACGAGTGCCTACAGAAAATGACGCCGCACGATGACGTCGAGGGATACCTCAGGTCCTTTGAGCGAATCGCTTCCCGGGAAAGGTGCGCCCGCTCCAAATGGGCTGGGATTATCGCACCCTTTCTACTAGGGGAAGCCCAAAAAGCGTATTGTGACCTTGACATAGAAGCCGCAGCAGACTATGACTGTCTGAAAAGCGAAATCCTTGCAAGGATTGGTGTGACTCCAGCAGTGTGTGCACAGAGGTTCCATAAGTGGAAATACCAGGAACAGAAGCCGCCCAGATCCCAGTTATGGGATTTGATTCACCTAGCGTCCAAGTGGCTAAAACCAGAGGAACATAGCCCGGCACGGATCCTTGAGATGGTGGTGTTGGACCGCTTCATTCGAGCTTTACCCCAGGACCTTCAACAGTGGGTGGGAAAAGGGAGATCCCCTCTTGTGATGCCATGGTAGGCGCAGTGGAGCAGTTTCTGGCTACCCATGAACTGTCATGCCCCACTCGCACCAACTACAACCCACGTCCCAACACGACCAGTAGAGGCCAGCGCTGGCGCCAGGACCCACGACCGTTCGCACTATTTGAGCGGGTGGAAGAAAACCCGGATAGGGACAGAAACTCTAAATTTCAGAAAGGGTTTCAAGAACGAACTGGGCCAATTGTTTGTTTTGAGTGTGGGGAGACGGGGCATATTAAGGCTCACTGCCCACAGTTGTCTGAGCCAATGGAGTGTGCATATGGTTCTGTGAAGTCTGAATTTTGTGGAGTGGTGGGTATGACCCGCGAGGGAAAACGTACCCACAACTTCCTCACCACGGTGATGTTAAATGGAAAACCAGTCTCCGCACTGGTAGACTCAGGGAGCAATATTAACTTGCTATCAGGGAAGTTGGTTAAGCCTCTCCGGTTACCCCAGGGTGAGAAGTTGCGGGTATTATGTGTACATGGGTGTACGCTTCCGTACACCACGACTCTGATAAAAGTAAAGGTTGAGGGGCAAGTCATCGAAACTATGGCAGCAATTGTACCAAAGTTACCCCATTCCCTAGTGTTAGGCTGTAATTTCCCTGGTTTTGACACCCTGATCAGAGGACAGCTCACCTTGAACAATCCTACTCCAGATGAGCTTTTTCCGTTTACAGACCCCGAATTAGTCGCCGAGGTGTCTAAAACCCCTAAGTCAAAACGAGAACGTAGGACCAAAAAAAAAAGAGGTACACCCCCACCCCAGTTAGCACTGGTCACTACTCCTAACGGAGAGAGACCAGAGGGAGAGAGTTGTCAGAGACAGGGCCTGTTGATGCTCAGGTGTATGAGTTACCCGTGGAGGTAACCGACCAAACTCCCGATGAGGAAGGTTTTTGAAATCTAGAACTGTCCCTAACTAACTTTGGTAGAGAACAGGCTAATGATCCCCAGTTGAAAAATGGGTTTAGCCAGGCGGTAGAAGTTAATGGGGTCCCGGTAGAAGGAACCACAAAGGAATCCTATCCATATTTCTATTTTAAGAATGATTTGTTATACCATGTGAGCCAAGAGGAGGGACAAGAAATAGAAAATTTGTTAGTACCCAGTTCATTAGTGAGGAAGGTCCTAGAGCTAGCACACTCTCATTTGTTGGGGGGTCATCTGGGCGTAGAGAAGACACAGCAAAGAATCCTAAAAAGGTTTTACTGGCCAGGGATATATAATGCAGTAAAGAGATTCTGTGCCTCTTGTTCCGAGTATCAGTTGACAGCCCCCCGACCAAGTTTGAGGGCCCCATTGATCCCTATGCCTATTATTGAGGTCCCATTTGAGAGGATTGCCATGGATATAGTGGGTCCCTTGGAGAAAACTGCCAAGGGTCATCAGTACATTCTGGTGATCCTAGACTATGCCACTCGATATCCAGAGGCACTACCTTTACGTAACACTTCCTCCAAAGCTATAGCTAAGGAATTGTTACAGGTATTTTCCCGACTCGGGATACCGAAAGAAATTTTGACAGATCAGGGTACCCCGTTTACATCTAAGCTTATGCGAGACTTATATGTAGAGCTAAAAATACAGTCCCTAAGAACCTCTGTGTACCATCCGCAAACAGACGGACTGGTAGAACGATTTAATAAGACGTTGAAGATGATGTTGAGAAAGGTTGTCGCTAGTGATGGGAAGAACTGGGACACCTTGTTGCCTTATCTCTTGTTTGCTATCCGAGAGGTACCACAGGCCTCTACGGGGTTTTCCCCATTTGAACTCCTGTATGGGAGACACCCAAGAGGGATTCTGGATAGCCTCAAAGAAGAGTGGGAGCAACAAGCTGTGCCAGGGAAAAATGTCGTCCAATTTGTGGAAGATTTGAAAGACCGTATTGCGCATATTACCTCCATAGTCAGACAGCATCTAGAAGAGGCACAGAGGGCCCAACGGAACCTTTACAACAGACAGGCTATGGTTTGTAACTTCCGACCAGGGGACCGAGTAATGGTCCTTGTTCCCACGGCCGAAAGCAAGCTGTTATCACATTGGCAGGGGCCATATGAGGTTCTAGAACAGGTCGGCCCGGTGAATTATAAAATTCGACAGCCAGACCGGAGGAAGGTAGAGCAGATATATCACATAAATCTATTAAAAGCCTGGAAGGATAGAGAGGTATGTCTGTCCGTATTAGCTAACGAATCCAGGAAAGGGGAGGAACCACTTGTTCAAATATCGGCAGAACTTACGCCTGAACAACACAGAGAAGCTGTAGATTTGGTAAAGAGGAATAGAGATGTCTTTTCCAGCGTACCAGGGAAAACTAGGATGGTTTCTCATGATATCGTCACCAAGCCTGGGGTAGTCATTAAGATAAGACCTTATAGAATCCCAGAAGCTAGAAGAGGGGCTATTCAGTCAGAGGTAAAGAAAATGCTAGATCTAGGCATAATTGAGGAGTCCCATAGTCAATGGTCCAGCCCTATTGTCTTGGTACCTAAGCCAGATGGGACAATACGGTTCTGTAACGACTTTAGAAAAGTAAACGAAGTCTCGAAGTTTGATGCCTATCCTATGCCATGGGTAGACCAGTTAATTGAGAAGTTGGCGAGGGCACGTTTTCTAACCACTTTAGATCTTACAAAGGGTTATTGGCAAATCCCCTTAACAAGGTCAGCAAAAGAGAAAACGGCCTTCTCCACACCTGATGGTCTATTTCAGTATACTGTTTTACCCTTTGGTCTTCATGGGGCGCCTGCAACCTTCCAAAGGTTGATGAATAAGTTGCTACACCCACACTCGAACTACGCCTCAGCGTACTTAGACGATGTAGTAATTCATAGTCCAGATTGGGACTCACATCTAGTAAAGGTTGAAGCAGTGTTAAGAAGCTTTCGGGAGGCGGGTCTTACAGCCAATCCAGCTAAATGTTCAGTCGGCCTAGCAGAGGCTAAATATCTTGGCTATGTTGTGGGAAGGGGGACAGTAAAACCCCAGCTCAATAAAGTTGAGGCCATTGAGAGTTGGCCCCGTCCCCTTAAAAAGAAACAGGTTAGGACGTTTCTGGGCATTGTAGGTTACTACAGGCGATTTATACCCCATTTTGCAACCCGGGCTGCACAGCTTTCAGATCTAGTAAAGGCAAAGGCACCTGATGTTGTAAAATGGAAAGGTAATGCGGAGACCGCATTTGTAGACCTACGCACAACGCTCTGTAGTTACCCAGTCTTGGTAGCCCCGGATTTTAAAAAGGAGGTTTTTTTTGCAAACGGACGCCTCCGAAGTAGGTCTTGGAGCAGTACTGTCCCAGTTTGTAGGAAAAGAGGAACACCCGGTCCTCTATTTAAGTCGCAAATTGTGTCCCCACGAACAAAGATATATCACAGTGGAAAAAGAGTGTCTGGCCGTAAAGTGGGCAACAGACACATTGAAATATTACCTTTTAGGCAGGTCTTTTACACTCATAACAGATCACGCACCACTACAGTGGATGCACAGAAATAAAGAAAAGAACTCGAGAGTTACCCGTTGGTTCCTGTCGTTGCAACCTTTTAACTTTACGATCCAATATCGGCCAGGCATACTGCATGGTAATGCTGATGCACTCTCTAGGGTGCACAGTCTCGGTGCACGGGCCGCTCCACTCAGTAACGTTACGCTGGGAAGGGGGATATGTGACAGGGTCATTGACTCCGTGTATGTGACTAGGAGATGGCAGTATGCATGCTATCCAGTAAACGAAGTGTTAACTCAGCTTGTCAAGCAGACCACAGGTGATTTGATTTAAGCTCCTTCACCTGCTTTAATAACAGGAAGAGGAAATACCTCTGGGGCGGCAGTCTCTCTCTCTGAGGCATAGAGGGAAGACAGAGGAGTGTTAAGACAGACACAAGCTGCCCAAAGCGATCCTGTCCCAAGAGGGAAGAATAAAGCTCCCAGTTAAGGAGCCAACTGCGTTTGCTGTTCTTTATTGGGCTGGAATAGGTTAGATAGCCAGCCAGATAGTTAGCCTGCACTTTTGTTTAGCTAGTACCCCGACCGGGGTTAGGATTTGGTTTCATTTCAATTTTAAAGGGACAGTGTACCCATTGTTTAGTTACCGTTTTTGGACAAATAAACCCATCAGCATTATTTCACCGGAAAAGACGTGTTGTCTCCTCACTTACCACGACCATCCTGCCACAATATATATATATATATATATATATGTGTGTGTTGTGGTTATTTTGGGGGTTCAATATGAGCTTATAGGGGTCCTGTATGTTTTGCAATTCTTGTTCAGCTGGTCCTGGCTGATTTGGAGGGTGGCTCCTCCTTCCCCAGTTTGAAGCTCACCCCCACCCACTTTTAAATGGTTAAGGCTCACTCCATTCCCCAATCATGGGAAATCGCATGCAGGCTGATTGCGACAAATCTAATACAGAGTGCTTTTCCTGGTATTATACAGGTTAATAAGAGCTTCAATCAGACTTAGAACTATGCAACTAATTTTGACAGATTTATAATAAATCATTCTTCCTGGTAATGTACAGGTTATTAAGAATTTAATTCAGTGTTAGGACCCTTGAGACATGGTCTGCCTTGGAGAGGCTCAAGAGCTTACAACACTTTGGCCAAAAAATTAAACTAAAAGTCCATTTTATTCAAAAGATATTTATATATATTTCTATCTATCTATCTATCTATCTATCTATCTATCTATCTATCTATCTATCTATCTATCGATCTATCGATAGATAGATAGAAATATAGATATATTTAAATATATTTTGAATAAAATTGACTTTTAGTTCATATATATATATATATATATATATATATATATATATATATATATATATATATATATATGCACTGTACCATGTATTTGTGTCACTGGGTGTAGCACTGAGTTCTGTCTGTGTTTCATGTTCTATCTCTGGTTTTAAATATATATTGCCATGCTCAGAAGCACTCCTCTTTGACACTTATGCGCATATATATATGTTGTGATTATTTTGGGGGTTCAATATGAGCTTATATGGGTCCTCTATGTCATTGAACTTGAGCCAGACAAGTGCTATCGCGAGACTGTCGCAGGACATTGACATCACTAAGATGGCGTGTGTTGTAGTCCTTATTGTTTTTGACTGACCGCTGGTTCCCACTGTGGTGAAGTCGGAACCCTTACCGCCTGGTGCCCTCTGTTTTGTGGTGCAATGCCCCAGTCATGGACATCGTGTTCCGGAGGTTGCTCCGCAATCTTTAGCAAAAGGTTGTAGTTGGCCTGCCCTGTATATACCTGCCTGGCCCAGTTCAGTAAAACCAGAGACAGAACATAAAACACAGACAGAGCTCAGTGTACATCCAGTGAAACTCATACACGGTACAGTGCCTAAATATATGTATAAATATCTATTAAATAAAATGGTCTTTTAGTTTAACATTTTTGGCCAAAATTGTTGTAAGCCCCTGAGCCACTGCACGGCAGACTACATTTCCAGGGGTCCCTAACACTAATATAAATTCTTAATAACCTGTGCAATACCAGGAAGAATGATTTATAGTAAATCTGTCAATAGGAGCTTGTTAGGTGTCCAGTATGACCCAGTTTAGTCCCTGTTCCGTTCCCAGAAACACCTATATCAGAGAAGATGATGTGCCCTATTGCTACACCTGGTGTTCTGTTGATTCTGTTGATCCTGTCACCTCTAAGTTTTTATTGTCTGCATTCCACAGTGACACAGTGTGCCCTGGGTTGTCCTCTGATATGTGGGATTGGTCCTATGGGAGGGAGGATAGTGATACTGACGAATACGAATTTACTGTGCCTATGTTTATTTATTTTATTTATTTATAAAATGTTTTACCAGGAAGTAAACAAAACACAAAACCCCAGCAAGCTCTTTTTGGGAATGCCTGAGCCCCCACAATATATATATATATGTATATGTGTCAAAAATGAGTGCTATTGAGCATGGCAAATGTATACAACAGATGACAGAGAAGCCCAATGCTACATCCAACATGACAAAAATACACAGTAAAATACTTATATATTCTCTTGAAAAAGGGTCATTTAGTTTAACCCTATGGCCAAAGCATTGTAAACTTGCAAGCCACGACAAGGCAGACCCTGTTCGCAAGTCCTAACACTACCAGATAAAATACTAATATACCTCTATTAGGAATAAAATTCTCATTTACCTCTATTAGGAAGGAGAAAGACCACATTGGATCTATATCCAGTAGAATGAAAGGACCTACTAACTTGGGAAGTGGGGAGGGGTGGGCTTAAAACCTGGGAAGGAGGAGCCACTAACCTCCAACAGCTGAAACAGCTGAGAATAGGTTAACAAAACACAAAACCCCAGCTAGCTCTTTTTGGGAACCCCTGAGCCTCCACAATATATATATATATATAAGTGTCAAAATGGAGTGCTTTTGAGCGTGCCATATGTATACAACAGACGACAGAGAAGCCAATGAAACATCCAACATGACAAAAATACCACAGTAAAATACTTATATATTCTCTTGAAAAAGGGTTATTTAGTTTAACCCTTTGGCCAAAGCATTGTAAGCTTGCGAGCCATGACAAGGCAGACCCTGTTCGCAAGTCTTAACACTACCAGATAAAATACTAATATACCTCTATTAGGATTAAAATTTTCATTTACCTCTACTAGGAGTGAGAAAGACCACATTGGATCTATATCCAGTAGATTGAAAGGACCTACTCTCTTGGAAATTTTTATAAAATGGTTTTATTAAATGTTTTACCAGGAAGCAATACATTGAGAGTTACCTCTCGTGTTTAAGTATGTTTAAGTATTTCCTGGGCATAGATTTAAAATGACAAATAATGCATGGTTACAAATACAGTTACATAAGTGAACAGGGTTTACATTATATACAAGATATTGCATCCATAGTTAAAGATAATAAATATTATTGGCGTATGTAACAGTTACAGACCAGAATAAAATGTGAGACAGCTTTGGTTTTGAAAGAACTTAAATTGGTGGTGGATGTGAGAGTCTCCAGTAGGTTGTTCCAGTTTTGGGGTGCACGGTAAAAGAAGGAGGAGCAGCCGGATACTTTGTTGAGCCTTGGGACCATGAACAGTTTTTTGGAGTAAGATCTCAGATGATAAGTGCTGCATATAGTAGGGGTTAGGAGCGTGTTCAGATTGATGGGTAGCTTGCCCAGAAAGTATTTGAAGGCAAGACAGGAAAGGTAAACTTTGCACCTAGACTCAAGGGATGACCAATCTAGTTCTTTGAACATTTCATAGTGATGTGTGTTGTAGTTGCATTGGAGAAAAAAATGGCATATTGAGTTGTAGACAGTGTCAAGTTTGCTAGTCAGTTTCTAGCATCTTTTTCACCGATACCCTTTCTCACCAGCAGGCTTAGGGAGGATTTGTTCCTGTAAAATACACCTAGATTGGCATAGGTTTTGAATGTCAGAGTATCAATGTGCATCCCGAATGTTAAGTGGGAGTCAAACCATATGCCCAGCTATTTAAAACTAGTAACAGGAGTTAGGGTGGTTCTGATCTGGAGCTCAGTCACTGGAAGCTTTAAAAATGTAGTCTTGGTCCCAAATACCATTGTTACAGTCTTAAAGTGTTTAAAACCAGTTTGTTTTGGGAAATCCAGTTTTCGAGTCTCCAAAAGTCAGACTGAAGTATGTGTTGAAGGTCAGAGAGGCTATGGCTGCGTGCATATAGGATTGTGTCATCTGCATACATGTGTATTGTAGCTTCCTTACAAGCTGTGGGAAGATCATTGATGAACACTGAGAAGATTAGGGGCCCCAGAACAGAGCCTTGCGGGACACCACAGGTGATATCCAAAGGGTTGGAGTTGGAGCCTGAGATGCACATTGGGATGTACCTGATAGGTAGGACTGAAACCATTTTAAAGCATGCTTCCCTATTCCAGAGCTCTGGAGTTTGTTAAGCAGGATAGCATGATCAACAGTATCAAAAGCCTTTGTAAAATCTAGGAATATTGCACCAGTGAGTTGTCCCCGTTCCATTCCACACTGGATTTCATTGCAAACTTTTAGCAGGGTAGTTACGGTGCAGTGTTTGGGGCGAAAGCTAGATTGGAATTGGCTAGGGAAATTTGTCTTGGTATAGTAATCACTTAATTGGGGGTGAACACATTTTTCCATGACTTTGGATAGTATTGGGAGAAAAGAGATTGGCCTGTAGTTTGAGACAGTGTTTTTGTCCCCACTTTTGAAGATTGGGACAACTCTGGCAGTTTTCCAGGTCTTAGGGATATGGCCTGCAGACAGAATAGAGTTGACTATGAAAGCAATTGGTTTGGCAATGGCTGGGGCACCAAATCTTAGGAACTTAGATTGTAGTAAGTCAGGTTCACTTTGGCTGCTTAGTTGTAATTTGAGGAGTGCTTTTGTAATCACCTCTTCGGATATTGTGGGCAGTGTTGGGAGGGTGTGGGGCTATATGAGTACTCCCAGGATGAGATTCATGTTTGTGGTTTGGGTTGCGTTTTGCTAATAAGTTATTAGCACACCCCACAAAGTAGTCATTGAAAGCATTTGCAATGTCAATGGGGTTTGTCAGACTAATGTCCACCTTAGTGATATTTCTTGGTTGTTGATGGTTAGAAGGCTGGAATAGGTTGTTGATAACCTTCCAGAAGTTAGCTGGGTTTGATATATTCTGTAGGAGATTGTCAGAGTAATATTGTGCTTTTGCGTGCCTTGTTTACCTTGTGCACATTCCGCAGGCATCTGTAGTGATTGAGATCCTTGGTAGTGCCAGTTTCTTTTTGCTTTTCCACATGGCATCCCTGAACTTGTAGAGTGCTATAAGATCAGTTGTGACCCATGGAAGGTGTGCCCCCATACCCTTATTCTGAATAGTGGAGCATGGGTATCACAGAGTTTTAAGAACTTGGATTGGAAATAGTCGAGCGCAGAATTGGGGTCAGGAATTAAATCGATTCTGTGCCAAGGGCAGTTGGTACGGTCAGCCAGAAACTGTTGTGGGTTAAAGTTTCTAAATGTTCTTGTGAGGAGGCTTAATTGGGGTGTTTAATTTTCCTTACACAGTACACTATTGCATGGTCACTGAAAATATCAAGAAGGATGCCAGAGGATTGGATTCTGCTGGGATTTGATGAGAGAATACAGTTTAGCAAGGAATGGTTGTGCGATTTCAGATTTGTCCATGTGGGTTGGGAAATTAGTTGCGATAGTTTAAGCGACTTGATTTATATCTAGATTTTGTGGTTTTTAGGGTCGAGCCAATTGAGCTTGAAATCCCCAAGAACTAGCAGCTCATTCTCCTCATTCAGAAAGGAAATTGAGCTGAGAAACTGGGTGATATCAGTCAGGAACTGCAAAGGGGTTTTAGGGGAGCGGTAGTTTCGAGCAACCAAGATGGGCTTAGAAAAGGGGAGGCAGACTCTGCCAACTAGGATTTCAAAAGAGGGTGGGTTTAGTGGGTAATTTAATAGTGTAAATTGTAAGGTGTCTGCAATATAAAATAACACCCCTCCTCCTCTCTTTGACCTATCTCTCCTAGAAATGGAGTATCCCTGAATGGCAATATGTGCATCAGGGGTTTTAGGGGTTAGCCATGTTTCTGTGTGAACGATGGCTTTGGGTTTATGCATAAGGCACCATGCTCTTAGTTCATTCAGTTTGGGGAGTAGGCTCAGGATGTAAGAAATCAGGGATCTTGTCCCTTGCTGCGTGTACCCTCCTTACCTCCTGCTGCACAGCATCCCGCTGCAAGCGGTCAGAGAGCGCGTTTCTCGCGCTGCGCTTCCTCCTTGCCTCCTGCTGTACAGCCTCCCATGCACCTTACAAAGTGCGCCCACCCACGGAGGGCTTTCAAGGATCACACAGAGCTTGGCTCCGCCCCTCCACTGGTACCACACGGTCGCCCCACACAGCGCGCGCACATGACGCGTGCAACGCTCCCCAGCTGCGCGTCAACACTAATCTCTCTCCCACATGTCTCCTGCACCTTGCAGCCTATCCCTGCTCTGTGGAGGCCGCGCCTCCGCTCCTCCCCTCAGTCCTATTCGTCCAGCTCTCCTATTTATTCTCAGCCTTTCCTATCATTCTTTGGCTGAGCATAGTTCATGGTAGCCTTGTGTTCCCACGTCCCTGCCTTGCCTTGTTCCTGTTATGCTTTAACCCTCTGCTGCTTATCTCTTCTGTGTACTGTCCCAGCTTGACTTTAGGACTTCTTTTTGGATCACCAACCCCGGCTTGACTATGACCATCCGCTGCAGTGAAGTAAGTTTAAAGGGGTGGGGGGTTAAATTTTGCAGGCTAACAAGCATGGGGTCATAGTGTGGTCAGGGTAGCCCACCGTTTGTTGCCTTGTGTAGAAGAGTTTGCAGTAGGTCCAGTCCCCATTCAGCTCTAGTCAAACTATAGTCTAACTATATAGTCTCACGTTAAAGGCTCACTTTAAATGCATCAATCTAAAATGCAATTGTTATCTCGCAATAACAAAAAACCCTCATCTAGAGGATCGTTTGGGTCCTATAGGGATTCCTCTAGGCCCACCTCTCAACTATACAATACCTCTGAGGTATCATCTCAAGTATGCCACAGTAACCGACATTTTGGCCCTAGACCTAAATTGTTGTTCAGGGAACCCCTTAAGTGGTGGGACCCTATGTTTCAGGGTTATGCCTTTGACATCAAGTACACTAGGTTTCTGATATTTAGTGGTTCAATAGTGGACCACGTGTGGGAAGAAGGTGCCTTCTCTCCAGAAGAATCGGTTGAGGCCCTCCGTAAATGAGAGGAGGAGATTAACCTGGGTGTTCAAATACCTAAGGGCTCCTCTATACTGTATCAACAGGCTGACCAGGGTTCTGGGTATTACCTGGCCAGGGAACTGGTCGTAAAGTCCTGAGGCTTAGCCGAGCTCACCGGGCCATAAAAAACAGATATCATCAGTCCCATGGCTATAATTTCCCTTATGTGCCAAAACCTTTTATGCAGGAAATAGAAGATCATCGGCATGAGTGGCTTAAGTTGGCGGTCACTGATTATTTACAGTCCAAAATTAGTTATACAGAATTTGTGACTGATTCTAATATTTGTGCTATCATGAGGGAATGGCTCATAGGGACATGTATATATGGACAGAGTGGAAGTTCACCAACAAGTGGGTGCCCCTAAGGTACTGTATACTCTGTTTGGATGAAGGACTTCTAGGGACGGGCTGTTAAGAAGCTTGATCTCAAGTGTTCTGCACTCTGCGGTTAAAGAATAATAGTATGTATAATCGCTGTAGTCAGTGGGTGATTTGAATTTTTGTTGATTATAATATTTGTAATCTGTGTTATCTTTCAGGTCCTAGACTGACAGATGGTGCACTAAATTTGGTCCCAAGCGGGAGAGTTGGGGATTTCACCCAGGGGAGGGTGTAACATGGTCTGTATTTTCTGGCCTATCACTCCTCCCTGTCATGTAACTCCTAGCAGTCTAGGCTATGACAGGTTAATCTATGGGCTTTTTGACCCCCCTCATGCCCATCTTATGAGTAACAGAAGTGTGGTGGTAACTCATGACCTGTGAAAGCCTATCTGGTATAGGTATAAACCATAAGCCCACACCTTCGGATTCCTCCTAGGAGGGAGTGACACATTTAGTTTAGTCCTGCTCTGGAGGTGGAAGAGAGAGCAGTGGAGTTGTGAGTCTCTCCCATGACGGGATGGGGGAACATCTAATTCAACCACAGATGCCCTGTAAGATCAGGGGTAATCACCATCCACAGGCATATGCAATAAAGACCCTTGTTATTACGCTCCTGTCTAATTATCAGTCCTTGAGCAGGAAGGAGCCGAATGCAATGGTCGGGGCTGATTTCTGGACACCCTGGAGCCCACTACGGCTGGAGGCGCTAACACCATGAGAAAAACTACAGAAAGAATCTAAGCCTGTCATGATCTCCATACCATCGCAGATCCAACTCAGCTCTCCTGATCCTAATAGATATCTGCACCACTCACAGGTACCAGAAACTTTGCATCTCCCCCTGGGAAGGGGGGGACGGGGGACGACAGCATTACACCTATATCTGTATCTTTGATACATCCAGTATTTTGGGTAGCATGGGATGTTAATAATAGATGCATTATATCAAAATTATATCAATATTACGTGCATCATCTGGCTGGGTATGCTTTGATGTTATGTTTTCATCTAATCCATGACAACTTATGTCCTTAGTAATATGAATGATGTGTGTTATCTTTCCATTCTTTACTTTTATTGATAATATTTATTTATGATATGTATTTAGTGATACTGTCAGTTTGAAGATGGAGGGTATTTAAACTTTTGTTTTTCCCTCCAGTAGTATAGAGGCTCTTATGAAGCAGTGTGGTCAACATGAAACATGAAAGGCTATCTTTAGTGTTGGATCGCTGTACACTATTTTAATAGATGTTTAGTAATAAAGTTTGAAGTTGTAAAACTAATCTGTTCTGGGACCCCATCTGTGATGATTCATAGGTTTACCTCTACCTTACCTTATTTTCATATATATATATATATATATATATTTATATATATATATATATATATATATATATATATATATATATATATATATAAAAGTAAACACTATATCAACATCTAAAGAGCACTAAAAAAAAGTCAACAGTAGATTTACTACTGCGTCATTGACTGAAATGTAGCAGATGCAGCAAACAAATGTTCGACTCTAATACAAATGCTCTGCAGATAGTTCCCACCTAAGAAACATAATTGCTGTGGGCATACAACATACAATTTTCTTCATATCATATCGATTTT
The DNA here is from genome assembly GCF_040206685.1 of Ascaphus truei. Lineage (NCBI taxonomy): Eukaryota > Metazoa > Chordata > Amphibia > Anura > Ascaphidae > Ascaphus > Ascaphus truei. Next base: position 246,228,362 of record NC_134484.1, on the reverse strand, counting down.
GTTCACCTTAATATTTTTTTGAGGGGTGGTGGGCAATCTTTTATTTCCCTGTAAAGTACAAAAAGATTAAAAATATATATCATAAAGAAAATCTAATAAGTAGTAATGGACAATAGTTTTAACATCATAGGTTCTTTTGACTTTACACATAAGAAACTGCAAAAAATCCCATAGCTTCACAATTGGTTTGCAGCTTTTAAGTTTGTTACTGTGAAATGTCAAACACTGTTTCAAAACTTCAAGGTATGCCTGGAAACATTAGTACAGAGAGGTCAGAAAAATAAAGTAGATAGTGATCAATTAGAATCTCAAAGGTCAAGAGTGTAGTTTTACTATTTAACCATTTGATTGATATCAATTCTTCATGACTAGTTATATTTTGGAGGGTATATAAACAGAGTACAGAAGTTAGATCATTCTAATGTACCTTCTAAAAATGAATCTTTGAAAGAAATGAGAACTGTAAATCCATTTAGAAATGTAATAATAAATAATTTAAAGACAGATTGCTACATTTTATTTTCGTATACATTATTGTTGATATGGCCTTTTTAATTGGCTGCAGTGGTTATGAACAAGTTGTGTAAAATACTAAAACCAGTACATCATGTGATGGTACTTCTAGCATTTGCTGTAAATTCTCCATGGGCATGTATCCCTATAGTCAAATAATGGTCCTCTTCCAGGTAACATTGAACTACTCATTGCTAGAAGTCACCTTGCAGGCAATACCTCACAGAATATTGTGACACTTATTGCAAGTAGACACATAGGGTGGGAGTCGCTAAGCGCTGATACCGGGTATAGCACCACAATCCTATGTTAACTGCCATTCATGTCAGTGCAAGTTAATGTGAGATTGTTGCACGATACCTGGCATTGGAACTTCGTAAAACTCTTTATAGAATTTGACGGCAGGTTAGAGTTGCGTGACCCACCTAGTCTCCCCATTTTTGTCCTGTCTGTGCCTCGAATTCCAGCACCCTTTCCATGAAGAAACGGTTCCTCACATTTACCTACATATTTAATATTTGCATTCAAAAGGCTACCCATGAAAGTAATCATTATTCATTATTTTAATATTTAGCTATTATTTTGTTCTCTTTCTTAATTCTGTCTTAATTTCAATAACCTCATTTTTTTCATTTCTTTTTGCATTTTATTTCTGTTACCATTTTGTTTATCATTTCTTTTATTTTCATTAAAAAAGGGAAGTCTACAAAAAAGAATGTAAACATAATCAAAGATTTTTCCACATTTCATATCACCCAGGATAATAATCAGCTATACACTTCAAACATTTTACTATACTATACTAAAACACAAACACCCCCAGCCAGTTTCTAACCTCCTGGCAGGACCGGCCTTAGCCATTTTGTCAATTTGTTCTGAAACATTTTCGATGGCTTGTCTCCAGGCATGCATTGCATGGTCGGCTTTTGAGTAGATCGATGATGCGGTCCTTCAGCATGCCCCCAATTACTTGGCTCCCTGATTGACCGCGCCTATTGATCTACCCTAAAGCTGCCCTTGCTCTCATCCCTCAGTCATGCTCTCTCAAACTATGTTCTTTTGGGTAGAATGGGGTACTTATGCATGCTGCTTCACTTCAGAGATATGTATAATATGCTTGGGATTGAGAATAATGGCTGGCACTTTGCTGTCCTTATGTGATATAATGGACTTGCCATTTCTTGATTTGATGCATATTAAATTACTTTGATTTTCAAAAGATACAAAAGTTCTGAATGCTTTAAATTGAGTTATGATTAACTGTGCATTTTACTTGAACATCAGAAGTCTATCAGTGCCTTGTAATATATTCCAAAGTACCTCCTCTAACTATATCATGTGTCAAAATGTACATTTATTTATTTATAAAATATTTTGCCAGGAAGTAATACATTGAGAGTTACCTCTCGTTTTCAAGTTTACAGTTACAGACCACATTAAAATGTGTGACAGCCTTAGATTTGAAAGAACTTAGACTGGTGGTGGATGTAAGAGTCTCTGGTAGGTTGTTCCAGTTTTGGGGTGCACGGTAAGAGAAGGAGGAGCGGCCAGATACTTTGTTGAGCCTTGGGACCATGAACAGTCTTTTGGAGTCTGATCTCAGGTGATAGGTGCTGCATGTGGTAGGTGTGAGGAGCTTGTTCAGGTAGCTGGGTAGCTTGCCCATAAAGAATTTAAAGGTAACACAGGAAAGGTGAACTTTGCGTCTAGACTTGAGTGATGACCAATCTAGTTCTTTGAGCATTTCGCAGTGATATGTGTTATAGTTGCATTGGTAGAACAAAACGACAAATTGAGTTGTAGAGGGTGTTAAGTTTGCTAAGGCGGGTTTGAGGTGCTGAGCCATATACTATGTCTCCATAGTCAATAATTGGCATTAGCATCTGCTGTGCGATACGTTTTCTGACCAGGAGACTTAGGGAGGATTTGTTCCTGTAAAGTACCCCTAGTTTGGCATAGGTCTTTATTGTCAGGGTATTAATGTACATCCCGAATGTTAAGTGGGAGTCAAACCATATGCCCAGGTATTTAAAACTAGTAACAGGAGTTAGGGTGGTGTTAGTGTTGGTTGTAATCTGGAGCTTAGTCGCTGGAAGCTTTAAAAATTTAGTCTTGGTCCCAAACATCATTGTTACAGTCTTGTCAGTGTTTAAAAACAGTTTGTTTTGGGAAATCCAGTTTTCGAGTCTCAAAAATTCAGACTGAAGTATGTGTTGAAGGTCAGAGAGGCTATGGCTGTGTGCATATAGGATTGTGTCATCTGCATACATGTGTATTGAGGCTTCCTGACAAGCTGCGGGGAGATCATTGATGAACACTGAGAAGAGTAGGGGCCCCAGAACAGAGCCTTGCGGGACACCACAGGTGATAGGCAGGGGGTTAGAGTTAGAGCCAGAGATGGACACATGTTGGGATCTACCTGATAGGTAGGACTGAAACCATTTTAAAGCATGCTTCCCTATTCCAGAGCTCTGGAGTTTGTTAAGCAGGATAGCATGATCAACAGTATCAAAAGCATTTGCAAAATCTAGGAATACTGCACCAGTGAGTTGACCCCGTTCCATTCCACACTGGATTTCATTGCAAACTTTTAGCAGGGTAGTAACGGTAGAGTGTTTGGGGCGAAAGCCAGATTGGAATTGGCTAGGGAAATTTGTCTTGTTATAGTAATCGCTTAATTGGGAGTGGACACATTTTTCCATGACTTTGGATAGGATTGGGAGAAAGAAGATTGGTCTGTAGTTTGAGACAGTGTTTTTGTCCCCACTTTTGAAGATTGGGACAACTCTAGCAGCTTTCCAGGTCTTAGGGATATGGCCAGCAGACAGGATAGAGTTGACTATGGAAGCAATTGGTTTGACAATTGCTGGGGCACCAAGTCTTAGGAACCTAGATTGTAGTAAGTCAGGTCCACATTGGCTGCTTAGTTTTAATTTGAGAAGCGCTTGTGTAATCTCCTCTTTGGATACTGGGCCAAATTGAAAATTGTGGGCAATGTTGGGAGGGGGTGGGGCTATAGAGGTACTCCCAGGATGAGATTCAGGTTTGTGATTTGGGCTGCGTTTTGCTAATAAGTTAGTAGCACACCCCACAGAGTAATCATTGAATGCATTTGCAATGTCGGTGGGGTTTGTCAGAGTAATATAGCCCTTAGTGATATTACTTGGCTGTTGGTGGTTAGAAGGCTGGAGTATGTTGTTGATAACCTTCCAGAAGTTAGCTGGGTTTGATGTGTTCTGGAGGAGATTGTCAGAGTAATATTGTGCTTTTGCGTGCCTTGTTTGTTGCCTTGTGCACACGTTCCGCAAGCATCTGTAGTGATTGAGATCCTTGGAAGTGCCAGTTATTTTGTGGCTTTTCCACAAGGCATTCCTGAACTGGTAGAGTGCTATAAGGTCAGGTGTAACCCATGGAAGGTGGCCCCCCGTACCCTTATTCTGCGTAGTGGAGGATGGGTATCACAGAGTTTTAAGAACTCGGATTGGAAATATTCAAGCGCAGAATCAGGGTCAGGAATTAAATCGATTCTGTGCCAAGGGCAGTTGGTAAGGTCAGCCAGAAACTGTTGTTGGTTAAAGTTTCTGAATGTTCTAGTGAGGAGAACTTTAGGGCTTGACTGGGGCGGTTTAATTTTCCTTACACAGTACACTATTGCAAGGTCACTGAAAATATCAGGAAGGATGCCAGAGGATTGGATTCTGCTGGGGTTTGAGGAGAGAATCTAGTCTAGCAAGGAATGGTTATGCGATTTCAGGTTTAACCGTGTGGGTTGGGAAATGAGTTGCGATAGGTTAAGTGACTTGAGTTGTATCTGGATTTTGTGGTTTTTAGTGTCAAGCCAATTGAAGTTGAAATCCCCAAGAACTAGCAGCTCACTCTTCTCATTCTGAGAGGAAGTGGAGCCAAGAAACTGCGTGATATCAGTCAGGGATTGTAGAGGGGCTTTAGGGGGGCGGTAGATGCCAGCAATCAGGACGGGCTTAGAGAAGGGGAGGCAGATTCTGCCAACTAGGATTTCAAAAGAGGTTGGTTTTGGTGGGCAGTTTACCAGTGTAAATTGTAAGGTGTCTGCAATATAAAATAACACCATTCCTCCTCTCTTTGATATATCTCTCCTAAAAATGGAGTACCCCTGAATGGCAATATGTGCATCAGGAGTTTTAGGGGTTAGCCATGTTTCTGTAAGAACGATGGCTTTTGGTTTATGCATAAGGCACCATGCCCTTAGTTCATCCAGTTTGGGCAGCAGACTCCGGATATTTATATGGGCAAGAGATAGCCCTTTTTGGAATTTGAAGGGGGTATTCTCAGGGGTGTGGGACAGAGTTGAAATGGGAGGCCCTGGGTTAGGTTCAATATCACCTGCTAAAGAGACTAATAGTATGAGTAGAAATTTGAGTAGTTGTTTGCAAGTTGTTACTTTATGATGTTTGCCATTTGAGTGTGCAGTGGTTGGAGTGCTGGTTTTCAGGGTTCTCCACCAACATTCAGTAGATAGTGCAAGGCTTTTGAGTAGTCCAGGGTGTATTTTGATGTTGGCCGTGGGCCAGGAGGGGGGAGTGTGCAGTGGATAGAGAGAATAACATTTCAATGAGGCCACGAGAAAGAACAAAGTGGAGGTAAAAAGCAGGTTCATTATGCCAGAGGTAGGTAATGTTGCATGAAGCTTTTTGAGTGAAGTGTGTGTGTGCAGACTAAACAGCAGGGATCATAGTGTTGTCAGAATAGCTCACCGTTTGTTGCCAAGTGTAGAAGAGTTTGCAGTAAATCCAGTCCCCAGTCACCTCTAGTCAAATTATAGTCTAACTATATTTATCACTTAAAAGCTCACTTTAAATGCCTCACTAATGCCAATGCAGTGCCTGCTAAATGCAGGAGAGGTATTGGTTTTATACAGCTAAAACAGTCACATGACCCTCCCCAATAAATCAGCTTGTTCCAGTTGGTCAATTAACAGCACATAGTTAAGAGGGGAAAAAAAAAAAACACCTTTTGATATTCAAACATACCAAAATGATCAATGCTTAAGGCCGCTGAGTAAGTCTTTTAAACAGGACTTGCTCATCAAGGTACATACCAAATTGATCAATGCTTAAGGCCGCTGAGTAAATCTTTTAAACAGGACTTGCACATCAAGGGACATAACAAACTGATCAATGCTTAAGGCCGCTGAGTAAATCTTTTAAACAGGACTTGCACATCAAGGGACATACCTGTGAAGAGACATATCAAAGAGACATATCAATTCCATTGTGTGAAGCCATATCCAGGGTTATTTTTGTGGAAGAACCCAGAGGAATTAAATTATTGCACCTTTTATAGATTAATAGGAATGGTGTTGGGAATCTGATTTGAATGAGATAAAGTTATTTTTATGCCAATATTTATTTAAACGATGTGTGTGTGAAATGGAGCAAAACAGCAACAGGAACAAAAATATAATGACAGGGTAACGCCCATAAAAGTTGTATTTATTCAGCTCACATAAACAGTAACAGGTTAAAAAAACACCTACGCATTTTGCGCTCCTGCCCTTTATCAAGGGGTGAGGTATATGTATCACTTACATTTATATTCATGCCAATGCCTCAGGAGTGACATCATCGATCCGCGACCCTTTGACGCGTCGCTCTTGAGCCGTAGGGGATGTCACTCCCTATTGCTGCCAGAGTCAGCTGACCCCAAATATGAATGGCAAAACTTTATTAGTCTTAACTCTATACACAAAATAATAATCCCATAAAAAGACATACAAAACAGTTTTGAATGATTCGTGACCATAGCAGCAAAAATTAATAAATAATAAACCAAATGTAAAGAACACCTACAAATCTTACCAAAGGCAATGATGATGATACCAAAAATAAGAAAACTAGAAAATAATAAAAATAAGAATTATATATATATATATATATATATATATAATTCTTATTTTTATTATTTTCTAGTTTTCTTATTTTTGGTATCATCATCATTGCCTTATATGTATATATATATATATATATATATATATATATATATATATATATATATATATATATATATATATATATATATATATATATATATATATATATATATATATATATATATATATATATATATATATATATATATATATATATATGTCATACATTACCAGAAACTGGCAAAAAGGAGACAGCACTCAGGCAGGTAAATTCAGTGTGTATTAAAAAACAAAGCACAGAAGTCCAATGTGGACCCCCTGAGCACCCCCTGAGGAAGATCCCCCTGTGGGACGATACATTGGACTTCTGTGCTTTGTGTTTTAATACACTTACTGAATTTACCTGCCTGAGTGCTGTCTCCTTTTTGCCAGTTTCTGGTAATGTATGTTTTTGTTATATTTATGGGATATGCACCAGCCAATTCAGGATACTATATTGGAGTGCCTGTGAAATCTTTTTCAACAATATATATATATATATATAGATATATATATATGTATATATATATTTTTAAATGTATATGAATATAGAAAAAAATAGAGACAAAATAATATATATATATATATATATATATATATATATATATATATATATATATATATATATATATATATATATATATATATATGTTGATGTAGATGTAGATGTAGAGGTATCTGTACCGTGTTAGCCAAGCTTAATAACAAAAACAAATAGACAATACTGTTCTGTGGCTAACGAAATGCTTTTATTTGTGCGAGCTTTCGAGATAAACTGATCTCTTCTTCCGGCGATGTTACAATGAATGAAGCCAAAAAAAGTGTTTTACATTAAAAAAGTGCATACTGGAATGTGATCTGTGATTGAAGCTTTTCCCTCCCCCCTGTGCAGAATGCTGTTTTATGACTTGAGGTGTTAAATGGTCCCTGAATGTAAGTGATGTAAGAGTGTGTATGCGTGTGTGTGTGTGTGTGTGTAAATATAAATTTGTAACGCGCACACATAGAATATAGCGCTTTATAAAAGGTGTGTGTGGAGTAGACGTGTATATAGTGGTGTGGGTAGGTGTTGAAATGTAAGATGATATACTGTAGCATTACTATAAGTGTGTGTAGATACTATGTGGTCCCTATTGGTCTATAGGGATGGAATTACATAGTGTATTTGTATGTGCAGGAGACAGCTGTGTGTGCATTCATATAGCGCAGTGTGTATAGACATAGCCATTAGCAGTCATGGAAAGAGAGTTCACTTGTGTCAGTAATGATTCATGAAACTTCTGTCTCGGTTTAGGCCAACGCTATATGTCCCGAACAGTTGCATAAATTTGTATTCATGCAACTGTCTCTCTTTCAGTGTTTTAAGATTACCTTTGAGTATGGCCACCTTCAGATTTAACACCTCAAGTCATAAAACGCATACTGCACATGGGGGAGGGAAATGCTTCAATCACAGATCACATTCCAGTATGCACTGTTTTAAAGTAAAAACCCTTTGTTGGCTTCATTCATTGTAACACCGCCAGAAAAGAGATCAGTGTATCTCGAAAGCTCGCACAAATAAAAGCACTTTATTAGCCACAGAACGGTATTGTCTGTTCGTTTTTGAATATATATATACAATGTTCCGGTGAAGCTGGGTAAATGCACAGTGCTCGATGTATATCTCACCCTTAACCACTTGTTTCTTGATGATATTAGGATGTCCATCGCAATTGTGCTAATCCGGATACAATTCCTAGAAAATTGCTACAAGTGGTGCTGCCCCGGTGGAGCAGGGGAAGTGTGGAAGGAGGGGGGGGGGAGAATGACCACGCAGCCAAACCCCAGTCCACCGGTGTACTTTAATTACACCAGGACTCCACACTCCATTAGGTGATACAGATGATTCCACGAGCACTAACCTCCCAGCTTCAGCTCAGCACTCCATGTTACAAGCTGTGCAATAATGTAACTTTAACACTTCTTGTGATCTCGTCTCAGTCTCCCATCCCACAGCAGGTAGGCAAGCTATCCTTACACAGCTGATGGGTGATAAGAGTGACAACTACCCTAAGCTTTTCATCAGACCAGGTGCTGACTTCATCAGGGATGTGGTTTCAAAGGTAGCTGCAAGCATACTTATATAGTGCTTAGTGAACCTTGACAGGATAACATAGTGGCCAATTAACATGATATTAATAGCAGATGTGGCTAATACAACTCAGGACATACGTCAAAATGATAAAAAAATGAAATATTTTTACAAACCCAATAGGAACAATGGAATCAAATGATAACACAATTTGTCAGAATCTGTCACATGGTACACCATCCAATCAAATTGGGGGTGTATCATTTGACACTCCAATGTGACATCACAGGCCTTATATAAGGCCTGTCCCTTAGCATTTGAGCTTAAGAAGACGACGGGACCACATCCGCCCAATCTATTGGATTACAAAGGAAGAAGAGAAAACTCAAGAAAGAAGAAAGAAGACAAGAAAAAGTTACCTGAAGTTGAGAAGCATTGCGTGAAGGATCGAGAGGTTCCTGCTGCAGTCTGAATCGGAAGGGGAAGATATCAAAGGTTCTAAACATTGAATGTATATTATTTTAGTTTTTTGGTATTTTTATAGTTTTTTTTTAATGTTGTCTATTGACTGCCTATGTGTTTATCTATGTCCCTTCAAGGACATTAGTTGCAAAAAGTTATAAAGTTATAAAGGTTAGTGACAAACAATGTATTTTTTTTAGCAAATGCTTGTTTTTATTTAATTGTTATGTTTTGGCTTTGCAGTTGTTTATATTTAAATGTTTTGACTTTGTGGTTATTGATTTAATGGTATAGGATTTTTGGTTATTGGTTTGATTTAATTGTATAACATTTTTGGTTATTGGCTTGATATAATTGTTCTGGATTTTTGGTTATTGATTTGATTTAATTGTACAGGATTTTTGGTTATTGGATTCATGTAATTGTTCTGGATTTTTGTTGATATTTTTTTATATTGCCATTGACTGCCATAGTGGCAAAGCATGCTCATATTATTGTGAGCAAAGCATGCTCATATGGTTTAACACTGTGCCAATCAATGAGTAGCTGGCATGGAGGATGGGGATAGTTGCCCCGAGGAGGGTGGTTAGGCCTCCCAGGTGGGTAGCGGGGGAGGGGGATTAACTCCTTAATCACTATAGCATTTAGTAAACGCTAAGGTTATTAAGGGGTTAATGGCCATTAGGTTTTTTTTATTGTCATGTTCCTGTCCATGGAGGACGGAGAGGACGGGGAGGTAAATGAGGATGGCCTTCATCCTGGCAGTAGTAAGTAGAACTTTCATTTACTTTATGCTGGCTAGTTTTATTTTTAATGGGTAAATGCACTATTATCCATATCTGGATAATAGTAATTTTGCCTATTACTGTACTGTATGTGTTGGAGTTTGGGGAGGGGGAGGGAAGGGGGGTTGTATTTATGTATTGCACTGTAATTTATTTTATTTTTTAATGGGGAAAAGCGCTATTAGTTATCTTTGGTTAATTGCACTTTTACCCATTCCTCTTATTGCTACAGCGTGTGGGTGAATGTAGTAGTTACCCTAGGATGGTGTTTAGGCCTAGCGGGAGGGTAGGACAAGGGGTTAACCCCTTTGTTACCTTAGCGGTTGTAACCGCTAATGTAATGAAGGGGTTAACTTCTACTGCCACCTTCCTGCAAGTCCAGAACACCCACCCTAGGGCAGCTACAAGCGTCACCCACCCCCTTTACCAACAACTATGCAGTGCCTGCTATTTAACCTTTTTATTACCTTAGCGGTTAGCCACTAAGGTAATGAAACTAGCTGCAATTTAATTTTTATTGCACAGGATTGATACCGGAGGCCAGCAGGGACCCCCAGAGACCTGCAGGGACTGCTGGATCTCTGGGGGGCCACGCGGGTCCCCAGGGGGCTGTGGATCTCCACAGGTGTCTGGGTCCCCTTTGGTCTCCAGAGGGTCTCCGCTGACCTCTGGTCTCAATCCTGTGCAATAAAAATAAAATGCTTTTATGCATCTTGCAATCTCAGTGATTTTGGCCTTTTTCTGGCTTCTCGTACTGTATGACTTTTTTTGGGGTGAGTGTTAAAGCTCATTAAAAAGCCAATTTAGCATGATACTGCACTGTTATTGAGGTTTAGTGATGAGCATAACAGGTAATACGTGCTATAAGGGCATTTATGTATGTATGAATGTATGTCTTTATTTATATAGCGCCATTATTGTACATAGAGCTTTACAGCAGTAATATACATACAATCATATAATTAACAAATAATATAAATAACACATAAAGGGCAGAAGTGCTTCAGACATAAAAGTAACATTTAGGAAAAAGAGTCCCTGCTCCGAAGAGCTTACATTCAAATTTGTTGATAGGAAGAACATACAGAGATAGTAGGAGGGCGTTCTGGTAAGTGTGTCTGCAAGGGACCAAGGTTAATGTAGGAGTTGTATAGTATCAGCCATGGAGCTACTCATATGCTACCTTAGCAGGTTTGTTTTGAGGTGGTCTTTAATGTGGAAAGAGAGGGTGCTAGTCGGATATTGAGGAGAAGGCCATTCCAGAGGTGTGGGGCAGACAGTGAGAAGGGTTTAAGGCGGGAGATGGCTTTAGATACAAAAGGAGTAGAGACAAGACATCCTTGAGCAGAACGCAAGAGTCGGGATGGTGTATAGCGAGAAATTAGAGCTATGTAAGGAGGAGCAGAAGAGTGTAAAGCTTTAAAAGTGAGGAGGAGAATTGAGTGTGTGATGCAGGATTTGATAGGAAGCCAGGAGAGGGATTTCAGTCGGGGAGATGCTGAGACAGATTTCGGAAATAGTAGAGTGATTCTGGCAGAAGCATTTAGGATAGATTGTAGGGAAGACGGGAGAGAGGCCAGACAGTAGGATGTTACAGTAGTCAAGACGGGAGAGAATGAGGGTCTGTAGTCGAGCAACAGAGGAAAGGGCATATCTTTGTAATATTGCGAAGTAAAAAATGACAGGTTTTTGCTACCTTTTGGATGTGAGGAGAATGTGAGAGAGGAGTTGAGTGTGACCCCTAGGCAGCATTCTTGGACTACTGAGTGAATGATAGTACTTCCAACAGTAATGTGGATGGAGGAAATAGGGCCAGGTTTGGGAGGAAGTTTTTGCCATGTTAAGTTTAAGTCGGCGATGGGCCATCCAGGATGATATAGACGAGAGATATACAGAAATTTTAGGCTGTATAGTAGATGTAAGGTCAGGGGTAGAAAAGTAAATTTGTGTGTCATCAGCATAGAGGTGATATTTGAACCCAAGTTATGCGATTAGGTCACCTAGAGAGAGTGTGTAAAGATAAAAGTATAGTACTATAAACCACTTATCACTGTTTAGTGAATGAGCCCCTACATGTCATAGCCTTTATCCTTAAGCTAGTCCTTAATCCAGCACAGACACTAGGAGGATTATTCAATATAGTCCAAATGCGGCTGCTAAACCCGTTATCGGACAAAAACTTCCATTTACGTCTATATGAGTTTTGGCCTGAATGGCTGCTTCGGGCAATATTGAATTACCCTCTAAAAGTTACACAACCAATAACAGAAAATGAACAAAAATATCTCAGTTGTTTTCGCTGCAAAACCAAATAAAATTGCTTACATGTCCAAAATCTGCATAATTGGTCAAAATCAATAATGATACATTCAGAATATGCCTAGAAAATGGAACTGGAAAAAAAAGAAAGCTTGCACAAGCAAGCTTGTAAGCTTCACAGCATACAAAATGGATCCGCTCCCCAGTTGAAGGTGCAAGAACTTTATTCAGACATAGCTGCAGCCCGAGGTACCAGGGACACTGAATGTTACAATGCTGGAGGTGATCAAAATAAAAAGGAAAAAAAGCAGAGATAAATTCTTAGGAAAACAAAACAAAAAATGTGGATTATACTAGAATGATTCCACCTGGAGCCCTGGAAAACAAATATCTATTATCTAAAAGCACTGACTTTCACTTTGATTTCTGAACTCTTTTCTTTTTACTGAAAAGTAAAATGTAGGGACTCTTGCTAGTCATAGATCAACTAGAAGAGTTGACTACTTTTGACTACAACTTTTGCTAGCTTGGACTAAGTGCCCTCAGCAAAGGTCATTATAATTATCACCTGTTTTTTTTAATCATTATTGTAATTAATTGTCATACAGGACATTTCTGTCTTCAGCGCTTAATCTTGTTTACACAGTTAATTGTTGGTTACGAAAGTGAACCAAAGTTATAGGGGCTTATTCTGTAAAGGGTGATAGCGCAAATGACGTAATGTCCCATTGACTTTAATGGGATTTTCATGCAATTGAACATCATCTGCGCTATCACACCTTACAGAATAAGGGCCAAAGGCGCCTATTCACTAAACTTCGATAAATGACTTAAGGGCACTTTACAAGTGATTTTGCATGTGTAGCTATTCAGAAAGCTTCAATAACATGACTAAATTGCTTGTAAATGGCTTTTTAACAAGCGTTAACACTCTTGCTATTACAAACCGTGCAATAGCTCAAAAAATGCCGAAACACGCATTTTTTTGACAGTAACTGCTATTCACAAAGCTCCGAGATACACATCTCAGGTTAAATACTCATTTTTTTTCATCACCGCAGGGGTGCACAAACTGGGGGGGGCACGGGATTCTCTGCTGGGGTGTGGCATTTATAGAGGCCCTGCACTCTTCCCGAAGGCATTTATATTAAATGACAGGGAAATGGCGAAGGCCTCTGCAACTTCACTTACCTTGGCTCAGACGGCTTCTGGCGACGGGTCGTCAAATGATGCTGTGGGGTCACGTGACGCCGCGTTGCCACAGCAACAGGACGTTATGATGTCAGAACACAAGAGATAAGGTGAGAAGGGGGGGCACGAGGAAGGGGGAAAGCTGTCAGGGGGCACAGGGGAAAAGTAATGCGCACCCCTGACCTAAAGGGTGGCAAGATCGGAATTGCGATTTGCATCAGACGGAGTTTCTTTTATTGTATGACTTAGGATTGAAGCTGAAGGTCTCCATACCCCCAGCTTCAATCGCATGTAATAAAAAATAAAATAATAGGCAACCTTCATTAGTTGAGTGGCTAACCACTAAGGTAAGGAGGGGGTTAAATAGCAGTGCCTAGTTTTTTTGGGAGTAGAGGTGGTGGGTGAAGGTTGTAGTTACCCCAGTGTAGGCCTTCTGGGAGGGTTGAAGGATTGGTTAACCCATACCGCTACCCACCCAAGGGGCCTTACCACCCTGGGCACAATATCACCTTCAGAGTGGCCATAGGGTGGGTGGTTAGGCCCCCCTGGAGGGGCTAACCCCTCACTTACCTTTGCAGCTAAATCCGCTAAAGTAATGAAGGGGTTATCTCCTCCCGCAAGGCTTAACCATCCACCCTGGGGCAACTACCCACTTCACCCACCCCCTCTAGCACAAACACCACACAGGAATGGGCAATCACCCTTGTAGCCAAATATGGCCAATTGTGCTTTTGCCCATTCAAATATACAATACACTGCAACAAAATACAATACAAATTACAATACTATAAAAACAAACACTAGCTTTTAATCCATTGATTGTCACTGTGGTTATCTATGCCCTTAACGGGGACATAGATAGCCACATTAGTAAACAATAGCCACCTAACTACCTAACCCCTCTATCCCCAACAACTCCCCCCACACACACGCACATACAGTAATGGGCAAAATCCCTATTAGCCATATGTTCTAATACTGTAAGTCTTTTGTCCATTAAAAATTAATCAATAGCCATCAACCCTAAAGTAAATACAAGTTGTGCTTACCCCTGCTTTCTCTTTTGTGCCACCAACATTTACATTAAAACATGAGCTAGTGGCCAGTAACCTCATAGTTTCTAGTGGGTAGTAACCACTATGTTAATTAGGGGGTTAACCCCCTCTACCCATCAGGGAGGCCTAACCACCCTTCCTGGGGCAACTACCATCATCCCCCACCCCATATACACCCATCACAACACACACAAATGGGCAAAGGAACTGGTAGCCAAATAAGGCTAATAGCACTTGCCCATTTGTGATGCCAAAAAAAAGAATAAGAAAAGGTTAGTGGATGCTGCACACCATAAATGAAATAATTATAAAGTTACAAGTACCGATGCTCCTGGTCCAGTGAAAACCTGTAGGATAATCCAAATGAATGTAGAATCATGGATAGAGAATCAGGGCACTTCAGATTTCAAATAAGTGAATTTATTTAGCCAAAAAAATCGTAGTTTCGGCCAGTATGACTGCCGTTCTCAAGTATTAGTGGCATAATAAAGTGAACCAAAACAGCCCATATAAGTAATTCAAAAAGCAGGTGTCCCATGTTGATATTCATCAGCTGGTGTGTGCACATCATCCTGCTCCATCCGTCAGTCTGCAGCCTACGCATCCTCGTGGTCAGGCGGCGGCATCATCCATGGCTCCTTCCAAGGCTTCTTCCTCCCTTCCGATTGCTCCCATCTTTACAAATGTATTTACAGATCTCACTTTACTTTGCTTCTGTTGCTGATACCTTTATGAATAATAGATTTGTATATCTTTAAGGTTGGTGTATAGTAACTCTGACATTGAACTTTGGACATTATGGAATATATTTCTTATATATATTAAATATAATAGACTCGAGGACCATATTCCATTTTTTCTTTTCACTTTTTAATGGATATTCTTTAATTGGGATAGAAAACACTGGACAGTTACTTGAGCACAAGGCGTTTTGATACATTCAGCTGACATCTTGTCATCTTTCCCATGGTAATCATTGCTGCAGATGGCTATGGGGTATCACTCCACCACTGAAACTCAGGAGACCGGTACCAAAGTAGAGGAGCACAGCCGGGTTGCCTAGCAACACATCCCCAAATAAATGGAGGATCCAGATGACATCACACGTTCCACACCGAGGCCGATGTGCAATGATGTCATGTGCCACTGAAGATATCGTGGGAGTTGGCACATCACGCCAGAACCAATAGGAAGGGAGGAAGAAGCCCTGGAAGGATCCCTTGATGATGCCGTCTGACTGGGATGACCCGGAGACTGCAGACCGACGGATGGCCAGGATGATGTGCACATACCAGATGATGAATATCAACGTGAGACACCTATCTTTGGAACTATTTGTATGGGACATTTTGATTCACTCTTTTATGCCCCTAACACTTGAGAAAAGCTGAAATACAGGCCGAAACGTCGATTTCATTGGCTAAATAAATTCACTTATTTGAATTTCGAAGTGCCCTTATTCGTATCTCTTATTCTACATAAAAATAATTAAACATTATTAAATGAAATACACATAACAATACATTAAAAACACTAGCCAAGGACTCCATTTATTGTCACTATGGTTACCTATGCCCTCAACGGGGGCATAGATAGCCACATTGGCATAAAGTGGACACCTTAAAGTAAAAGACATTACATTAAAAACACATTTCAATAAAATTAAACTAAACAGTAGCCAAAAAATGCATTGATTGGCACTGTGGTAATCTATGCCCTCTGCGGGGGCATAAATAGCCTTATTAGCAATCAATGGGCACACTAAAAAAAAATCACAAATAAATAAACTACAATAAATATGTATCTTACCCTTGCCGGGATAAAGGCTCCTCCTTCATATCCAACTAGGGCACCATTAATAGATGGTGGTGGGGGGGGGGGTTGGGCAATGATGGGGGTGTTATGGGTAGAGGGGGTGGGTAGCAGGTTGCCCATTGATTGCCAATGTGGCTATCTATGCCTCCATAGATAACCCCATTTACAATGACTGGATTAAATGGTTAGTTATTTTTTGGATTATTTTGTAATTTGTATCGTATTTTATCTGAATGTTCAGTACGGTATATTTTAAAGGGCAGAAGCACTATGTCCATATTTAGCTAATAGGGCCTTTGGCTATTCCTTTGTGGTTGTGGTGGGGGTGAGGGTTTGTAGTGGTAGAGGAAGTAGGTGAATGGGTAGTTGACCCTCTCAGGAGTGGTTAACCCCTTCATTAGCAATTGTAATCACAAAGGTTAGGAAGGGATTATCCCCTCCCGGGATGCCTAAACACGCACCATGGGGCAACTACAACCATCACCCACCCCTTCTACTTCCAACACCCCAGCTTCTGCTATTTAACCCCTTCATTACCTGTCAGGAATCCACTCCTTTCGCCACTTGCACAGAACCCGCTCCCGCCCTGCAGCTATCACGCTGAAGCGGGACCTACTTGACCTCCTGTTGCAGAAACTACGCTTGGATAACGATTCCCCTGATGTCTCCAATCCTGACCCTGACTCGTCCACCGACTATGCTGTTTTCTCCAGTCCTGAACCTAGCCTGTTTTACTATGAACTTCGCACTCCGGACCAGTCTGCGCGGTCTAAGGTCAGTGATTTCATAACCCAACCTCAGCCACGCGGTTCGGCCCCGGTTTGTTGCAATCACAACCGTGACAGTATGCTCGGCCCCACAAAACCGGACTGTACTGTGGCGGGGGTTTGTAAATGTGTAACTGTACCTATGTCCCAGGCTGTGGACCAGTCCCTGTTTGAAAAACAGTATGTGTTTGAAAGACTGCCTCCGCCTAATCTTGCTTGTATGTATGAGGGTTAAACCCCTGTAGAAAGACTGACTCGTAAAGAAATAATTACTAAGTCTCTGGAATGTAGAGAGGTAAAGAAGATGTTACAAGCCCAGTACTCCCAACTACTCCTTCTTATGTCTACTCCAGGTCTGGAAACTGCGGATTTTGGGGTACCGGCTCAGGCCATAGACACCACCCATAAATTATTCCTGGAATTTGACAGGAATATAAGTGAGCGTGAACCTCTTCTTGCTGCCTACGCACAGACTATTCACAAACCCCTTTCTGTCAGTATTGTTGTTAAACCTGTGGGGGTACCTCCCTCTCCAAAAAATGACCAAACTGTCCCCTATCACTGCCCCCTAAGGTAGAAGCTGCCACGGTCTCTAGCTCTGATTGCACCTCCCGTTACTTAGACCCCAAGGATATGTCTACGTTAACCCCTGTCAATCAGCCCTGTGAAGTTCCCGTGGAGTATACGTGTATTTCCCAAGCCAAGCTATGGCTCTGGTGTCTGAGAATTAACCCCTTCTACCCTCAATTTCTAACTCGGAATCCCTAACTCCTGCCCTTGAGGTTATTCCTGTCTTAACCCCTGCTAGTCAGGCCTATGCGTTCCCCACTGTAAATCCCTGCATTCCCCAGGTCAGTGTGTCTCTCCTAGCACCAGAGAATGAACACTGTTTGCCCTCTCTTTCTAACTCAGAATTTCTAAGCTCTGCCCCCGAGGTTATTTCTGTTTTAACCCCTGCTATTCTGCTCTGTGAGGTCCCCATTGTTAACACTTGTATTCCGCAGACTAATGTTAGGTCCATAGGGCCAGAAGCTGAACCCCCTATGACCCCACTTTCGGAGGCTAGCTTCTCTTTTTCCGATTCTCAGGCACAGCCTGACTTAACCCTTGAAGTTTTTCCTGTATTAACCCCTGCGGGTCAGTCCTATGAGCCTCCTTTGGTAATCCCCTGTTGTTCGCCAGCCAAGTACATGCCCTTGGCTCCAGAGGAGGAACCCCTTGTGCCCCCAATTTCAGAGGCAAATCTCCCTCTTTTTGACTCTCATGTGCTATCTGCATTGACCCCTGTAAATCCTTGCTGCCCCCAGGCTAATGCGTCCTTTCTAGCATCAAAGAATGAATCCCCAAGTCTGACAGCAGAGGTTGCACTGAATGACTCCCCTAAGGTTGCAGAGTCCTTGGATATTCTTTGCTGTAATCCCCCTGCTTCAGCTCAAGTTTCCGCTGCCGTGTCCCCTGAAACTTCTGCTAAAATACTGATTCCAGTTAAATGTATTCAGGAACCAGGTTTTTCCCTAAGCCTGTTCGCAGAATCCCCACTCCCAGGTATTTTGCTGACTCAGTCTGTCACTCAGAGAGCTGAGATCCCTGCTTCAGCGCATAGTCCCCTTGTCATGGAATCTGTAGTCGTTTTGAATTTCCCAGACACTCCTTTCCCAAGTACCCACTTCAGAGACCAGAACAGTTGTGGTTGCCCCCCTTTTACTGTCTGTATTCTCCTCTTCTCAAACCCTGGGTGTAAAAGCAAACAGTGGTCTTTATGCCCCTCCTGAGGCTCAAGTTGTTGAATTTTTGCTGACACACTGCTCCCACTCAAAAGTGATGCTTTTTCATATGTGCTAGCTAGAAGCCAGTACACAGTTTCCTCCCTCTCTGAAATTTTTATTGTCAGTCCCGCTACTCAGAGAGGTAAAATCCTTCCTTCAGATTCGGAATCTCTTTCCATAGAGGCCGTCCTTGCTTTTTGTCCCCCTGATGCCTCTGCCCAAGCAACCCCTCCAAAGATCAGCGTATCTGTCGTCACCCCCTTAGTACAGTCAGAGACCATCCTGCCTACATTGCAAATTCAGATGTTTAAATCTGAGCTATTTTGTTTACCTTCCTTGCTAAACCTCAGTCCTTTAGCACTGCATCTAAATGTGCTCCAGCAACCGTTGGGTTATTCGGGGCTAAAATTAAAACTCCTGTGTTAAAGGGTACCTCCTCACACATGTCCAGCAAACCTAGAACTTCCGTGATTGATTTTAAGTCACTTACCACTATATCTGATTTTCTTACTAGTCAAACCCAGACACCCACACCACTGACTAGCTGTTCCGTCATCAGAATTTTCGCACTAGTAAACATACCTATTTCTGATTTTGTCATGACAAGTGCCCCTGTTAGGGCCCTTGCAGTTTTGGATAAGACTCTTCTTTCTTCTCTGGTTTCTGCTATTAAGAGTTTCCCTGGTTCCAACTTACCACTTATTGACTCTCTAACTCCTACCATTACTCCCCCAGTGCCCGTCACTGATTACCAGTTGCCAGCTCCAGACACTAGTTCTCCTCCTACCAGTGTCCCTGCAGTGCCGTACGTCCTTGTTACAGATTCTGAGCTTCCAGCTTCAGACACTAGCTCCCCTCCCTCCGCTTCCCCTGCACGGCCTGATTTGCAAGTTCCAGATATTAAAACTCCAGAGCCTATTCCCTGTCCTATGACAAGTACGATGCCCTTGGAGTTCATTGCAGCACGCAGTCTGCCCCATGCAGTTGTTCAAATCTCTGCAAGTATCTGTATACCTTCCCCGGACCCTGGTGCCATATCTGAAGTAACCCTTGCCGCGCCCCAAATTCCCTTTGCGGGAGGGCAGTTTCCTTTCACTGACCGTTCTGCGGCCCCTGAAGTACCTCACTATGGGCCTCATGCAGTAAGCGTCGATTAAGTGAAATCGGCAAGTTTACCGATTAGTCATGTTAATGGCGATTTTTCCTCTCCGTATGCAGTAAGTGCCGAATACATTCAAAATCAACCCGAAAACAAATCCGCCCACTCTCACGATGATTATCCGATCACACACAGGTGTATCGGCGTGCGTGGCGGGGTGCTGATAGGTTGCCCAATCACAAATCTTGCTGAATCAGGCGAAACAAGCATGTATTGGATTGCGCGCCATATTTAAAGGCAACGTGTACTGCTAATCATTCTCTGTGTTGTTGGGAGTGAGAGAGAGAGACGCACAGAGCTGGCTGATTGAACATTTGCATATTGACGGAGAGACTTGTTGTGTATTGGGTGAGCTTTGTCCATTGTTGTTTTGTTTACATCTTTGTCTTGTTTTATATGTGGAAGTGTTTCGTGTGATTGGCTGTACATTAGTTGTCTGTTTTTTGTGAGTGCTGGAAGTATGCCCGCAAAGCGTGGGAAGAGTGATGCTGGTGGGAGTGGGAGTGCTACTCGTGCGAGTACGCGTCGGAGTGAACGTACTGTTCAGGGGAGTGATGTTGCTGGTGCACCGAGTGGTGTTGCTGGGAGTGGGAGTGCTGGTGCTGGGAGTGGGAGTGCTGTTGCTGGGAGTGGGAGTGCTGTTGCTGGGAGTGCTGTTGCTGTGAGTGGGAGTGCTGTTGCTGGGAGTGGGAGTGCTGTTGCTGGGAGTGCTGTTGCTGGGAGTGGGAGTGCTGGTGCTAGGAGTGGGAGTGCTGGTGCTAGGAGTGGGAGTGCTGGTGCTAGGAGTGGGAGTGCTGGTGCTGTGAGTGCTGCTGGTGGCGCAGTTGCTGATGGGGTGTCTGGTGGTGGCGTGCTTGCTGGTGGGCAGCTTTTGGAGGCTCTTCCATTGGAAGAAGGAGAGTCCAGTCAGCACCAGCCAAGCTCTGACCCTAAACCTGCTCGGAAGAAACGTGTGGAGAAGCCACGTAATCCTCGCTTCAATGACCAGGAAAATACAGCTCTTGTCACTGGCATTCTGGAGCACTATGACAGTATATATGGACATTTACTAGGTAAGTGTACCTTTACATTTATTATTCAAATACATGTAATCCTAGGTCATCTGAGTTTTGTTCATATGCAAATATGGGTTCAGAATATCTTTCTATGTTAATTAGTCTGGAAACACAGCTTTTTATCATGCCTTACAAGGACAACTAATCACAGGCGGTCAATTTGCCATAACTGCATACAATATGAATGCAACCTTGCTTACATGTATAGGTTTAGTAGTGAATGCTCATGTGCTTCACATAATACACCTAAAACAGCATGTTTGCTATCTCTTGGAACAGCTAGCAGTGTAGGAAACTGGTGCTTCTATTATTATTAATTTACCTCATATATTTTATATGTTTTTCAAGGGCGGACAAGTTCAGCAAGCAGAAAAGAAATGTGGGACACAATAGTCATTGGTGTCAATGCGTGTGGGAATCATGTGAGGGACAAGCGGAATTGTCACAAGAGATTTGATGATATTAGGTCCAAATTGAAAAAGAAAATACAACACCAACGCGTGCATGCTACTGGCACTGGAGGTGGGCCGACACCACAACGTCTCATATTATGTCCATTGGAGGAGCTGCTTCGGGCAAAATTACTTCCCGTCGTCGTGGAAGGCTTACCTGGTGACCGTGATATAGGAATTTATCCCTCACAATTTCCACCAGGTGAGAAATATTAATGTACTAGGCGTGTCGTTGCTTACAGTTATTTTGCATATTTACACTGCTTTTTATACTGTCTTCACAATATAAGCATACCTGCATCTATATATGTATATGTCTGATTCTGTATATATATATATATCAAAATAGACATATATGTTGTAGTCCTACTAAAAGCAGTAACTAATATAGCACGTGCCATTGTGTGCTCATTTACATGTGAATTCCCAAAATGCATTGCTGCAGTGGAAGCAATTGATGGTGGGCGAAGATGGGGAACAACAGGGTAGTACACATGTGTAACACATGTTAATGAGAAATTATTACTAGCTACAGGTACAGAACATAAATATGTATAATATTATTGTGTATTTTATTTATTTTACTCCGACAAACATGACATTACTGCCTATTTTAAGCATGCATCAAATATATTGCATGCAACGGCCTACAAACATCACTTGCACTAACACATCTATAGTTGTTTATGAAAAGGTCCATTTTTGCTTTAACTCATATACAGACAGCATAATGAGGCACACGTATCATATTTTATGTCATTGTTTTCATAACTTAAAAACTGCACACGACTATTTAGCTCATCTACCATTGTGTTAAAGCAGCTGCAATTAATATCTCATCACAGCATACACTTCAACAGAGGGGGTGGGGTTCAGCACACACACTAATTACAGCCTCATTTTAGGGTCAACTTAGTTCACACCATTTTCACCTGTTTCAAGTAATTGAAAGGTGTGGCTGATTAGGCTTTTTGGGGAAGGGAATACCGTTATTACAACCTGACTAGCACAACTGAAGTTAATCACACTCATTTGAAAGCTTCACTTTAGCTACTAAATGCCCCAACAACTCATTACTTATCAAAGCGTACCTCACACATTAGTTCACTCATATCTATAGTTGAACTACTACTATCAACGACACATTATCACACACTGCATGTGTTGTCTTGTTGAGTCACAGCCACATTCAGGTGTGCCACATCTTATATTAATGTACCACACATATCCTGTACCAAAAACAAAACTTTTTGCAATATGACCACCTTCATGATAACCATTGTGAATGGTTATCTCATGATAGTTATGTACATTATGATACTGATATCACTACACAACATATGATTTTTATGTACAAATTTTATCTATTTATCCTCACGCA
Organism: Ascaphus truei; assembly: GCF_040206685.1. Taxonomy (NCBI): domain Eukaryota; kingdom Metazoa; phylum Chordata; class Amphibia; order Anura; family Ascaphidae; genus Ascaphus; species Ascaphus truei. The sequence goes on along the minus strand of NC_134484.1, from coordinate 246,205,681 downwards.
TTACTGCAGAAACATAGTATGTTTTATGTTAGGGAACTCAAAAGTTCTAAGTACACAGGCATGTACATTGTTATTGTGAAGGTAATAAAGTATTATAAGAAACTATTCGTCCATTTTGTATGCATTCAGCCATATTTAATCTGCTTTAATTGCAAGGCTTGGAAATAACGCAGTGTGTTTTTTATGTAAACTAATAACTTTCTCTCTCTCTCTCTCTGAGGTAAATTGAAATAAAGCCAGGAGCCCTTTGCCTGCTAACTCCCGGTTTCCTGTGAATTCAGCTGGAACAGAGAGACGAAACTAAAGTCTATGATTTACAGAGAAACGAAACTCAAGTCTATGATTTACAGAGAAACGAAACTGAAACGTATTGTCTGCCTATATATTCTGTAATACACATACCCGGCACGTCAGTCTGAGCTGCGGAGCCTGAGGGAACTGATACATGACTCTGTGTCATTTATTGGGATCTGGGGTGCACCCAGGCTTTTGTTATACTAATTTGGAGCCCACATCTGAGCAGTAGAGACCCTGACTTGAGAAGGGAACCTCAACAGTTGGCGTAGTCGGCAGGATCCTTGTGAAGGGACACCGGAGCAATCCTGAACCCGTCTCTATCCACGGACGACCGTCCCCTGACCGGACTGATTGAGGCCTGATCAACCTCTAAGGACAAGGTAAGATATATTCAGAATATATTTTTACCGAACTCCTGTCAGTCTGTTCAGGTTGGCGATCCCTTGGTTGACGGTAACAGTATTGTTAATCTATACAAGACCATAGAGTCCGGTGGTTCCCGCCAAGGATTTATATAGTTTGTAAGGTCTTGAGACTGCCAGATGTGTGGTTTATGTTCATATGTCATAAGGGTTACGGAATAACTATAAAATAAGGGGAAGAGTCTAGGACATAAATTGATAGATAATAGGAGGATCGTCCATACAGGTGACGATCCGGGGACTGCCTGCGAGCCTCCCCGTCTAGGTCGATTTGTCAATAAGACTCAAGAATCCCGAGTGTGTAAGGATATAAATTGATAGATAATAGGAGGATTGTCCATACAGGTGACGGTCCGGGGACTGCCTGCGCGCCTCCCCGTCTAGGTCGATTTATCGCTGAAGCTCAATAGTCCAGGTACCGCCGGTAACACGTGTCCGAGGTTGTTTTTAAAATAGACAATGTTCTCGCAGTTTTTAAAGAAGGATTTGCCTTCTGGTGCCCGGGATTCCGTAACTCTTGTGACAGAGCGGGAGGGAAAGAAGTATACCAAGAAATGTAAATTGTTGTTCAAACTGTTAGATTTACCCCCTACGGGAAGATTGCAACCGAAGTTGTTGAGAACGAATATGCAAATGTGTAAGGGGAAACTGAAAGATGCAGGCATGTGGGAAAATGCAGAGAAATTTCTGAGTGTTGCTATAGATCTTCAGAAAGAGGGTTATGAAGAAATAGAGTGTGGAGAGAGAGATAAGAAATGTTATTGTTATGTGAAACCAGAAAATGTGACCCCTGGTTCAGTAGTGGCAGAAAAAGACCAAATGTTACAGGGAAATCCACCCCCATACCCGCAGACGACCGGTAGACCCTCTCCCTCAGCCCCTGTACCGGCCCCTTATTGGGTATGTTCTGTTTGCCAGTGTCAAAATCCCAAAACATGGGAAAATTGTTATTATTGTGGGGCCGCCCGACCGTCCATGTCCCCCGATATTAAAACTGGTGAGGCTCTTGTGTGCCCCTTAGTCACGCCCACTGGCCAGTATTTTAATCCCAAAGCCAAACCAGCCGACCCTGTTAAAATGTATCCCAGTATACCGCAAGATTGTCTAGTTCAGATGGATAATGGGGCCCCTGCTGAGGAAGATGCAACCTCCGCCGGGACCCCAGCTTATCAGGCACCACCATATTCTGACTCTTTTGTTACCTATGATGAACCTGAATCACTGTTTGAACGTGTATTTAGCGGCCCAACCCGTCAAATTATTGTAAAAGTGATGCAGGCAGACATTACTAGCTTGTCGGTTGGCGCGATAGTTAATCCAGCAAATGGGAGGCTCCAGCATAATGGGGGCCTTGCTAAATTGATTTGTGAAAAAGGGGGTGAGGCCATACAGCGTGACTCTAATACCTATATTCAGAAACATGGAGAGGTATCAGTGGGGGGTATAGCTGCCACCGGGCCCGGAGATTTACCCTGTAATTTAATCATCCATGCAGCAGGGCCAGTGTATAGGGACTATGCTCCAGAAAGAGCCAAACAGCTCCTCCAAGCCGTTGTCCGGACATCCCTAATCTATGCTTCCGGCCTCAATAGTGCGGCCATGCCCAGACGCACTATAGCGTTCCCTCCCATTTCTGGTGGTCTTTTCGGGTATCCCATAAAAGAATGTGTCAAACATATAGTCCAAGCGGTACTCAGTACGATCAAAGAATCACCCCTCAATCTTGAAAGTATTCTGCTTGTTGCCAATGACTCTGTCAGGCCACTGCTTTTTCAAGCCGCCTGTGCTACCTCAGACACGGTCCGCTCTTTTCCTATTGTAAAAGCAGAACACGGAAATGCTCCTCCCGTCCCCCAACCGTGGAATGAAGACGTTCCGGAAGGAGCAGTTAGGTACATCAAATTCACGCCCCAACAAAGCTCCACCCTCTTACAGCAACTCCCCGATCCGGAAGACAAGCCCATGCCCTTTTATAGAATGTTACGTCAGATTCAGCAGAACTACTCCGCAACATGGGCTGATTTAAAATCTCTCACCATGTTAAAAGCGGGAGACTCATTTTGGCCCCTTGTTGAGAAATCCCTCAATGATGCTAGGATAGTTGACGTCACAGACTATAAATCTGGAGAAGACTTCCTGGAACAAATACAACTATGGGCCCAGGATAGACTCACAGAGCAGACTGAATCAATAAAGGATGTCACCCAAGAAGCTACTGAATCAGTTGAGAAATATCATACTAGACTACTCCAAATGTTTAGAGATATGGGATTCTCCACCAGCAATAAATTACAAGCCAATCTGCTAGCAGCAGCATTTATGGATGGACTTACTCCCAAGCTACGGGCTGCGGTCCAAGAAGGGTGTCCCTGGATGACCTCATTAGGGTACACAGAAGCCCTCACAATAGCCAAAGCTTTTCAGAAGAAGCAGTCCTCCGTGAAGAAGACGCCGGCAGCTATCCAAGAAGAAAAGGAGGATGATCGTATTGGTGTTTTATATACCGCCTCATCTCAAGTACCAATGCTGCCACCACGCCAATTATACCCACCAGCCCCTCAGTACCAGGAGTATCAAGGGAACCAAGGGTACCAGCAGTACCAGGATAATTATACAGCAACACCTCCGTACCAGGGAAACCAAGGATATCAGAATGGTCGTGCAGCAGATCAACAAAGGCCTAGAGGACCATGCTACCACTGTGGCCGTATCGGACATATCAAGAGGAACTGTAGAGATTATTTGAAAGGAACCCCACCCGTACAACCATTACAGGCCCAGCAGCCACCTTTCTGGCGTAGTCAGCCACCTTCCAACTGGCAGCAGCCCCAACAGCCGTTACAGCCCCAGCAAGCACAGATCCAACAAAGACTGCCGTCTCCAAGACCATATCCTCATGATACTTACCCTCCTCCACAAGATCCCCCACCACAATGAAGCCAGGGCCAACCCGTCTCCACCATGGCTGCTATATCCAAACACACCTACCCTAATGGTTCAGCTGTCACTCTACAAGTTGCTGGTGAACCAGTATCCTTTATGGTGGACACGGGAGCGGCCAGGTCCGTCATATCAGCCAAAGATCTACCCAGAGGAATAGACCTCTCCCCTGACTTTATGACTTGTATTGGAATCACAGGACAATCAGTCGAAACTCCTCTCACTGTACCAGTCCATGTAGGACCTTTCCCAGAAGTTATGTCCCGATTTTTAGTCTCTGGATCCTGTCCTGTTAATTTATTGGGAGCAGATTTACTATCACACATGAGAGCCACCCTGCAATATGACGACTCAGGATTACGGGTACAATTGCATGATCCCAACTGCCCAGAAGAACAAGAAGCATCATGTTGTCTCCACGCTCTCCCAATACTTCTCCAGCAGATATTAACCATGAACCCTCCATCTCCTGTCCCACAGTGGGTGAAAGACAAGGTACCTACCAGTGTGTGGTCCCAAGGCCCGGATGATATTGGTCGTCTTCCAGTCCCTCCTGTAAGGGTGGAACTTAAGCCTAACGTTATACCTCCAAGAGTACCACAATACCCACTGAAGTCTATAACAGAACAGAGTCTTCAACAGCAAATTGCGATGCTTGAAGAAAAAGGAGCCCTGATAAGATGTTCTTCACCGTGTAACACGCCTCTGTTTCCAGTCCAAAAGAAAACAGCAAAAGGAGAACCAGCGAAGTTCAGACTGGTTCAAGATCTCAGGGCAATCAATGCCGCCACCATTCTGGAAACTCCAGTTGTGCCTAACCCACATACTCTTCTTAGCCAAATCCCGCCTAACTGTGAGGCCTATACGGTCCTGGATTTGGCAAATGCTTTTTTCTCCGTGCCTCTTCACCCAGACTCTCAGTATCTCTTCGCCTTCACCTTCAGAGGAACTCAACGTACCTGGACTGTCATGCCACAAGGTGCCCAGAATAGCCCTAACCAGTTCACACAGGCCATGAAGTTCTGCCTAGAACCCTGGGTACAAGCCCATCCGGAAATCACGTTACTTCAATATGTGGATGATCTTCTTATATGTGCCCCTTCTGTTCCAGTGTGTGAACAGGCCTCAGTGTCCCTACTGGTCCATCTCGCATCTATCAACTCAAAGGTCTCAGAAGCCAAAGTACAGTGGTGTAGCCCAAAAGTTGTTTTTCTTGGTCACTGTGTATCTAAAGGCGAAAAACATCTCACTCCCGACCGTATCGAGACAGTCGCTGGATTAAAAATGCCCACAACTGTGCGCGGTCTACAACAGGTCTTGGGACTCATCACCTTTTGCCGCCAATGGATTCCTAATGCATCGCAATATATGCAACCTCTGTATGAAGCTGTGAAAAATACAGAGCTACTCCACGACGCAGCTCACAGAACAGAATTACAAGACTCCTTTCAAACGCTAAAAGACCTAGTTACACGCGCCCCTGCATTGGGCATCCCGGACTATGACCAGTCTTTCACTCTGTTCGTGGATGAAAATGATGGATTCGCCGCCGGTGTCCTCACACAACTACACGGTAACCGAATGAGACCTCTGGCTTACTACTCTGCTAAATTGGACTCAGTATCACAAGGGCACCCATCCTGCTTCAGAGCAGTACAAGCAACATTCGAAATTTTCAACAGGGCAGCGGACATTGTTCTGGGTCACCCTCTTGTTATCCAAGCACCGCATGACATCCATGCTATCCTGAACCTGTCTAGGCCGAAATACCTAACCATGCAACGTTTACTGAGGCTACAGTCTGCACTGCTAATACCGGACAATGTCACTCTGAAGAAATGTACAGTACTCAACCCTGCAACTCTGATTCCGGTGGAAGGGGGTATCCATGAGTCTGAAGACCATGACTGTATAGTAGAACTACAGCGGCAAGGTACCCCATCCCGGGCTCAACAGACGCCTTTCGAAAACCCTGATCTATCCTTCTTTACTGATGGTTCCAGATTTGCTGATGAACATGGACGTTTCCATACCGGATACGCCGTCACCACAGTCGACCAAGTGATCCAAGCAGAAGCTCTCCCCAGCCATATATCGGCACAAGAAGCGGAGATAATTGCTGTCGAAAGAGCCTGTAACCTCGCAGAAGGTCAAAAGGTCAACATTTACACAGACAGTGCCTATGCTTTTGGAGTCACTCATGATTTTGAAACCATCTGGGCTAATCGTGGATTTATCACAGCAAATGGAACGCCGGTCAAGCACGCAGATGCCATAAGAAGACTATTGGACTCTCTACAACTACCCAAGGAAGTGGCGGTAGTCAAAATCAAAGCACATGGAAAGGTGAATACACCTGAGACACAGGGAAATTTCCTTGCGGACCAAGCAGCCAAGCAAGCTGCCCTTCAAGAAGATAAGACTCGAAACAATCCACCGTCATCAGCGTTGCAGGAAGCCACAGTTGTTGCACCAGTAATTACAAGAAGTGCCAAGAAGAATTCTCCCATGGATGATATAGATCCTTACCAAGAACAGATGAAGAAGGAACAAGGAACAGTACCCAAAGAAGAAAAAGAGAGCTGGGAAAAGACAGGAGCAGCACAAGAAAAACAAACTGGACTATGGAAAATTAAAGACCAGTTTTGTGTGCCCCGACACATGTACCATGCAATCGCCACCTGGGCACATGGACCTACTCACAGAGGACATAACCAAGCATTAGCAGTAATAAACAAGTTGTACTTTGCACCTGGTATAAGAAGGATTTTGGTGGAACTGAATAAAGCTTGTGTCATCTGTCAAACCTGCAATCCAGGAAAAACTGAACCTACACCTCCAAAGCATCTTGTGAAGCCAGACTTTCCCTTTCAGAGAATACAAATTGATCATATCCAGATGCCGAAGTCAGGACGATATGAGTATGCACTTGTGGTAGTGGATATGTTCTCAGGATGGCCCGAAGTCTACCCAGTACCCAATATGACAGCGAAAACCACTGCTAAGAAGCTAATCACTGAACTTTGTTGCAGATTTGGATTCCCTGAAGTAATAGAGAGCGACCAAGGACCAGCCTTCACTGCCAATATTTTCAAGGAAATATTGGAGGCCCTGGGCATGAAACAAGCCCTCCATACCCCATATCACCCCCAAAGTAGCGGGAAGGTTGAACGGATGAATCAGACCCTTAAAACAGCTCTACTAAAAATGACCCAAGAGAGTCAACTCCCCTGGCCCGACCTTCTACCTATAGTTTTGTTCCATGTTAGGACCACCCCACAGGTTAGATCTGGGTTGTCTCCCTTCGAAGTATTATTTGGAAGTGCAGTCAGAATTAAGGATAATAAAGGGAATGTAAATCTCACTGAAATGCATGATAGACAGGTATATTATGTTATCAAATTAAGTGAAGAGTTATCTAATCTCCATTCTGCAGTGTCACTTTCTCTTCCAGATTCCAGCACAAATGACACAACCCATGAAATAAAGCCAGGTGATTGGGTGTATGTAAAGAAGCACGTGAGAAAACACGCACTGGATCCCAGATACACAGGCCCTCATCTGGTAACTCTAGTCACACCCACCTCAGTCAAGATTCAAGGAAAAATTACCTGGATCCACGCATCTCATTGCAAGAGAACAGCGACACCTCTTTCAAAGGAAGAATGATTCTATATATCCTTTGTTTGTTAGGTTTGGGGGAGGCACAAGAGATTGCTATCACCCAACATGAAGGGGCAGTCACGTTTTGGTATAACTCATCCAACACTCATGTAGCTACCTTCTCCTTCGATTACTGTGATATTGTCAGCTGTTCCTTAACCAATTGGCAGTGTAATATGTACCGAGACACTCCGAACTCTAGAGCCATATATATATGTGTTACAGACAGTTATTGGGGGCAGGAATGTGATTACTGGGGAGCAGTGGGATGGAACACGGGAATAGATTGGGGATACCAACCACAGAATGGCCTAGCACGAAAAGACAGAAACGGCAAGTCTCTAATCAGTCGAATGATCTTGCGAAAAACTGGTACATGTCTAGTCCGTGGTAAGACGGGTGAAATAATGAAACTCACATTAACCATAGAAAACCCTAGCCCTGGGGACGCTGGTGTATATGTTCTAGGAAATTGGATAAAAGGGGGTATAAGAGGAGCTTACGGGAAGTTCAGAATTCAGGATATGTATAACTCTAAAGATTGGCAGGTGTCACAGAAATCCCCCAAGATAGAGAAAAACCCCATGGCCCCCCGGATTCGGACATTTCAAGGTATGATAGCCACAGCAGGTCCCTCTTTCCAAGACACAATGGCCATAGGAACAGGTTTTTCAGACACCAACCTTTGGTTGGAATGGATAAAATACACTACTCAAAAATATAACAAAAGCAACTGCTATGTTTGTGCTGCAGCTAGGCCCCATCTCGGCACAGTGCCTCTAAACATACCCATCAATGCAGAAGAGTGTTTCATTAGTCTATATACCAATACAAGTACCAATCACTCCCAGTGTGAAGATTGGAAACAAAAATATCCACTCACAACAGAAACCCCAAAACCAGGGGAAGGAATCACTGTATACAAGGGAAACTATACCTGCTATGAGTCTCTACAGGGCAACAGGTTTTTAGGTAATTTCTCCCAAGGATATTGTGACACTTTCTCTAAAATACCCAGTATTAAGTTACAGAATCAGGTCCAATCGTTAGGAGATATATACTGGATATGTGGGGATCTAAAATTAAGAACCAGACTTGAAGGTAACTGGACAGGTCAGTGTGCACTGACCAAAATTCTAATGCCAATGCATATAATCCCTGTTGGTACAGAAAAATCTAAGGTATTATCATCACCAATTAAAGTCAGTAAGCGAGAAGCCCCTGCAGGAAGTTTAGACTCACATGTATATATAGATGCCATCGGGGTACCGAGAGGAGTTCCTGATGAGTTTAAGGCCAGAGATCAGGTAAAGGCTGGGTTTGAGTCATTCTTTATGCCCCTAGTCACGGTTAATAAAAATGTAGATTGGATCAACTATATCTATTATAATCAACAAAGGTTTGTGAATTACACCCGTGATGCGCTACAAGGCCTAGCTGACCAACTTGGACCCACTTCCACTATGACGTTCCAAAATAGAATGGCTTTAGATATGATATTAGCAGAAAAAGGGGGGGTTTGCCATATGATTGGAGATGCGTGCTGTACATATATTCCCGGGAACACAGGCCCGGACGGTAAGGTTACCACAGCTATTAATAAACTGAAAGATTTGTCTGATGAACTTAAAAGAAATTCTGGTATAACAGACCCATGGGACAAGTATTTCTCGTGGCTGTCTGGCTGGCGACAATGGTTGACACAACTGGCAATATTTCTCCTGGTTATACTTTTTGTTCTGGCAGTAGTGGTCTTCTGTGTTATCCCGTGCTGTAAGGGTCTCTGTAAGAAGGCCGGATCTGAGGTTATACCCACAATGGTAATGTACAACAAAGACAATATTGATCTGGAAGATATACCACTGCAGAAATCACCCAAGATGTTCAATTACAGTACAACCAAACTCGAATAAGGGGTGACCACTCTAGAATCCCAGACCCTAGTGTGTTTGTTTGAGGTCAGGGAACCCTTTTGTGTATACTGTAGGTCTTCGAGTTTAGCGAGCCAGAAGTTGTCGGGGATGGGACAAGCCCATGAACAGCTGACCAACACCCTCAGGTAGGGACTCTAGCACAAGAAATAGAAATTAGGGACAGACCCCTTCCTACAAAATGTCCTTTTAGTGTCTAGGGGGGAATGTGAAGGTAATAAAGTATTATAAGAAACTATTCGTCCATTTTGTATGCATTCAGCCATATTTAATCTGCTTTAATTGCAAGGCTTGGAAATAACGCAGTGTGTTTTTTATGTAAACTAATAACTTTCTCTCTCTCTCTCTCTGAGGTAAATTGAAATAAAGCCAGGAGCCCTTTGCCTGCTAACTCCCGGTTTCCTGTGAATTCAGCTGGAACAGAGAGACGAAACTAAAGTCTATGATTTACAGAGAAACGAAACTCAAGTCTATGATTTACAGAGAAACGAAACTGAAACGTATTGTCTGCCTATATATTCTGTAATACACATACCCGGCACGTCAGTCTGAGCTGCGGAGCCTGAGGGAACTGATACATGACTCTGTGTCATTTATTGGGATCTGGGGTGCACCCAGGCTTTTGTTATACTAATTTGGAGCCCACATCTGAGCAGTAGAGACCCTGACTTGAGAAGGGAACCTCAACATTATTACAACTATTTATGTTCACTTTCACACACAAATTTTGGGTTAAGGAACTGATGCTGTTACGTACTCATAAATACAGAACATACAATAACTGTTTGTTCAATATTTACACATGTAAATGTAAAACTTATGTTATTGTTATATATAGTTGCCCCTGAAGGACATGTGTCACCTGAGAGGGAACAAGTGTCTTCACCTGGGTCAGCCAGCTCAACACACCTAGAAGGTGAGTGTATCAGTTGGTGGCCATATAATATGTGCTCTTCTATATGTTATGTTGTCATGTTCATTAATTGTTTTGCACATGTTCTTTAAATACGATTACTTAGTGTATGTGAAAATGAAGTGTAAGGCAACATGTATTGTGTTAGTGATGTTAACTATCATGTAGGAGTTGTGAGTTTACAGCAAGTTTTCATTCACTCATATTTCATACTGAGTCCAAACATTATTCTTAATTCAAGGTAGTTTTTAATGTGAGGTTATAAAACGTATGGAAACATGTTAGTTGTTACTTTTGACACAGTAGAATTACATAGTAACACAGCAGAGATTAACATGCCATTTAATAATGTGTACATTTATTTGTAGAACATGATGAAGAGGATTATGATGATGATGATGATGATGATGATGATGATGATGATGATGCCGCCGCCGCCATAGACACACAAATACAAGCAAGTGACCATGAAGAGGTTCCAATTGAAACTGTTTTACCGCCAAAACGTCCAGCAAATACCACATATGATGCAATTGTAGCTTCTGAGGGAAAAATTGTGGAAGCAGAAAATCGTCGCCATTCTGACCTGATGACAGTGCTGGAAAGGATGATTGCACTGCAGGAAGAAACAGTTTCACAATTGGCACATCTCCACAGAGTCTTCATTGAAGTGCCAAAACAGTTGCAAAAAATCAACACCTCATTCGAAGCATTAGTTGTTCAGCAAACACAAGCTAATTACTGGAGAATGACTAATGTACCACAATTCAACACCTCACAGGCAGGATCTGTTCATGCAGGTCAGTTTTCACCACATTCATCTGATATTCATTCACCAGGCCCAAATGTTACCGGTCAAGTAGCAGACATTGCTGTGCAGGTTCCTGATGATATCCTACCGCTGCCATCTGTACAAATTCAGCAGCAGACACCTACAAAGGAGGCGACAAAAACAAAACAAGACACACATGAAACAGACCAACCATCACTTGTGCAGTGTCTACCAACTTGCTCACATGTGTCAGTGGGCACAAGCCCTGTCCGTGAACAGTCACTACCCAAAAGCCCTGTAGGTGAGTCACTGCCCAAAAGCCCTGTAGGTGAATCGCTGCCCAAAAGCCCTGTAGGTGAATCGCTGCCCAAAAGCCCTGTAGGTGAATCGCTGCCCAAAAGCCCTGTAGGTGAATCACTGCCCAAAAGCCCTGTAGGTGAGTCACTGGCCACAAGCCCTGTAGGTGAGTCACTGGCCACAAGCCCTGTAGGTGAACAGTCACTACCCAAAAGCCCTGTAGGTGAGTCACTGCCCAAAAGCCCTGTAGGTGAGTCACTGGCCACAAGCCCTGCCCGTGAAGTGCCAGAGGCCACTCAAAGTGGCTCTGTTGTGCCTAAAGTTGGTGGCAAAAGAAAAAGGAAAATTCAAGAGACAACAAGCAGGCCTGTTACTCGCTCGCAAAAGGAACAAAAAAAATAAATTTTAAAATTCACAAAATATGTCTTTGGCCTTGTTTTGTTGACTTCAGATTATCTAATTACTATTGTATGTATGCTGAAGACTGTGTTGTTTCCAAACTTTCAAGTATGTTCTTGTACACGTGAAGTTTTGGAAATGTTAACACTCCTAATTAATGAATAGTGTTATAAATATTGACGTATTAATCGTCTGTTCAGTAATGGTCCACCAGGAGCCAGTTGCTAAGTTTAGAGAAGCTGCCATTGACTTTGCAGCAAAACATTGCATTTGGGTGTGTTAATTGATGTAATCATTGCATGTGCATATTATTTTCATGTAATTATAAAAGCACCTATTTAACTGCAAACATCTTTCTTGTACGTGTACAGCAGGATTTTGTGTTAAATATTACTTATCTTTGGTGGCCATTGTAATGTTGTCCTTTAATCATTTATGTGTTCTTGTTTCAAGAACATCTCTGAATTTATACTAAAATATATGTAGTATGTATTGATATATGCACACACACACAGACACACACTGTGTGTGTGTGTGTGTGTATATATAGTACTATCTAAACTGGCATAGATGTATTTACAAAAAACATACACTTCATGCTTCCTTGTGAAAACACACTATTTTAATAATACAGGCCTAATGTTTGACAACTATACTAAGTGTGCGCCTCTAACATTATTGGGTGCAAACAAATGTTTATTACTTAATTCACTCATGTTTATCACCATTTAAATAGGTTTCATACAAGGCCTACTTACTGCCATCAATATGTTGTGTGTACTCCTGCAATATAAAAAAAAAAAAAAAGATACATTATATATATATATATATATATATATATATATATATATATATATATATATATATATATATATACATATACATATATACACACACACACACACACACACACACTATACATATAGTACAATATACACTTTATATATATATATATATATTTTTATGAGAGAGATATATTTATATATATATAGATACACACGTATTTAAACTCATGCAGACAGGTAGTTAACCAGACTTTCAAATACACACAGAAATGTATGTGGGAAAAAAACATTTCATTTTGCAGGTGTGTATATTTACTGATATGGCTGTCTAAGCACTATTTTCACACAGTGCTCTTTGTTATTTTTCTAGAAAACTCAATGTTACTGAAATAAGTGTAGGAATGTTTTCACAAACGAGATAAAAAATGATACATGTTTTTCCCACATTCGCCTATCACTAACCACAAAAGTTAAACCAATTAAAAGGACACATCCAATTGGCGTTTGAAATAAGGAGTAAAAGTAGTTACTTTTGTTGACCTTGAAAACGAAACACAGGAATTTGTTAGCCATTGAGCAGAATCATTTTGATGAGCAAAGAAGACAGAACTGCACACATCTTTTGTGCTACTCTGACATGGCTGATGAATTCGTTAACCATATGAATCCCCTCTTAGGTTATAAGTACATGGTTTCAGAAGCAATTTTGAACAGTCGCGGACACAAAGCAAGCACACGCCAAATCTATGATTTGATTCGAGCTAAATATCCTTATTACCAAGACCGTAGGCATGCGCGGAATTTTAATTCCTCAATAAGATTCACTTTATCAACTAATGACTTTTTTGAACGTGTGCAGGATAAGCTAGAACACACCTATGGTTTCTGGAAGATTGCAAAGGAAAAGCATTTTACCCTGAAAGAGGGCACATATATTGTTGTGAAAGGCATATTTATTCCTAATGCCAATAGCAATGGATCCGCTACTACTGTTCCGTGTGAATCGATACCTGCTGCAATATCTGCACCCTCCATTCCTGAAACCCACATTGTACAACAACAAAAGTACTATGATTATGTACCAAGCCTTTCAGCTGAAAATGCATTGGAATGGGAACCCGAAGAAATGAACCTACCTCCCGACCAATTGTTTGAAGAAAGCAGTGGCGATTCCTATGAGCGCTTCATGGAGGAGATGTGTGTCATACTGGATTCAGCGGGTGGGTCAAGCGTGGATGAAAATGCCTTGCATTTCTGGAGCGAGCAGTTGCAGCCAGACGAAGAGTTAATTCTAGAAGAATGGTAAATATAACAACCGTTATGCGTTGACTGTGCGTTTAAATGTTTTTTTGTTTTTGTTTTTTTTAACCACCATTTTCCCTTTCAATGCGTGGATACAGCGTAACATTGCAGACTGCATAACATGTAGCGATCACAAAGAAATTGTTGCCGAATACAATATAGTATAACCTGAAAGAGTAGTACACATTGCTGACGGAATAAATATACGTACTTTCCTATCCCTTTAACCATATTAGCAACATTTTAACATAACTCTAACACATACCTGTTTTGTTATCATGCAACATTTAAAAGCGGGTCCACCACGTATGACGTGGGACCCTTGTCATGGCCCAAGGCGTCCTTAAAAAGGATTACGGATGTAAGTCCCGCCCCCAAGCGACGTGCGCGCCTCAAAGCCTATTGGCTGTCATGTTTTGTTATAGTAACGGTAACTGCAGTGTGTCATGTGTGCGGCTCAGTGTTTGTAGGCGTCAACTGGGCGTTAGCCGAATGTTAATTGAGTGGGAGGAGTGTTAGCGTGCGTTTCACGCTGGTTTAACATGACGTCACACGTATTGCATTTGCGCATTGTGTTATCGGCCGTCCTTTCTGTCCAAACACGTCTGTTTCAAAAGAATACAGATGTACTCGTTTAGAACGAATGTAGTTTCGTATTCATTGTATTTGAAATAAAGATTTTATGTTTAATGGTATTTTCAAGATGTATTGAACGCACAACGTACGCTTTGTTTTGCGCATGCGCTAACAGTTAGTGCAGCCAAGCGTGAAGTGCGTGCGTACACTAAGATGTGCGCGCACATTTTTCAGTATACAGGCAACGTTCACATCATATACATAGTTATGCCTGCTACAAATTTAAAGAAACATTACATACTGATGTACACTTGTACTTCTAACATATAAGTGAGTGACGTGTGTATGTACACAATCATATAGAGCTGTGTAATGCGTTGTCACGGATACATATATAGTAAGGTGCCATATTTGACCATCATGTGTTTGCTGTATTTCAGAGATGTCGGGGAAGATACAATCGGATCAATGTATGATTTCAGAAGAGTCTACCTTTATATGAGATGATTGTGAGGAGGAGCCACCGACTACTATACTACATATGGAACTAATTTTATATTGCTTGCAGCGCTTATTAACAAACAATTAAAAATGTGATACCCTTATGCCTATATTGCATAAGCACTTAATTAACATAATGATGTTGCAAAATAGTGCCTCATGAATTTTTATTGAGTGTTCTTTAATGACTACTATCATTTTATGGCATGGTGTGTTTTATATATAACAACCATTCCCACTCTGCTAACACATTTGTGAATTCTATTGTGTAATGGAACGTATGACTGTCGAAACTATGTAACAATAATAATAATAATTATAATATGAGCATGTTCATGTATAGCGCTGCTAGTTGTACACAGCGCTTTACAGACACATTTTTCAGGCTGAGGTCCCTGGCCCGTGGAACTTACAATTTATTTTTTGCCGCCTGAGGCACAGGGAGATAAAGTGACTTGCCCAAGGTCACAAGGAGCCGACACCGGGAATTGAACCAGACTCCCCTGCTTCAAATTCTCAGTGCCAGTGTGTGTCTTTACTCACTGAGCCACTCCTTCTCCCAATGTAAAGGACACTTACAACCAACTAGCCATTTATTGTTAAAAATCTCTTGTTACATGGGTATGTTGATAAAATGTTTTGGGACAGTAGCAAATAATGTTATTGGCCAGATGTTGTGGTCCCCTACAATGCATGATGTTCTGATTATGACATCAACATCATGTAATGAAGTACGTTTCTGTGTATATTTCATTAACCTAACTAACTATAGTTTACTGTGTTTATTAAAAGTTCTAAAAATACATAGTATAGTCAATATGATGATATAAGCTACCATAATAAAGCTGGTGTTATCATTTGTCGGTGTTATACATGGATCCTACACAAATTGATACAGACACAAACAGTTGTGTTACAAAGTGTGTCTATGCTAATGTGCACGTGATTGACGTTACAATTGTGAGAATACTTGATAATTAACATCATGATAATGATGAAGTGACGTGATTTATATTCCAAAAATATTACCAACATTGTCATATTGGTAAATTATAAATGCTAAATGACAGTAACATTAGCGACAAATGTGTCTTCTCTGTTAACAGTTTAACACTTGGTACATGTAGGACACATCCACACACGTGTGACTTATACATACACATGTCACAAATTTAAATTAATGTTGACTATTAATTCCTAGCATTACAAAACACCAACATTGCTAAATATAAGATGTAGTACGCATTGTTGTGATTGCAGGCATTCATGCATGGAGTTTTATGATCAGTCAATTTCATCCGTGATGAATGATCTCCCGTAAGTAAAGAAATAACTACAGTTATCCCCTTGTCTCCAAACACCTCTATATTACAATAATGGAATTTATAAGGAAACATACATAAAATGTGATGAAATGGGAGTAATCATTTTCTAATACAATGCACATGAAAGCTCAAGAGTAGCTAAATGCATATACATGATACAAAAAGTACATATATGTAACATTTGTGTTTAAACCAATATGTTGGGTTTTGACTTCAAATAATTATAGGAAGATTGATGTAGGCACATCTTATGAGAGATGTCAGCAAATATACATACCATGATCAGTCATTCTGGAGATATACCTATAATGCAAAGGAACAATATATAAATTGCAAACATTGACATGCCATCTTCAGTACCGTAAACAACACAGCAAAGTGTGTATTTGGTGTTAAATGTGCAACACCATGTATATTTCATGACATTCAAAATGTAAATCAGGCTGGTGTACACATCATATGGATGTACATGTTACACTGCACCAATAACATTGTATGTAAGCATACTAGAAGCATGAATGAGTATGGGCATAATATGTGTATTGTGTTAGCATAAGGAACAACACAATGCTAAAATATTAGTGCTTTGTTACCCCAGTTTTATTCACATACACACAACTAAAGTACAATTGAAGAGGGATTATATAACCTGTGCAACAATAACATACCGGTGCCACATCCCTTTGTGCACACAGCAGAGAGAAGAAAGGTGTGCAACCCATATTCATCTGTGTCCTACCAGAAGGGTATATAAAAAAACATTATTGTTAAGATAACATAATGTAAGTATAAAAGTAGAACTTGGAACATATATGTTTTTACTTACAAGAAAAAAATGAATTGATGAGATTCTGGCGTGTCTGGCCACCACTGGCTGTTTGTTCATTTTCAGCAGCTACATGGGTGGGATGCTCGTCTACCACAGGCTCAGCTAGGTCTGACTGTACATTGTGCCTGAGTGCAACATTGTGCAAAATGCAACAGGCAAGGATAATATCAGACACTTTTTGAGGCTTGTATAGAAGAGCCCCACCAGTTCTGTCCAGACACCTAAATCTGGTCTTGAGTAGGCCAAATGTCCTCTCTATAACAGATCTTGTAGATATATGGGCTGCATTGTACCTGTCCTCTGCTTCAGTTTGAGGGTTTAGCACCGGAGTCAAGAGCCACGGCCTAATTCCGTATCCTGAGTCACCTATAATGAATGGAGCACACATAAGCTGACATTAGTGATCAAATTGTACAATGCCAACATTCCTAAATAAAAAAGTGTTTTGTGTTATAACATGTAAATGTGTACTCACCCAGCAGCCAACCATGTTCAAAATGTCCCTCTTCGAACGCATGGAAGACTGAAGAGTTCCTCAGGATGGAGGAATCGTGACTGGAACCAGGGAATTTGGGTACCACATGCATTATCCTCATCGTCGCATCACATACCACCTGTACATTGAGTGAATGGTAGTGCTTACGATTGCGGTACACATGCTCACTCTGACTAGGTGCAATCAAAGCAACATGTGTGCAATCGATTGCACCCAGCACACATGGTATCCCTGCTATATTATAAAAGCCAGTCCTGACTTCCAGCCACTCTGTCGCCTCTGTAGGAAAATGAATATAATTCCTAGCGCGTCTATTGAGTGCATAGAGAAACTGGGTCAAGGCCCGCGAGAATGTAGATTGCGAGACCCCGCCCACTATGCCCACAGTTGTCTGGTATGACGCGGAAGCAAGATAATGTAATGAGCACAGCATTTTAACAAGCCCAGGGACTGCACGACCTCTGGCTGTGAAAAAATCTAAATCTCCCCTTATCTCCTGATAAAGAGCTAAGATTGCTGCTGAACTCAAATGATAGCGACTTACAATCTCCTCCTCACTCATCCCATCTAACAGGGTTCTCTCCCTGTACAGACGCGGACGAGGCACAACTTGTCTCCTCTGTCTTCTCCTCTGATCTCCTGTCCCTCTACCTGTCCCTCGGCCTGTCCCTCTCCCTGTCCCTGTCGTATCCGCGTGACTGTCCCTGTCACTGTCCCTCGGTGTGTCCCTCCCTTGCCCTATATGATTCTCTTCATCATCAAGCATGTCATAGAAAAGAATGTTCCTCCGTCTCCTAAACAATCTCAACATTTTGAAATGAGTAGCTGTGAATGATCAGGTAATGGGCGTCCTTTAAATAGGTATGTGATGATGTCAGGTGACATAGTAAAATGCAAGGTGTTACATTAACATAATAAAGTACTTCTGTGGCAAGCTGTGTGCAGTTCTTGTTATAAGTATTTGTTGTGTGTATTCTGCAGGGAATGATGATATTTGGCAATGATGTGACGTGAACCTTTGTAGAAACATTGCTTGCAAATAAATAGTTGCATGTGCAATGCATGTAACACTTGTGAACGCAACAGTCAGTCATGTAATTAGGCAAAAAGGCTGAGATTGGCGTGGGAAACGTTTTGTGTAACATGTGTAATTAGGCATGTTATTGTGACATGTTGACAACAATGAATAGTCGTGTGCATATGCATACATTTGTGTAATGAGGATAGTTGGTATAGAATGAGTTTACAAGGTGTCCCAATGCTGAATTACTGTACATGTGTGTATAAGTTAGGTTGAAGTGCTTGTAATGCTACGGTTACAATGTAAACATGCAATGTGATTGAGCGTCCAATAAGTGACGTCATGAAAATAGGGAGGACCCAAAACTAGATGTAAACATGAGAAGACAGATGTACATGAACGTTTAAAGATGCGTGTCACATTACAAGCATTGTGTAATGTAAAGGAACATGAATATACGGTGTATGTGTGACATGTGTGTCATGTGTAACATCATGTAAATAATTGTCGCTCAGTTCATAAAAATGTGTGATATGATGTGAGGTTCTCCTTTAAGAGTTGAGTATAGTATTTTCCCTTGGCACATCATCACATGATGAGTAATGTGACCCGCAAATGCTGCAAACATGTAAAAGTATAATGTTATGCAAATAATACACGTCAGCTGTGACACAATGCAGGGAATGCCCCCACACTGTAATGCAAATGACGTTTGTATTGTGAGCAATGAAACGTAAACAGTACTATACTGTTATACGTCCCCGCTCCATTGACTCCATTGATGTACAGAAGTTTTTTTTTTCTAAGTGCCGTTCCGGCAGCCTTAGCGATCGTTCTCCCCTCCAAACTGCCAACTTTAGTTGGCGGGAGAAATTGGCCATAACATCTCAATTTCGTAGTGCCGATCAGGCCCGATAAGCTGTTTTTTTTTGTTGAATCCAGCCGATTTAAAAAAGTGGCGATCAGTGGCGAAAACAGGCTTATCGGCAGGCGAATGGCCATAACAAAATAATCGGCTCCGAAACCTGGCGAAATCAAGCACTTATCGGCGCTTACTGAATCTCAAACCCAATTTTGCCTATAAAATGGCGATAATTCCCTTATCAACGCTTACTGCATGAGGCCCTATGACTTTAACTATGGGGTTTCTCTCCCTATTGTCTCTGGCTTGGACTCTGGGAAGTGGAGATCACAGACTATACTGTCTCTCTCTGAGCGTTCTACAGTATTTGGGAGCTTCACTACTGATTGCTTCTCTGCCTCAGCGAACCCATGGTTATCCCTCTCCAAACCTTCTGTTGTGCCTGTTTCCTCTGTGTTGGAAATACTCAGTTCGCACCCCAAGATTTCAGTCCCTAAGCCTGGTTTACTGTTCGCCTTGTCATCAACTATACCAATACCTGGCAATGCACCCACCCATTCCCTCGCTGACCACTACCCAGAAAACCTCTAGAGGAGAAGACCCTTTCAAATTCCTACGTGCAGATGTCAGCAAAAACTTTGCCTGGAGGAGGCGCATGCGCGAGGGAAGGAGTATGGTCGCATAGATTAGGAGCTCCGTGCCTCGCTTCAGAAATAAAGCCAGCTGAAACCTAATAAACTTAACCAAATACCAAACAGTCTCTGATATTCATTCACCAACGATCGCAGGATGTCCAGAAAAGCCCCCAAAGCAACCAAAAAGAAGGTATTGCCGGAATATTTCGGTCGGGCAGGGACGAGTGGAGCGGGAGGGGAAATGGCGCCATATTCAAATGCAGGCTCAGAGACGGAGCCGGATGGCGAAGGAGAGGAGCGGGACAACTCGACACAGAGGCCGGTGAGACAGTGCGACATAGATAAGCTCTGGAACAACCTCCAAACCCTATTCCAGGCTGAGATTAAAGACCTGAAGAGAGAGGTTTCAGGCTTGGGGGAACGGACAAACACCCTGGAAACTAAGATGGACCAATCGATTAAAGCGTACAAGAAACAGGACGGGAGGTACACAGGCCTGCAAGAGCAAATAAATGAATTGCGGGAGCGCCAGGAGGACACAGAGAATAGGGACAGGCGCAATAACCTCCGGATCAGAGGGGTCCCGAAACTGTACTGGACTGTGATGAGTTCATCTCACAATGGCTGGAAGCACTGCTCACAGAGGTCCCCAAGGATCGCCTGGTAATGGATAGGTGCCACAGAGCCCTAAGAGCCAAACCACTCCTAAATGAACAGCCCAGGGATATTGTGCTATGGTTGCACCACTATCGTACAAAGGAGGCCGTCATACATAAGACCAGGCCACTACCGGTAGTGGAACATGAGGGCACGAGGATGTCCATCTTTCAGGACCTATCCCCCGCAACGCTGGCCCGCCGCAGAACCTTGCTGCCAATAATGAAGATCCTGAGAGACAAGGGGGTAAGGTACAGGTGTTCCTTCCCCTTCGGTCTGCAGGTAG
This sequence comes from Ascaphus truei, assembly GCF_040206685.1. NCBI lineage: Eukaryota > Metazoa > Chordata > Amphibia > Anura > Ascaphidae > Ascaphus > Ascaphus truei. The sequence goes on along the minus strand of NC_134484.1, from coordinate 246,184,772 downwards.
TAAGAGGCGGGAAAGCATACACGCTGAGGGAGGCAGAGGAAGGGCAAGCCTTCCTTCACAAACTAGGCCTGGAAGAAGCCCCAGTGGCCGGGAGCCTGCCAGCCAGCTCCCGGAGCCCACGTGGGAGCAGCGTCCGAGGTCCCCCAGGGAGAAGAGGGCCACAGAGGAGGCATAATAAATAAATAAAAAAACTACTACCAAGTTAAAGTTATGGCTTTAGTTGGAAAAGCCAGTTGAACTGCCAGAGAAATTACCCCCCGTCCCCACCAGGGTAGCCCCCCAAACAAACCCCCACCCCCTGAAAGAGGAGCTCTGAACCCCATATTGCAGAATTTAAAGAACCTTGGAAGCGATCCACAGCAGTCACCGGACGATAAAGCTGCAAAAACAATGTATAAACTTTTGGCCTACCTTCCTCGTGGCGGCATCCCCACGCTCAAGATGGTGATGATCCCCATGCTGGCAGGAATTCACGGTGAGGCGCAGGACCCGGAAGGGCATGGAGAGCGGGAAGCAGGAGCAAGCTTCCACACCTCCGCATGGCTGAGATGCGAAATCCAAAATGGCGACCGCCCGGAAGCGCGTCACAGTTAGGATCCGGAAGGAGCGGCGCCATCTTGGAGGGGGCAGAGACGTGTCCCCGGCAATGCTGACAGATGATGTCACCGTCGGAATAGGAGCTGGTCGGAGGCCCCGCGAGGTGGCTAGGAGGTGCCGGAGAGGCCCCACCGGCGAATAGAAGACACCACACCAGGCGGAAGTGAGACTTTTGAACTGAACAAAGTCAGTGAGCCGGCCACAAGTTATAGCGGTCGAGGCGGCCAGTTACGGAGGGCAGGGGCACACAGGGTATAGAGTAGGCAGACGGTCCGGCAAGAAGATAGAGTAGGTGAAAGGGAGATAGAGAAGGTTAGGAGGGGCATGGGAAGAGAGGGCTAAGGGGAAGGAAGATAACAGAGTGGAAGGTAGAGGAGGTGAGGTAAAAGCAAAAATCAGGGAGGGGGAGCGATATAGGCAAGTGGGTGAGAGAGAAGAGGAACGTGAAGTGAGTATGGGGACAGGAGCAGGTATGGAAATAGGATGGCTGGAATGGGAAGGATAATAGATGGAGGGGTGAGTGGAGGCTGGTAGAAGTGAGAAAGGAGGAAGTGATGTTGGATAGCAGAAGGGATAGATGGATAGTGTTAGAGAGTGGAGAGCAAGGAGGTGGGGAGAGTAGGTGAATGGAATGGCAGGCGCAGGTAGGTAGTGAGCAGGGGAAGTAAAGAAGGTTACACAGAGAGAGAAAAAAGGAGGATGGCAGGAGCAGTAAGAGGGAGGGTAGACAGACAGAAAATGGAAAGAGAATGAAAGCAGTGAGCGTGACAAGGGTTACCGCAACATTAGGAAGCTGAAAGGGAGAGGAGAGTGCAAGGGAAACGGGGCATTTAATAGTTGGGGGGGCATTGGCAGCAAGATTAGAGTTAGGTTTCAATATGATACAAAGGTGTTAAGCGAGGTGGGGAGGGGGGGAGGCGACCTGCTTCAACTTCCGCATGGGCCGCGCACTAGGGAGGAGGAGGGGAGTTCTCCAAGACCCTAGTGAAGTCCTTTGGAGCAAGACTCTGGGGGATGCCGGCAACTCCCCCAAGATACTCCCGGACGGCAGGAGTGGAGTTCAGGCACCCAAAGGCGAGGACCTCGGCAGGAAGACTTCCTAGCCGAGACGGCGAGAGTCACCATGTGATAAAATATGCTGTGTGTTATTTCGGTTTTTGTGACCCCCGGTGTTCCCTTGTGTGTGTATCCCCTTCTGTGTCTACGTAGGTGAGAGAGAGAGGTGCATCGGTACAAAGCAAGGAAGAGGCTTTGGATTCGGCCTAGCCACCCGAGACAAGAAAAGTTATTGGCAGACACGTCAACCTACACGTATCAATGAGTAAGGAACTCAGGTTAATTTCCCACAACATTAAGGGGTTTAACAGCCCGGCGAAGCGAAGAGTCGCATTCCGTGACTATAAACGTAAAGGGGCAGAGATTTTATTCCTGCAAGAAACACATTTCTCACAGGACAACTGTCCCAAATACCTTGATAGAGATTACACGACACACCTTCTGTCCTCCGCGAAAGTTAAAAAACGAGGGGTGGCCATTTTGATCCACAAGCGTATCCCATTTGTGACCGACAAGACATTTACGGACCGAGACGGGAGGTTCCACATAGTAAGGGGTACAATACAAGGTTTCCCTGTCACTCTGGCAACTATATATGCCCCTAATGATAAGGCCTCAGCTTTCTTCAATATATTCTTCGGGAAACTTAGTAAAGTGGCCAGAGGAAATATTATCGTAGCAGGGGACCTGAATAGGGCCCTGCATGAGGACCTTGACAGATGCTCGACTACTAATATATCACACAGACCCGACATACTAACAATTAAAAAAGGTTAAGGGACTGCCAACTACTCGACATATGGAGGGAACAACACCAGGGAGTGAAGGAGTATACATTTTACTCACACCCACACAACACCTATAGCAGGATTGATTACTTCCTTGTATCCAATAGAATGGTCCCCGGGGTCTCTCGCTCCGAGATCCATGATATTTCATGGTCTGACCATGCATCTATAGAGCTGCGGTGCACACTAATCCCACTGGACAGACCTAGAGCGAACTGGAAATTAAACGAGTTATTGTTGAAGATTCCAGCAATTCAGGCGGAAATCGGGGAAAAGCTTAAACAATACTTTAAGGAGAATGAGGGGAGTGTGGCAACACACTCCATGCTGTGGGAGGCCCATAAGGCTACCCTCAGGGGGGTCATAATGAATCTGGCCGCTAAAAAGAAAAGAGAAAGGGAGGAAAAAACCCAGAAGCTAGAAATGCAACTAGTAGAGCTTTCTTCCCTTCACAAAGTAAACAAGAGTGCCCACATGCTGAGTCAAGTATTAGACACCGAAACCAGTCTTAACCTCCTCCTTTCCGCCCAGGCTGAGAAGGAATTGGCCTGGTCTCAACGGAAATTTTATGAAAAAGCAAACAAGTCTGACACACTACTTGCCAATAAGCTAAAAAATAAGCTTCCAAATTATCACATTCACGCAATCCGTAACCACAAAGGGGACCTTACCTCCAGTCCTGGGAAAATTGTAGAGGAGTTCAAGAAATATTATGAAACTCTATACAATGGAGCTAAGGTGGCCCATAATCTGAAAACAAGGGAGTCGTTAAAGATCTTCCTAAGGGAGGCAAATCTTCCAACTTTGGAGAGAAGTGACAGGGAGGCACTCCAGTCGGATTTCACGATGGAGGAGCTCTCTGGGGTCATAAAGGTGCTAAAACCTGCTAAAGCCCCGGGCCCTGATGGCTTTTCAAACTTATATTACAAGAAATATATTAAAATATTAGCCCCCCAATTGTTAAAGTTAATCAACGAAATTCTGGCAGGGGCCTCATTCCCAGCACAAATGCTCCAAGCCTCTATTTCTGTGATCCACAAACCCGGAAAGGACCCGGCAGACTGTAAAAGCTACCGGCCCATTTCACTGATTAACTCGGACATTAAAATATACTCTAAACTCATAGCCAACAGGGTTGGGTAGAGTTTTTCCTGGGTTAATCCACATGGATCAGGTAGGGTTTATCGGAGGCAGGCAGGCGGCAGATAACACCAGGAGAATTATTGACCTCATTGACCTGGCCCAAAAGAAAAACATACAATCCATGGTGTTAAGTCTGGATGCTGAGAAAGCCTTCGATAGGATATATTGGCCCTACCTAACAGAAACACTGAGAGCATTTGGCTTTGAGGGACGCCTTCTGCAGGCCATTCTAGCGCTGTACAGGAAACCCTCAGCAAGGGTAAGATACCAATGTTTCCCCTCAGAACAATTTGAAATCAAAAGCGGCACGAGGCAGGGGTGCCCGCTGTCGCCCTTGCTGTTCGCCTTATGCATTGAACCCTTAGCAGCGCACATCAGAAATAATCCAGATATATCTGGGATTCCAATAGGAGATCAAACGCACCAAGCCGCCTTATACGCGGACGATGTTATTCTTACGTTAGCCAAACCTCTCACGTCTCTCCCAAATCTATTCATTATCCTGTGTAAATTCAATCAAATTTCAGGGTTTAAGATCAATCAGTCTAAATCGGAAGCCCTCAATATCAATCTACCAAAAGAAACTGAAAAGCTGATTGACCTCAATTTTAATTTCAAATGGCAACCCTCCGCTATCAAATATTTAGGGGTGTATCTCACAAGGGATTACAAAACATTATATAAGGCTAACTTTCCCAGGGTAATAAAGACATTGGGAGAGGATCTTAGGACTGGGAGGATACACAGCGGGAAAATGAACCTCCTCCCAATTATGTTATATCTTTTCCAGAGTCTCCCGGTCCCGTTGGTACAGGCGGACATCCACTCCCTACAGTCTCAAATAATGAAATTTATTTGGAATAAGAAAAACCCAAGAATTTCCAAGGGAATATTAAAGCGTCCCACCATAAGAGGAGGGTTAGCGGTGCCTTGCTTGCAGGCTTATTATAAAGCAGCCCAATTAGGGCAGATTCTCCAATGGCACACTGACCCAAGCTTACAGAGATGGGTAGAGTTGGAGAGGAAATGTTGTGCACCAATTGAAATCCGAAACTTAATCTGGCTACCCAAAAGAAGGGTACGCAAGATGGAAATACCGTTGCAGACCATGGTCAACTCATTAAAAGTTTGGAAGGCCACGAAATTTCGTTGTCAGCTGACTACCAGAACGTCATTAATGACACCAAATGTGGGCAATCCAGACTTCGCTCAAGGCCTGATTAGCAAAAACTTCTTGATTTGGACCCAAAAGGGGATAACCCGTCTTAAAGATCTGGTAGCCGCCCACTCAGTAGCCGCCCAGAGGAGGAGAGAAGCTGTGTCAGAGATTGCAGACCCACTACCGGAAGTGACAGATCGCGACCAACCGGAAGTGACGTATCAGAGCTAACCGGAGGGGACAGGACAGCCCACCCGAGAGGGAGCTCCAGGAAAAGAACAGGGCGGCGTCCTACACGAGAAACAGAGCTGACGGGACCAGTACACCCCAGAGGGATCCTGGGAGGTGGAGAGTCCAATGCAGCGGCGTCCCACGCAGGGTCCATAAACCGGAGGTAGTGGGTGAGCCAGAAGCTAACAGCAATCTCTCCTCGGTCACAGTATTGTGATACACGCATTACTTATATGTTTTTATTGTAAGTGTTCATTTTTAAAACCCCATAAAGTCACGTTTTTTATGATTGGTCTGCACTATGGATATCTTTTCTTTTCTATATACACCGCTGTTTTGCTGACAGTGGAAGTCTCCATAATTCATTGGATTGGAAGTCCTCCCTGCATAGACCACTGTGTCGCACTGCCCGTTTTTGACTTACATCTTGTAAGTAAGCCACACATACGAGCCAAGATTAATCACTGAACTAGTCTAGAAGTTATCAAACTGTCTGCACCTAGATTGTATTTTGTTTTATTTCCCTTTCATGCTCCCCCTGGATTGCAAACGGATATTAAAGATCTGGAGGGCATCACGACTATATAATCCTTTGATCAAATTAAATCCTCTAAAAATATCCCAAATAGCGAATTCTTTAGGTACCTCCAGATCAGAGATTTCTACAATAAAATGCCAATCAGGCCGGCACGTACAAATTTTGAGCAGCTGTGTTCCAGAGATATGGACACAAGGGGACTTACTTCTAGAATGTACAGGGAAGTAATATGCCCGACGAAGCCCAACGACGACAGACTGTGCTCATGAGACGCTGGGAAGAGGACTTAGGGGAGACATTAGAGGACGAGGAATGGGACAGAATTATTCAGGCAGCCGCTACAAGTTCAATCTGCACCACATTAAAGGAGAACGCATATAAAGTCCTGATGCGGTGGTATTACACCCCAACCCGATTAGCTAAATTTGTGAGAGGCTACTCCCCTCTCTGTCCTAAACAATGTGGGGAGGAAGCGGATCTGCGACACATGCTGTGGTCTTGCTCAAGAGTGGTCCCTATTTGGGAACAGATTAGAGACTGGATTCAACGGATTCTCGGTTTGGAGATCCCCCTGGACCCGTGGGTGTTCATACTAGGCAGGCGGATCCAGGGTATGTCGAATGCAGCGCATAAATTGATCGCGCATTTTGCTACAGCCACGAGATGCGAGATCGCAGCATTATGGAAGCAGCAAGATATACCAATTATCCCGAAGATCAGAAATAGGATTTGGCATGTCTGCAGGATGGAACAATTAACAAGTTTGGTTAATGACTCCGGCACAAATTACCTAAAAGTCTAGGCACCGTGGTTGGCCCAGTTAGATATCCCGGGGGTGAATGTCACCACGATATTGCACTAATATACACATGTGCATTCTCCTTTGAAGGTCAGATAAGTGACGGGACATAGAGACTTACGGTTAGCGGACAGCCCCATGAGTTTAGGCAAGGAAAAGGGACACAAGAGAAGGTCCGACTACAGTCAGCAAAATACGGGTCGCCATTCCGATGTGGTCAAAGATGGTCAAAGTAGATGGAATCACTCTCTCCCCCGCCCTCCCTCTTCCCCCCCATCTCCCTCCACCCCAGTTCCCTCGTCTTGTTAGTCCTGTCATATTTGTATCTTTGTCTTTGTATGTAGATGTGCGTTCGTATTGTTCATAAATGTACTTGCCTAATAATTGGAAATGACATATTGGGCTGTGACACAATGTTTGCACGTGTATCTTCCAATAAAAACTTAAGTTGGAAAAAAAAAAACGTTGCCTTTCTGGAGGGTCTCCCTGTTATACCCGATCAATTATCGGTGCCTCTTGGCCCACACTCTGGTATGATTACTAGGGACCGGGCACCCAGCTGGGGTCCCTCTGCCGTTTCTATTCTGGAAATGCCTCCTTCTCCACAGCTCTGGATTTACAAGTCATTTTGCGTGGCGAGCCCCGTACCAAAAATGTCTGTGCCACAACTCTCATATCCGAGAACAGTACTCACCAATTAACTGCTCGTTTACGGATCCCCTTCCAGCCTAAAGCACTTAAGGAACAACTCAATGTCCCCGAGACCCATGGATGGTCCTGTCTGGCCGCAGTTCTCACCGGGGGGGGGGGTAGGGTACACAAAGGAGTGCCCATGAGTCTCTGGACCATGACTCTACCCCCAATCCTAGACAGCTCAGGAACAATTCCAGGTCCCCCAACTCTATGAGTGGACATGTTCGCCCGGAGGTCTCACCTGAAGGGGAGGGGGTACAGTCAGGAATCCACTCCTTGCTTTACTCGTAGCCTTGCAGGGTGCTGTTGTTCTCACTAATTCCCTCTTTGCAATCAACAGCAGCTGTGTGGGCTATCACTGCAACCTAGTAGAGAAGGAGAAAAATTGGAAGAGCACTACTGTAGGTATCAAAAAAGTAGAAACCTACCTTTGGTAGGGCTCTCCATTGCCCTGTTTTTCCATGACCAATAAATAATCTTTTTATGGGATATGCACCCTCCTTTCTACTTTTTTGATACCTACAGTAGTGCTCTTCCTGTTTTTCTCCTTCTCTACTAGCCTACCCCTTGGACGGAAGCACACCTGGGGACCCCTCACCTTTGGATCACATTGACTGTGCAGCACTCAGAGTGAGTCAATCACTTGCTACATGTTTTCCTGTTCAGGACTTTATTTAGACAATTGGTACGTTATAGGGTGTTATTATGTTCAATCTTCCTGGTGTTATTATTAACAACAGCGTCACTTATTAGTGAGCTTACCATCAGGGATTGCAACCCAGTACCTGTCTTCTATCAAGTTTATGTTTAGGGTTCCCCCCTACAAGTATCTGGTTATTCATTCATTCCTTTATCCTACTGTTCGGGTCTTTAGCATTACGCAGTAACATGGTCTATCACTGCAACCTAGCCTTGTACTCAGTCATTGGAGCAGTGCCCTCACACCCTTCTCCGGGGATTGGCCCGCTGGCCTTTAAATACTGCACTCCCACAATCCCTCTCCTCCGAGCATAATTCTTCCTGGATGTCACCTGTGTTCTGCCACAAGCCCCTGGCTTGTTATCTCTATGTACTAATCTCTGTGTATTGTGTTCCAGAGTTAGTTCCTGTTTTCTCTCGTGACTCCGCTTTGATATGTTCCAGGGCATTGCCTTCGTTCCTGTGTTCCAGTATCCTACAGCAGCTACAACACTGAAGCCTGTGTCCTGGATCCCTTGGCCTGCTGCTCTCTCTCCCTTTGCAGAGGCCAGCTTGAACTTCTGTGCTGAAGCACTGGTTTACCAGTGCTGCCTGGCGGTGTGCCCTCTCCGGTCAGCCTTCTCCTTGCTGAGGCTGGTACCATGGGCCGCAGTCGCCACTTGCACAGAACCCACTCCCGCCCTGCAGCTATTACGCTGAAGCGGGACCTACTTGACCTCCTGTTGCCGAAACTACACTTGGATAACGATTCCCCTGTTGTCTCCAATCCTGACTCTGGCTCGTCCACCTCTCTGGCTCGTCGCTGTTTTCTCCAGTCCTGAACCTGGCCTGTTTGACTATGATATGTAGAAGCACATGCACACCGCTGGTAGGTGCTGGAGGGGGGTACTTATCTGCCGGTGCGCTGTATCCAGGGAGGTCCAGACATCCCAGAGGTACTTGAGCAAAGGAATGGAAGCAGGCACACGGTCTTTCTAAAGGTGCAGTTTATTGTGCCACCAAAGGTCCAACGTTTCGGCAAATAGATTGCCTTTATCAAGGAGAGGGCTAGCCCTGTAGCCCTCTCCTTGATAAAGGCAATCTATTTGCCGAAACGTTGGACCTTTGGTGGCACAATAAACTGCACCTTTAGAAAGACCGTGTGCCTGCTTCCATTCCTTTGCTGTTTGACTATGAACCTCGCACTCCGGACCAGTTTGCGCGGTCTAAGGTCGGTGATTTCATAACCTAGCCTCAGCCACGCGGTCCAGCCCCGATTTGTGGCGAGCACAACCACGACATTACCATAGTGATTAACCACTAAGGTAATGAAGATCGCCTTGTATTTCATTTTTTTTGTGCATAATATTGAAGCAGGGGTTTTCCAGAGCTAAAACCCATTACTTTCAGGTCTGGGGACCCATGCTTCCCAAGGTATAGGCCTCAGTATAGGGTGCCGGTATCTCCTGCAAGTTTTAATGTCCCGGTCACGTGGGCCGTGACTTGGGACATTTAAACTTGCAGGAGATATTGGCACCCGATATGATGGCCAGTTTCGGGAAACAGGGGGACCTGAAATTAATGAGGTTTAGCTCCAGAGACCACCTGATTCAATACTATGTACAAATAAATAAAATTAAACAACGCAATCGCCTGTAAGAGCTGTGCAGGGAGATGCAACTTTTCTGTGCTGCTCTTCCAGAGTGCTGGAACAAAGCAAATATTAAGTTAGTTTCGCTCAGAAAGCAAATACAAATTAGTGTGGTATGCCATTGTTGCAATAAATGGTAAACAAAATGCGATTTACTTTAGTGAATACAATTTTTACACAAATTTCATACCATTCGGTAGGAATATGCCAACACATTCGATGTTGCAATGAACATACTGTATCAAAGTTTAGTGAATATGCCCCATAGTGTCTGAAATAACCGCTTTGTTTATCATAATATTTTTTTTTTACTTAGACCATTTATGTCTAAACTTTGACATTTTTAAAGATGTCTCATTTAGAAACATATGCTAAATGGCAGTAATTTGAAGGCAACCTGACATTTAACATTGTCTTATTTTTTTTCCAGACATGATTACTAGCTGTACAGGTATACATATGTAGCACTGCTTACATCCCCCCCATTCCACCACCCCACCCCCACACCCACACCACCCCATTTCCCCCCTCCGGGAGATTTTGCCTAAGCTACAGGTACGTGTGGTGCTAGTTACCTGTGAGGGTTGAGGAGAAATGAGCGTCCACAATGTTTTGGAAACAGGACAGCCTTTAGTTGATCCTCAGGTTCTTTTCCTTCGGTGACACTGCCTCCAGTCATAACAGGCTACAGCAGAGCTGTAGGCAATACCTACCATGGCAGTTCTTTTCTCCTATACTTCTGTCCAATAGACTGCGACTTAGCCAGAAGTATATAAAAGGGTCTTTATTTGATGCAGCCACTGCAGATGGTATAACAGCGTTTGCATATAGTGGAGAATGGATCTCAGGCCCTTGGATGGTGCTGACAAGCAGATAATGTTGGGGCCATGTTCTATGCACAGATATTGGTTCATTCAGCCCCAGGAGGGGCTGAGCTCCTCTCCCTTCCTCGGGTGGGAAGGCACTAACTAATTATTTGGAAGGCATCCTCCCTATTGCAAAAAGAGAGGGCTACAACACAGACCCAGTGTCACCACCTCTCCTGCCACTCAGGGAGGCTGTATGAGGGGGGTACACCCTACAGGATAGCCTGTCACTGCCTGTAGCTATCACTTACATGACAGGAAGACAGAAAGATTGCTGGACCAGCCATGGCTATACATACAAAAGCATACTGCACCGACACACTTTATTCGAGCAAATACCCGGTATGTACCTGGCAGATACCTGGAATGCGCCGCTCCTCACCTCTGACAAGCCCCGTTGCATTTGCCTTCCCAGCCTGGGTTCATGCCTGGCTGACGGGCGGCTGATCTGTTAAATGATAATGATTAGGATTTAATAGGCTGCAATGCTTCGCGTGTCTACCAGATGGCATAAATTCATGAATTGTAATGCAGTATATATATATGTACTGTGCAGTATTGCAGCCAGGGGGAATAAAATGCTTCAATCCCTGCCTGGAAAATAACTCAATGCACTCGGGCAGAAAACAGTCACAAACCTCAATACACCCGGGTATACCCGATTTCGTGGGACTAGCCGAGCTCGAATAAAGTGTGTCGCCAGTGTAACTGAGACACACACAACAACAAATCTGGAATGGAAAACTACTAGAGACTAATATGTTCCCAAACAAAATTTGCAGTAGAATTCTGAATGTTACACTTATCTGTGTGTGTTTGGTTAAAAAACAGGTGTTAGACAATACGATCATTTTTCACTTTTAAAAAACTAAATTAACTAAAGCTTTTCATAATTACACTTGTAATCAAAATAAAATGGAGAAACTAAAGGTAGTATATGAATTGAGCTACAGGTACAATCCTATATATGACAAGAATTGTGTGTTGTTTAAAGGCTCAAAACTAGTGGATTGATGCCTTAAAAAATTGAATAAGATTATTTTTGGAAATCTGAAGTTTAGAGGGATACTGGCACACTGTGCATGCGCAACAGCTGGGAATCATCAATTTCACAATCAAGGTACTGTTTGGGTATAAAACGGCTCAGTCCTCCTTCCCCCAGTAAATTTGTCCCTGAAGAAGCTCCTTTGCTGGAGGGAAACGCGCATTTGACGCGCAATGTTGTCAGCCTCCTACTTGGAGCGGTTTTAATGTAGTGCTTTTTTAGTCTCCTGGTTCTATCTATGTAGACCCTACTAGCTGGTTATTTTCACCAACAGTCAATGAGCTTGCTTTCCTGCTGTACATGACATGTGTTCACTTGGAGCTTGTTCACTGGGCAACTCACTGGTATTGATGCTGTGAGTGTAAGCTTTACTATGCTGTGAAATACTCTCCACCACTCTCATATTATTAGCATCATTACCTAATAAGTGGATGGTTATATACCATTTATTATTACTCCTAGTGCCCAGTGGCTCATATGGTTAAGCAGGACTGCTGGATTTTACTCACTGAGCAGGCTATTTATATAGATTTCTACATACTTATCTCTTGGTCTCATAGGTGCTCCAGAGGGGTTTACACCCTGACTAATAGCATCCTCTGTCCTTTAATCTCAACAACATTGAGTTGTTTAATTGGGATTATTCAAACATATACTCAGTGACACGGATGCTTGTTATTGCCAATTTAATTTATTTTTAAATTCACATCACACGACGTTTTGGTAATATATGTTTTAAGTAAATTTATTAAAAGTTAAATTTTATACCTTGTAGGAGTGCATTATAGTGAATTCTTTTAGGAGGCACATCCATTTTGTGTTCTCCTTCCCCCCTTTTTTCTGATTCACTTTTCAGTTCACAGTTTGCACCCACATCTTTGATTACCTAATAATTGACCCACTACTTTATTCAATTGGTGTGGTTTTGTGATCACTCCCTAACCCTCGTGTTTTCTCTTAGAGGGAGTACCTAAATCAGATAACATTATCATTTAGTCGGGCAAACAACATTGACAAAGCAGAAGAATGGGCTTTCCATGCTCGAGCTGTCCAGGACCTTCTTTTAAAGTCAGTCTCCCCTTGCTGCTAGCTGTGTGGAAGCTCCTCCTCAAAAACGCTCCCAAAGGGGGATGGAAGCTGGAACCGTGCACTGACACCAAATGTCCGGACCGCACCAGTTGCGGAGATTACACCACAGTGCGAGTTTCCTGGTCTCTGCCTCTGCCCCAGCAAATCAGCGAGCGCGTAGTGTGACCTCTCGTGGCCTCTTCGCATTTCGCAACATCGTCGCTACTGCTGCGGTCCGGACACTTGGTGTCAGTGCGCGGTTCCAGACCCGTGCTTCTTTGCTGAGTGCCTGCCTCCCCCCTTCAGATTTTTGCCCGGCATTAGTATCCACATTCATTTGGTATTATTATGCATTCAGGGTGGTTCAGTTGTGACCAGCAGGTCTTTTTATATGTTTGAGTGTTTATTGTCAGTTGTGATTGTGTAGTGCAAGTGTACACCGTTGCTATATAGCGGGTATTGTATGCTTGTCTTGTGTTTGTGTGTGGTCTATGGTAGACCCTTTTTTAATATGAATAAATATTCTTTACATTAGAATTGTTTACATAGCAAATCTTCTTTCACTGGGATACATCATTTATATTGGTTGTTCAGTAACCTCCATTGCGCTTTGTGTATTTTTTTCTAACATTGACAAAGCCCACATCTCTTCCATTCAGAGCCACAATTGTAAACTGAAACAATGAAAAAAGTTTAAACATTTTTCAAAGGGTGTTAGAAACAGTTTAACAGCATATTAAATGGAAACACCTGCCTCAGTCTTTCTATTGTATGTATAACGTCATTGCACTAAACATGAATAATTTTTCATTTTTAGATAATTCTGCTCTGAAATGCTGCTGTGTACATAATAATACAGATGCAATGAGTTCATGTCCCAAAAATCTGACAATTCAGTTTCCTGCACTTCGGGATTGGGGTCCAAACTCACAAGGACCTTTCCTTGATGGTCAATCAGGATTTATTACACTATGTGCAAGCTACTGTGTTATATACAATTTTGACCATCTACCATACTATAAACAATTCTTGTCACCTTAATACAACAAAGGTGTTTTAAAGCTTGGGATGCAGGCAAAAGTGTGTTTTTTTTTGGGGGGGGGGACATCAGTATTTTGTAAAATATTTTATATAGGCCCTTTAGAGAAACAAAACTAGTCACTATGAATACAAATGTAATTAGACATTGAAAACACAAAGAAAAAACAATGGAAAAAATATTTGTATGAAAAGAAAAAGATTTATCAAAGAACAAGCACCTATTGCGATATAATTTAGCTATTTTCATTACTTGTTCTGTACTTGGTGCAATGAGGCTTTCTAAAATAGGCACTTAAGCATAGATATAGTTTGCTACTATTAAAGCACAAATGCCCCCCTCCAAAAAAAACACGAAAATGCAGTCATAACATAACCTGATAATTCATAGTATGCTATGTATCTACTTCTGACTTTAAACATTTTCAAAATCTTATTTTTTTGCTGAGTTTTCACCAGAGCAATATATCTCTGGCAAAAAAGAGAATTTCTCTGCACACTTAATAAATCAAATCATCCAACAAAGATAAAAGTGGGCTCATAAAGCAAAACAAAAAATAGGGGTCTGACACCATGTATACAGACAAGTGCGCTAAAAAGTCACATTTGCAAATAGAATCAAAACACCCCAAATCCGAAATGATGCAAATAACTTTCATATTTAGTGTAGATATCAAGTCAGCATTTCAGTCTCACATAACAACTTCACCAGGACAACTAGAGAAAAAGTAACTTACTTTCTCCTTTTGTGTCCTGAGGAAGGTTTCAGACTAAATTGAGTCATTTTTAGCTACTAAAACCCCATTCTCCATTAGAGTTCGCAGACAATTCATAAAGCATTAAATCAGGGGTTCTCCACTCCAGTCCTTAAGACCCCAAACAGGTCAGGTTTTAAGGATATCCCAGCTTCAGCACAGGTGGCTCAATCAGTGGTTGTTGAAAAGCCTGCTTTAGCACAGATGGCTCAATCAGTGGCTCAGTTGTACACTGAGCCAATGATTGAGCCAACTGTGCTGAAGCAGGGATATCCTGAAAAACTAAAGTATTGGGAGGTCTTGAGGACTAGAGTTGAGAATTTTATTTAATAAGCTAATATAATAATATAATAATCCTCCAAAATCAATAGATGTACTCAATGCTTAGACTTAGGCCGCGCTTATAGTCGTTGGTACGACAACAGCGACGTCACAGCGATGCTGACGTCATGCTGAGGTGCTTAAAAAATCTAATTGAATTGACTTCCAGCGATCGCGGCCAAGTCGTTGCTCTGTCACGCCGCCACTCCGTCACGCCATCGCTCCGTCACGCCGTTACGTCACTCCTACTATAAGCGCACGTGACGTATTCAATACATTTGTTTTTGACACAACGTCGCAACGCCGTCGCCGGGACTATAAGCACACCCTATGTTGTGCACACACCATGTGTCACTCAGTGACTGGTGATATTTTTACTAATTTGGCGATATAATAAAAAATGCACAAATGCGCACCAGGGATTAGTGGAAGGTAATTTATTAAAAATACACAAAAACTGAGGGGATCCAACCCCACCTCAGAACAGCTGTGCAGCTGAACGGCTAAGTACTACCAAGGAGACACCTAATGGTGACTAAACCCTAAGCTGCACAGTATACAAATACAGTAAAATTTATATAAAAAACATGAAAGAAAAAAAACAAACATGAAAACAACCTATCAACAGATTTGTAAAAAACCGCCACTGGCAAGGGGAAATGGACACTCACACTGAGACAGTCAGCAGACTCGCGGTGGCTGCACAGGATCCGGATCTCGGCACCGCGGAGATGGATAAAACCGCTGCTGTCTCCTGCAGGCTCCGCCTCAGTTTACCAGCATACACGCGCAGGATGACCTGTCGTGACCTCTACGCGTTTCGTACCAAGTACTTCGTCATGCTGCAAAGGGATCATCCACACCATCACACAGCACGAGCGCTGAATATCCTGTTTTTTCTAATTTGGCGATATTATTAGCTCTTTGAGGCTTGGTGAAACATTTGCAGGAATTGAATCTTGGGGAATGCTTTCAATTTTGTGAATGCATTTTGGACAGTTTTGCACATCTCTACTTACTCATTAGCTTTATTAGAATGAAATAATGTAGTTCTTTTTTTAAAGTACTTGTCTGATTATTTACGGTACTTACTAGCTGTAAGGGAAGAGATATTCAAAGATTATTTTTTCATTCTTATTTGCAATGTTAACCTTTGAGGATTTAATATGTGTCATTAAATTGACACATAAAAAAATATTTTACATACAGCATGTGTCTCAGCTTCAGTGTATTAAATTTAAAAATGTTCACCCATATATTATGAGCATTTGTCAATAGAATAAGTGATGGAGGAATTACTTGATGCTCTTTGTCCCAGCCTGCTACCATTTTGTTTTTTTAAATATTGCACAGCAAAAAGGTTATGATGACTATAGAAAATTAATTTAAAAGAACCTCCTTTTCCATTACTGGTTATTAAATTGTTTCAATATGTACATTAGGTGAAGCCCATATTAAAATCAAGAGAAGCAACAACACACTGTGAGAACCATACAGCACATTTTTTATTAATTGCATTCTTATTCATATAAAAAAAACAGTTGCACAATGGTCAAATCGTCATTGTGTCTGCAAATGTTATGTAAGGGACAGGAATACCATTTATTTTAATTAAATTGTACTATTATGCTTAAAGATGAAAACGAGATGAAAAGGACCATGTAGCTTCAGAATGAAACACTGTTGATTTAAAAATATTAAAACTGGTAACCAGAATTGAAACACTTTCCTACACAAATCCAGCACAAATGTACTGTTCAAACACACACCTAAAGAAATATACCTTCATTTTAGAAATATGCTGTTTATCTTTTCGGTTAATATTTGCTGTCATAACAGAGAATAATTGTTAAAAATGTATAACCTAACACTCTGGGGAAGATTTTTCATCTACGGAATTGCGCTTTGTATATAGAAAAGCTTGTTGACTTAATAACATAGGCCTTTTGAGTCTCCGGATCGGTAAGTAAAAAGTTCAATAGTATCAGGTAAGAAATATGGAATACTACAGAAATGCATCATGTTGTCCAGCAACCACACTAAGCACCGGAGAGGAAAAAAATCATATGGCACGTAAAGCTGTAGTGAATTAGTACGACTTGTTGATGGCCTGTATGAAAATTGATAACCTATTTACATAGTGCCATGCTTCAAACATTGATCAGCAGATGAATATTTCTTTTATCTAAAGAGGTGTCGCACAATACTCTCTGTTCATACATACTGGACCAAGAAAGTTATTTGTTTTAGGCAGAGCAAACAATGGTTTCTATTATGAACCTCTTTCATCTCTTGTGGTATCTGGGAATAGGCACACACACACCAAATACAAATTGACTTTTATGTCTCATAAACTGAAATACACTTAGTAATGCTACATTTGTGTTGGCTAGTATTTACATAAGTAGTCACTTAAAAAATAAAATTATTTTTGTAATGGTTCCAAATTTAAAGTAATGCTTTGCCTTTAGATACTGTACCCAATTGACTAACTCCTCTTGAAAATACTAAATCATTTCACTTAACGCAGTAATACATGTGTATACCATTGATTCATTACAATCTATCAAGAGTGACTATACCATCCAATTAATTATTCTAACATCAAAGATGGAGTTGCAAAGTAGAAGATAAAGTGAATATTTATTTTAAACATAATTATATGAAATGTTGTATGTCTGTCTTGCATTGGCTTTTTGCAAATGTATATTATTCTTCCAACAAATAAAAGTGTGAACAATTAACTTCAAGAAAACTGATACAAGCCATTTTAATGTCATTTAGCATCACGTCCTACCTCTCCAACCACTTCTTCAGTGTTTGCTTCACTGGTGTCTACTCCTCCTCACTCCCTCTATCTCTCTCTGTTGGGGTCCCAAAAGGAGAAATGGGCAATTTTTGGGGGCGGATTGGAATCCGCCTCTGATCGGCTAGTTCCCTTGGACCGGGGAATACAGTAACGAAAAGTGAAATCCGAAATGACGGCTTAAATCTGTTCAACAATGTTTATTTTAAAAAATATAGGATTTTGCTTTACTAACCGCTCAGGTGTAGGAGACCTGACCACCCTCCACAGAGCAACTACCTCCATTTTAAGTAGCTACAGTAAGTATGTAAATACTAGCCAACACTTAAATGTAAAATTACTAAGTGTTTTTCAGTTTATCAGATGTAAAATTCAATTAAAAAATAGGATTGAAGCAGGGGGTCTCCGGTTTTGGACCCATTCATTTCACCTCCAGTGACCCTATGCTGACCGATATACACACCTCTATAGGTGCTGCCGGTATCTCTCTACTGTTTAAATATCCCGGGATGATGTCACGGCTTCGTATTGGATCATGTGACCAGGCCATTTAAACTAGCATTAAGGTTGTGCTCAGACACTAATATTGTGACTACAAGTACTGCTTTGGGTGTCGCATAGTAAAACATTTATTATCTACACTAAGCTATTGTGGTGTCTATATGTGGTTTCGTCCCTGTATACACTACTTAGGGACAACCATCTAGCATTGATAATTTTCTTTACACCTATGTGACATAACCTTTCTTGATTCAATTTACCCTAGTGTTGTATATTTTAAGTCCAGACAGATTGATATGTTCAAATACCTAGTTCTGGCATTCTATGAATTTTTTTTATCGTAAATCACTATTAGTATTGTCTATGTATTTGAGTGCCATTTATTTTAGAATATTTTTAAATTAAATATAATTTTTAATTAAACTAATTTACATATATTTTTCTGCGCCTCAGTTGGAAACTTTTTCTCAAGTACCCTGTTGTGCTTAATTTGCGTTGTACGCTTCCCAGGCAGCACATTCTATCACCACACTAATAGGTTTGAGCGAGGCCCTTCCCATATTGACATTTAAACTTGAGCAGGAGATACCAACAGCATAGATTCTTAACAACCTTTTGGTGGGGGTTGGATTTGTCCCAACAAATCCGGGAAAACGGATTTGGACTGGTTTGCACTTCTCTACCAATAAGGTTCTGCTCTTGACCCTCAGCTTTTCTCACTATAAATCTCCTCTCTTGGTGAACAAATACAATCTTTTGGCTTTCAGTATCATCTATAAACTGATGACACCAAACCTATCTCTCCTCCCCTAACTTCTCCCTCCTTTCCCGTATCACTAACTGTCACTCTGCAATCTCCGCCTGGATGTCCAACTGTTACTTAAAGCTGCAGTTTAGTCAATATCCTGCATGTGTGTTTTTTTTAATAAATCAGTTCTGTAGTAAGAAAAATATTTTTAGCATTTTCTGTTTTAAAAAAAACAACTTTGAAAGACCAATTTTCTTGTATTCTATTTTAACAACCATTTACTAAGGCACTGCCCCTTCATGTCCTGTCACATGCTCTGGCACACCCCTTTGTCAGCCCTGCCCTCCCTCTAGCACATGTCAGTGCAGGAGTGCTCATGAATATTCATGAGCTTCCACTGACTGACAGAAGCAGATGAAAAACATATCCCTTCTCTAATGATGTCACCAAATTTTGCCGATCAATACATGGAGAACGAATTGACTGGCAGCTACACAGTTCTTTAGGTAATTAGAAATTGCCCACATGAAACTATTGAAGTAAAAAAAATAATTAAAAAAAAAAAAAAAAAGACTGAACTGCAGCTTTAACAGGTCCAAGGCATGTCCTGATGCTTAACAGGTCCAAAGCAGAACTAATACTCTTCCCCCCTTCCACTGCCACCCCTACAACCAAACTCTCCCTCAGTGCCAATAACACCACAATGTGATCATCACCCCAAGCCTGCTACACTATGTAAATCCCTACACTGGGTTACCATATCCTCTAGAATCAAATGTATTGTTTATTTGTAAAGAGCCAACATATTTCACAGCACAGTACAGTGGGGTACAGAGATTTCATAATTACATAACCAGTTACATACGAATATGGACAAGCACGGAAAAATAATGTATCAGAGAAATTGCTAGAGGCTAATTTAGCAAAATACTAATTATTGGTGTAATTCGTGTACCTTTAAATATTCAATGAATAATTATATTTTGACACTTGAAAAAATGTAGCATCTTTTTTAATCAATACACAATAAAATATACTAAAATAATGGTTATCAATGATAAAAAAAATACTGGTTATTTTCAGTAAACACATGGGGCAAAATTCTTTAAAATTGCACCAAATCTCAAGTTATGTTTTTACTACATTACAATAAAGGATTGTCAGAGGTTGCATGGTTACACCTGGAATTCCAATCTACATACGTATTCCCTCAATCTTTATGTAAAGGAAATAAAAAAGTTTTATAAATAATATTGCTAACAATAAAAAAAAGAGAACATTCTCCCTCGTGCAATGGAATTAAGTGGAATACATAACAGATCTACAGTATTTTGAAGTACATTTAAAGTTAAAATATGTTACTACATATATATAAAACTTTATGTATGAATGTATTAGCATTAACATAAAAGATAACATGCAATATGTAAAAAAAAATATGTTCAGTGTTACTACCAAATAATGTGAATAATGTGCCTTTTAATTAATTTGACAATTATAAATCAATAACAAGTCTGCGTGTAATGTTGCTGTGAAGCCGCCATATTAGTGTAAGTAACAGGCCAAGCTCTATGCTAAATTGTTGAAGTGATTAGACAAGAAATTGTGCTACAAAAATGTATGTAGCCATAGAGAGCAGAACAGCAACAATTACAAAAGTTTCTCTCTCAGCACATAGATGGAAATTCATTGGGTTTGACATCTTCACATGAGAAAGCTTCTGCTGGTGCACTTCTGTGCAAAATTCCTCACTGAGGAATGCACTCGTCAAGATCAAAAGACTGTATTGTCAGATGCAGAGATGGTGATGACAGAGACATAAACTTACCCAGACACCTTGCTTCTTTTTTTCCATTTCTGACCTTCTGAAGCTTCTTTCTTCTTTGTCGTTACTTATAAACAGGGAATTCAACATGTTACACACTGAAGGTAAACAATGCTTTGATGGGAAAACCCACTGATGCACAGTTCCATATTTATAAATAATGAGACACCAATTTCAGGTAAGAAGTGAACACCACTTTCTTTTTTCACATGTAGATCATTTGGAAAAATGTAAGCCATGATGTGGCCTAAGACTGAGCCTAACAAAAATACAGCATTATCCTAAAGAAACGATGGTATTTCCCAGCTGCTGGGTGATAGTAATACATCTGCAAGCAAAAAATAGGATGGTGAATATAGTGTTATTAAATGAAAAAGAGTTCAGAGTTAGATAATACAGTGATTCTCATACAGTACCTCTCTGTAGGGCCATAGACAAGGTTTCTGAGGCAAATCACCAATGTTTTATTCAAATGCAATTAAGGCATATCCACCTGTGTGCAAGTGCATTAATTAATCGTAAAACCTGGTGTGGCTAGTTGTCCCTGAGAGAGGTTTGAGAACCAATGGGATAATACAATACATTACTTAAGGTAATGGTCC
The DNA here is from genome assembly GCF_040206685.1 of Ascaphus truei. Classification (NCBI taxonomy): domain Eukaryota; kingdom Metazoa; phylum Chordata; class Amphibia; order Anura; family Ascaphidae; genus Ascaphus; species Ascaphus truei. Next base: position 246,163,864 of record NC_134484.1, on the reverse strand, counting down.
CATATGAAAGTGTGCAGAGCAATATGCTCAGGTGGGATGTCTCTAATTCATACTGAAATAGGTCAAGCAAATGCACTTACAGAGGTGTTTAATTAGTCACCATTGATGGCAGTAGTATTGAAAACTGCTGTAGCAGAATACAAATCATTATAAAATAGATGTTTCGTCGACAAATGCGAGTCTTAGTCATATTTTAAAATTAATTTCCATATTGCAGCCTGTTTTAGAAGCACTTTCCAGAATTTCATGTTTAAAATAACCAAATTATGGGTGTACATTCTGATCTATAGGAAAATATTATTTGTTCCCTATATAATCTGAAGATTCTGAGTTGAATATGTGTGGCAAGAATACAGGAAAATTCCTTGGATGTGAAATGCGTAGGAGGCTACGTATAAAATGATGATAAAATCTATTTTGTTGTAAAAGTGACGCAAGGAAGACTAACAAATTCAGGCATCTTGGGGCACCAAGGTCAATAAAATTTTTTGACATGTTTGTGCCTCAATGTTAGGGGGTGGAGTTAGACAAGGAATTTGAAGGATGTTAGTGGTGCACATATGCAAATAATGTTCATAAATTAATTTCAAGCAGGTACAACTTCTCTGCCAACTGTCAACTTTTTCTTGCCTTGATAGACAAAGGCAAGTAGATGCAAACAATTCTTAATTCATACATGTGTGAACATGACACACACCATACAAAGAATAAAGAAAATGTGTTGAAAATGTAAGAACATGAATGATGACATTCTGCACCAACACAGGCCACTATTGATTTTAGGTGCAACATAGATTTTGTTTTAATACATGGCCCCTATAGTTCTTTGTAAGTGGTACAATAGACAGCTGCATTTAAAATGCTGTTAAGTTTGCAGGAAGACCCTTAAAAAAAATGATTGTGTCACAATTGCTCCACAACACAATTCTAACATTTTAGGTTTGGAGTAATATTTCAATATAAAGACTGACTGAAAAAGCTAAAAAAAAATAGGGAATAAATCCCACAACTGATGCTCCAGAAATAATCAGGAAAAATATTTTGAAAAATATTGAAAGAGCTATGCAGGGCGCACGCGTGACATCAATGCAGATGCATGCTTGCTAAGGAAGCTCTGTGCACTCCGCCTGTATATTCCAAATAATTCCCTGATTGGCACATTTTTTCAGCCCACAGCAGCAGTCAGGGGAGCTGGCGGAGATGCCCCTCAAGAAAGATGCGAAGCCGGGGACCACAGATCTCTCCCGATACCACGGCGGACAGCCAGCGGCAGCTGAGAAAAAAACCAAAGATGCCGCCAATGTGAGCGCACGGCGTCGAGTTCCGACAAAGAAGGAAAAAGGCAAGTTGCGGGACCAGAGGGGGACACCTCAAAGAGAAGGGCAACGCTGAGAAACTCAGCAGAGAGAGGAACAGCAGGAAAGAGCCAGAGGTGAGAGCTGCTACTGAAAGGGAGAAAAGCATGGCAGAGGGAGACACAGTGATCACAAAGCAGGACCACCAGAATATGCTTAAAGAAATGCAAGCTGGCTTCCAGTCAGCTCTGGATAGAGCTGTAAAGGAATTTAAAGCAAAAGTTTCTTTACTGTCTAAAAGAGCTACAGAGCTGGAAAATAAGATGGATGTTGCCTTACAAAATCAGGTAAATACTTACTGCCATACAGAACACCTACAAGCTCATATTGAACCCCCAAAATACCCACAACATATATATAAGCATATAAGTTTCACAGAGGAGTGCTACTGAGCATGGCAATATATAGATTTAAAACCAGAGACATAACATAAAACACAGACAAAGCTCAGTGCACATCCAGAAAAACTTATACACGGTACAGTGCCTAAATATACATGTATAAATAACTAATAAATAAAATGGTCTTTTAGTTTAACATTTTGGCCAAATGCAGTTGGCTGAAGGGCTTACAACAATTTGGCCAAAATGTTAAACTAAAAGACCATTTTATTTATTAGTTATTTAGGCACTGTACCGTATATAAGTTTTTCTGGATGTGCACTGAGCTTTGTCTGTGTTTTATGTTATGTCTCTGGTTTTAAATACTTACTGCCACACAATTGTAAAATATACTGGACACCTAACAAGCTCCTATTGAACCCCCAAAATAACCACAACATACTGTATATATAAGCATATGAGTGTCACAGAGGAGTGCTACTGAGCATGGCAATATATATTTAAAACCAGAGACAGAACATAAAACACAGAGAAAGCTCAGTGACACTCATATGCTTATATATATATGTTGTGGTTATTTTGGGGGTTCAATAGGAGCTTGTTAGGTGCCCAGTATATTTTACAATTGTGTTTCAGTTAGTCTTGGCTGATTGGAGGGTGGCAACCTCCTACTTAATTGAAGCTCACCCCCTCCCACATTTAAATGGTTAAGGGCTCACTCCATAGCATCTTCCACACAGGGGATCTTGTTTGCTTGCAGGATGGTTGTGACAACTCTAATACAGAGTGCTTTTCCTGGTAATGTACAGGTTAATAAAGGCTTCAATCAGACTTAGAACTTTGCAACTAATATTGACAGATTTAATATAAATCATTCTTCCTGTTATTACACAGGTTATTAAGAATTTATATTAGCGTTAGGGACCCCTGAATTGTGGTCTGCCGTGAAGTTGGCTCAGGGGCTTACAACAATTTTGGCCAAAAATGTCAAACTAAAAGACCATTTTACTTAATAAATATTTATACATATATATTTAGGCACTGTACCGTGTATGAGTTTCACTGGATGTGCTAAAACTGAGCTTTGTCTGTGTTTTATGTTCTGTCTCTGGTTTTAAATACTGACTGCCTCTTAACGAAGATATAAGAGCTATGATAGATGGTATGGATGACCTGGAGAACAGGGACTGAAGGCAGAATTTACGAATTCATCATATCCCAGAGACGGTGTCCGCTGAAGCCCTCCAGCCATATCTTAAGAGACTCTTTTTGTCAATCGATCCCCATCTACAAGATGGCGACCGTTTTATTTGTAGAGCTCACAGAGCCTTGGGCCCAAGATTTGATGACCCCAAAAGAAGCAGAGATGTGGTACTTACAATATGCAACCAAGGAAAAGATTATAAAAGGCTGCAGAAACAGAGGTTCAATTGAATTTAAAAATGACTATCCAGATCTTCAAGGACCTATCCAGGTTGACAATAGATTGACGAGAGGACTGCGACTGGTGACAGCAGTATTCCAGGAAAAAGGGATTCACTATCAATGGGCCTTCCCATTCCGTCTTATAGTTAAACATGAACGCACACAGATTTTGCTTCATTACCCTGAGGAATCTGTATCTTTCCTGTCTGCGTTAAATCTGGCTCCCAGGGATGGATCAGGTCAGCTGCAAAGATCTTGGGACGATAACAAAGAGGATTTGGGACACTACTTCCCACTCCCTTGGTGCCAATCTGTTACAGCTAATTAGTGGATGAAACCGGTGAACGAGCGGATTGAGGGCCCTGGTGGTGGGTGAGGGGGCCATGGCCCAAAGACCCAAAAGGGATGTTTTTCTGTTTATAGACACAAAGGACATTAAGCTTCATTGAAGGTCAAGAGCAATTTCTGCTTGAAAACTACCGTTAATAGATATTGAACATTTAATGATAAAATACAAAACCTGTTTATATTTCTATACGGGAAGCCTACCCCAATAAGTGTATTTTAATACAAAAAGTTTTATTTGTTTTTCTGTGCCACGGTTGGTAGGAATTGATGTGCCTATTAAGCTCTGTTATATTCTAAGCAAGCTACGGTGAGGGTCCGATCAGGAAAGTGAGAGTAGATAGAGGCGGGGTGCATGGGGTCGGTCTGACCACAAAATTGGGATGAGTGACTGGTTAGACTCATCTTACTTAACAGTTTAACTTTTGTTGTTTTTGTTTTTCCCAACGTTACCGGAGGGGGAAAGTTCTCTCCCTTTTTTTTTAATTCCCATCTGCACTAAAACCATTAAAGATTTTTGTTCACAACTTTCACAGGAGAGAGAGACACAACATTGGGAATGACAAGATCAAGCGCCATTGAAGTTAGTATCCCTGAATGTCAAATGTCTTAACAGTAATGGTAAGCATAGATTGGCCCTAAAAGAATTTAGGAATCAGAAAGCAGATATTGTCTTTCTGCAAGAGATGCATTTTGACACCCAGGATCCCCAAAACACTTTCAGCGAGACATACCCTATAGCATTTTACTTGTCCTTTACTAGCAAAAAAAGAGGATTTGCGATACTGGTGAAACAGGATATTCCATTTCAGGCATTGGAGGTTAAGAGAGATCAAGGGGGGTGAGGTCCCTCATGGTTCATGGGCTTCTTTTAAGCCAACACATTACGCTAGTGAATATTTGCGCACCAAACGAGGGACAAATTGATTTTTTAAGAGAAACACTGGAATCTATGGAAGATATCTGAGAACAGCTGCTGATCCTGGGAGGCGACTTTAATATGGTACCGGATCCTGATATGGACAATTACACTCACTCAGAGCAATCACACTCTGCAATGACATATACTGTAGTGTAGCAAAGAAATTTAGACTGTTACTATTCTTTGTGATTATTCTTTTTATACGCCCCCCACACGATTCGTACTCCAGAATCTATAATATATTTGTATCTCCAAATATTTTGGAAGTATTGGTCCATTCAGATATACTGTAGGTAGAACGTATGTTGCTGTTGTGCGCTCTGGGGTGTTGCTGACACACAGTCTTATCCTGGTGTGTTGTTTGCTGTGGGTGAAGGGGATACATCAGTATGTGTTGGCGCTGAGCATGGAGATTGGGATCAAGAGGCATAGAGGGATAGTTTCTTACCTCTTTCACTGGTCACCCCAGACCTCGAGTGTTGCTGCAAGCAGATGCACCATGCAGGCTGTGCCGGTCCCATCGGGCTTGAAGGCACACAGGCAATGTCTAAAGTGGTGGTGGATACTCCCTCCATGTCCTCCGATGCCAGCAAGAATACAAGAAAAAATACAATCTAATGGCCCCTAACCCCTTAATCACCTTAACAGTTAACCCACCCATCCCGTTAACCACCCGAGAGGCTTTATCACCCGCCACTGGACGACTGTACCCACCCTGTACCCAATGATTGGCAGCGTGGTATAATACCCATATAATATGGACATGTGTAATGCGTAGCTCACCACAAACGAGGCCCGACCACAGGGCTGAGGTAGGGATTAGTATAGAATGCTGACCACAACCCCGAGGGCACGTCTAGAGCGCAGGATAGTCTTGCAAGCTAAATCAGGGTTATAGAGGACAGTGTAAACGTGGTACTTTCCGGGTCTAGGAGTGGAAAGTAGTGGATCGTTGGGGTACGTAGCCGGAGTCAGGATTGGAGAGTGTAGAGTCATCGTAGAGCCAAAGCCAGTGTCAGTGCATGAGCACCATCATGGTAATCCAATGCCAGGGTCAGTGCAGTAGAGGGCGGATTCGTCATATCCAAAGCCAGGGTAAGTGCAGGAGAGTATCACGAAGTCCAAAGAACTAGGCAGGGTCAGGCAGCAAGGTAAGAAGCAGACAGGCTAGGAGTGATGAGGTCCAGCGTCACAAAAAGAAGTTATGCTCAGCGAGGAATTAGAGTTCAGACAGCATATTTAAAGGACCTCCCACCAATGGGAGGCATCCAGGAAGCAGAACCGTCCTCTTTGATAGGCTGCTGGATCGCGCAGGTGCATCCTTTTACATAGCCGATTAAGACCGAGGTGAAGCTTCCAGAGAGTGCGCGTGCACCGCGCGCAAGCCGCGCATCACGCTGGCGACCCGGTGGCACACCATCAGTGCGCGCCACGACACTCGCATCAGTACGGGGTCGGACACCGGAGGCGGGGCCCGCCGAAACAGAGGAGGAGCGTGGGGTTGTGTTGCGCCGTGTAGCTCTGACGTCGGGACGGGGGCGGGGACAAGATGCAAGGACCGCAGACCGCCGGGGAGACCGCACACCGCGCATGCGTCACACGTCAATGCCAGAGGCAAGAGAGTGTATCCTGGATGCAGGAATAGCGGAGACCAATGGGACCCGTGCACTGCCCGAGCGCAGTGCATGAGCACCACCGTTCGGCTGCCTTTCTTGAGTGCCACAGGAACCAGACGAGCGGGTATGGGTTAAGGGGACAGAACTGCCAGAATGGTGAATCCTCACAGATAGATGTTGAAGGGGATGCGGACAGATAGGGAACCTAGCACACATCTGGTTGTTTTGTCCAGTAATGTAGACATACTGGATGACAGTTTTGAAATTAATAGAAGAGGTGACGGTCCACTAGATCCAACCTTAATTATTGTGGCTAAGCCCATGGAAGATGTAAATCACTATACAGCTAAACTGATCCTGCATATTCTAATGGCGGCTAGGTTTGCTGTAGTAGCAGCAGCAGCGTGGAAAAAGACACTCCCGCCCTCCAGAAAAGAGGTTATTAGAAGGGTTAATGATGTTCAATTAATGGAGAGACTCACCTCATTCCTGAACCATACCACAAGGAAGTTTGAGAGGGTCTGGGATCCCTTGGATGTTGGATAGGTGTTTATGATCTCAAATGGAAAGAGGATCTGGGTGTGATATGTAGGATATGTCGTTTATAAAATGTTGTATGCTATGTAATGTGACTGTTGATATTGTAAGAATTCGGACACAAAATGGTTGTTTCCCCCCTCCCTTTTTTCTTTTTGTACCCTTCACCTTCCCATTTATACTTGAAAATCTTAATTAAAATATAAGTTTAAAAAAAAGAAAAATCTATGCAATGTTGAGCTTGTCGCTAAAATTACTTATTTCCATCTCTCAAGCTCTATCAGTGATAAACTGCATAAAGAGATTATTGGATAATAATACCTTTATTGAAATATAACTTGTTAACAAATGTCACAATTTTTAAAAAACATTAACAATTAAATCAAGATGCGATGTGTTTTCTACATTTTATCAATTAGGACAAACATATGTTACCACAGATAGGAGGGTAATATTTATTGAATGAGATAATTTTCTGTGTGAATGTAAATATAATGCAAATTCATAATTCTTTCCGCACAATTATTTATAACTTACTTTATTCTCAAATTGATGCACATAAACATTAAAGCAATTGGAAAATGAAAATGTTAAAGCTTATTCTGATTAATGTAATTCCTAGTTGTTACATATTTATTAATGATTCAACTATATCGCATATAAATAAAAAAAAAACTAAAATGCATGTGCTTGCTGCCAGTATCATAGTTTATTTTATTAAAAGTGTAGATTGGCCAGTGGTTAAATAGGAGTCTAAATGTAATGGAAATGTAACGTATTCATTTTAAATCTATATACTGTATATCCATCCATCTTACCATGGTCATCTTAGTATCATTCAAGCAAAGAAGATAACAGACTTGAACATTTAGGATTCTGTTCTTCTCTTTGAAAGACAGAAGTATTGCTGTTTGTAAGTGCTGCCACAGTTCAACCATGAAAAGAACCTGCATGACTGTCACAAAGTAAATGCATCTGAAAACTTCCATGTAACTTAAGAACTACTTTATCAATGCACAACTATTTATCCACTTCAGATGAAACCATTGACCTACGTACCACAGAGGTAAAATCCAGATCGCACTGTGCGGCCTCACTAATGACACTATGCTGTTTTGGAAACATAGCTTGAACAGCAAGTTTAAACATTAGATGTAATCTTCCAAGTGCTGATGAGAACAGGCTAATTGTCTTCCACAAAAGCCAAACAGAAATGGTACAACATTATGATTGTGTATCTCTTCTATCAACACTTAACGTGTGCAGATTGTTGCATTTCAATCAATCAGCCTGCAAACAGAAATGTCTTCGAATCCACCTAGCTGCAATTTGTGAACCATAAAAACTTCACACAAGTTGTTTTCCCAAAATAATTAGGAATCCACACAGTATGCATTTTTCATTGAAAAAATACAGAGTTTGGACGGAAGCCTAGAAAAGTTTTAAAAGAAGGATTGGGTTTCTGCTTTGAAGTTTTATAAAGTATGTGTAGGTAGGTGCATTGCATATGTTTTGTTTAATACTCAAAATAAAACTACTCCTGTACAAAGAATGTGAAATCCGATCACTATGGCAATGTGTAAAGCATGTCTCTTTTCTTTCATTTCTTTAACACAAATGAACAAAGAATTTGTCCGACAATTTTTTTATATATATTTTATATATATTTTTTTTTTTGCTATCTATAAACAATCCTAAATCCTTCTCCCTCAATGATTGACCTAATTTTGTCCCAGTTTGTAGGTAGTATGCTTATTGTTACTTCCCAAATGCATAACTTTACATTTGTCTGTACTAAACCTCATCTGTCATTTACCTGCCCAAGTTTCCAGTTTATTTAAGTCCTTCTCTAAAGATATAACATCCTTCTCTGATTTTACTACTTCACATAATTTAGTGTCATTAGCAAAGATGGAGATTTTGCTCTCTGTGTCAACCTCAAGGTAATTAATAAACAAGTTAAAAAGGAGTGACCCCAGTACCAAACCTTAAGACGTACAACACTATCCCAACTTGAAAAAGTTACATTTCTGACAACTCTCTGCTGTCTATTCAATCAGTTTTCAATATATAGTTGGTGCAGATATTTTTACATTCAATTCGCCCTAATTTTCGGTTTGCCCTCAACCCCTTTCCCCCCTCTAATATGGAGTTTGGGACTTCTATGAGCACACCGCATTATCCTTTGGATGCAGCATTGATTATCAATTAATTGTCAGGGAATTTGATTCCTCCAGAAGGACATAAACAAAGTATTAGAGGTACTGATAAAAAAGAACATATAAAATAGTGCTAGGGTTTTGTCACAAAAGTCAGGAAGACAAAAAACAATACTATATGTAGAACCTGGAAGAAAAGATATATAGGCTGTATATGCCAGAAACGTCTAAATATATAAAGGGTATTGAAAGGCTTAAGGGGAAGCAAAGGGGATACTAGACCAAGACACTTACTGTATGCGCTGAAGCCAAAGAATAGTAGGTCTAGGAGAAATGTAGTATTTCATCACAGATGTAGTGGACTCATTGAGCAGCCCCCTGGAAAATAGTGTTGAATTAATTTACTAAACTGGAGTTCAATATAGTAAATGTAATCAAAGCTGTTTGCATAGGCATAATGGTATCGTAAATGTGGAAAAGGCCAGAAGACACATGGGTCTTAATCTGTATGTCAAATATGACAACAAGAAGAAAAGTAGCAAGAAGAGATGTACACATTTTTTCAGTTTGGTTTATGATATTGGATGAGAGACAGAGGGGCCTATTCAAAAAGTAGTGATAAAATAATTGCATTTTCACTAAGCGCCGGGAAAAAAAATCACTGGGTTGTTTAAATTGCCAGTTTTGACAGAGTTGCTATCGGCGACGTGATGATCGACTCTCTGAAAAGGACTCACCCGGCGATTTTTTTCTGCTGCAGAGAGAGAGCCGCCTCTCCCTGAGCAAATCTCGCTAGAGATGAACATTTTTTAATATAAAATGTAATACTAGTGTATTGTTGCAGGCGGTCTCTGGAGCAGAACCTCATTGATTTGAGGTGAGGGGACCCACAACTTCCCGAGATACAGGCCCCGTTATAGGGTGCCGGTATCCCCTATGCATTTTATTCCCATGGTCACATGACGTAGGACATTTAATGCATAGGAGATACCGGCACCCCATAATGGGGCTTGTATCCCAGGAAGTAGGGGTCCCTGGACCTCAAATCAATGAGGTTCTTCTCAGGAGAACCCCTGCTTCAATACACTGGTATTAAAACCCAAATACAAAATTGAACAAATTCGTTACCGTAGCAGCTACCTGCTATGGTAATGAAGCAGCTTTATTATAATTTGTATTAATAGTGTAAAGGAGCAGAGGGTCTTTTAAGATGAACTGCATTGATTTCAGCCTTTGGGACCCCCTACTTCCTGAGTTACAGGCCCAGATATGGGGTGCCGGACTCTCCTTCATTATTTAAATCCCCCAGTCACGTGACGCGGTTGATTTAAAAATGTCGGCGATACCGGCACATGATGCCCCATACCAGGGCTGGTAACTCCGGAAGCAGGGGGTCGCTGAGGCATAAATCAAAGCGCTTCTGCTCAGGAGACCCCCCTGCTTCCACACACTATTAAGAAAAATTATATTAAAGCAGCTTCATTACCTTAGCGGTTAGCCGATAAGGCAATGAAGGGGTTAAGGCACAATAGCAGGTTTGAGGGCAGAGGGGGTGAGTGAAATGGGTACTTGGCCCTTCACTCACCCCCTCTGCTCCCAATAAACATTACAATATGTACTAACCACCATAAACCACCCACGCCCTGTGCCCACATAAAAACATTTAAAAAAAATTCTTCACAGGATTGATGAGAGAGGCCGTTGAGGGTCCCCGGGTGGTCCCCGCGAGTGTCTGTGGGCCGCAGGTTGGCCCCGTGGGTGTCCGAGGATCCCGCTGGCCTGCAGTACCAATTCTGTGGCAATTTTTTTTACCACATTGAAATAAATACACCCCCCACCCCCAATACATACAGTACTATAATGGACAAAATTACTATTATCCAGATATGGATACCCGGGACCACTATACCCACCATGTACCAATTGATTGGCATAATATGGGCATGATAAGCCACTATATCACTCAATGGTCATCCTTTTTGTAAGCCAATCAAGTAAAGCACCACAGGTAGTTTTCCCCTTCAAAATGAGGAATCTCACCAGCACGTGGTCGCGGTAGGGGATGTTCCCGCCACCACATCCCTGTGGGCAGTCTGCAACTCCCTGAGAAAACACCCCGGGTTTGCTCACGCTCGGTATGTAGGCCACAAGTGGCACCCCTGATTTCGCTGTAGTATTGTTTTAATTAGTGCTTGCCGTGAAATACAGGAGGAAGATACCCCCCTGGCCCTGCATTTACCGGAAGCCTTGCCCGTTGGTTGTCCATTGATCTTCCCCAATTTGTCCATATGGACAGTGATCCGGGCTTATCTACAAGAGGCGGGTGAACTACCCTTATCCTCTCTATGTATCCATCCAGTACTTAAAGAAGAGGGCTATAGGGTCGCTGCTCAAGAGGAATATGGGCAAATCTTCAATAATGAAGCGAGATTGACAGAGATTCCACCAGGGAGAGTGAAGTACATGGACATGGTATGCTGCTATCCAGGCCGTGATGAGGCCGATTGATACTTCTCCCTAGAGAGCACGCACGAGGAAGACGCCCTTAGACAAGATAGTGCCAGAGATAAGAGAGTGGAAATCCTCAATTCTAGAGAGGATCAAGGTGATAAACCAGAAAATCTTTCCACACACTATGCCACTTGATGGCGGTCAAAGACTGGGTCAAATATACCTGATTACACCCGTAGAAACTCTAGCACATGTGAAAGCAGCTACCGTGCAAGACGAGCCTGCCGGGTTGCAGTTTGATTTCGGGGAATTGACCCTGTCAGCACTGGAAGAAACGGCTAAGTGCCAAATTTGAGGAGCGCAGGGAGATGTTCTCCACCAGTGAGATGGATGTGGGCTGTAGCAAGAATCCCCAGCACACGATCCAGCTGACTGAAAACACACCATTCCAGGAGCATTCCAGACGCATTGCTCCAAGACATGTGAGGGACGTCCTGAAGGAAATGAAGAGACGGGCATCAGCCCCTACGTTCAATGGCCTCAAGAAAAGCCTCACTGAAGCAAACATCTTGGCTTACACCAACCCCGTGTAGCCGTACATTGTACACGAGGACACAAGTTTCAGTGGTTTAAGGGCTGTACTCCATCAGAAGTATCCTACTGGCCTCCGACCAATGGAGTATGTGAGCCGAAACTTGACACCATTGGAGCAAAACTACCCCGTCCATAAGCTGGAGTTCCTCGCACTCAAGTGGGTGGTAGACGACAAGCTTCACGACTACTTGTACGGAGTCTCATTCGAGATGCGCACCGAAAATAATCCGCTAACATATATCCTGACCTCCGCTAAATTGGACGCCACCGACCACAGGTGATTGATGGCACTATCAAACTATCAATTCATATGCCAGGGCCCCTAAACATCGGAGCCGATGATCTGTCCAGAAGACCAGGACTGAGTGTAACGTCTGATGATGGCCCGTGGGAAGAGATCCCTGGATGTGGGATTCGGGAAATGTGCTCAATGGCCGCAATATTGAAGGACAAGGTGGCATTCTCCAAGTTAAGAGTGGCAGATTCACTGGGATGCATGTCCAGGGCACTCCCCACCACCTACTGCCATCCAGAGGACATGTTCATCACCCAAGACACCATCCTAGAATAGAAAGTATTGATACAGTACCAGATACGTGATCCGGTGTCTGGAGGTATACGACAGGCAATCCAACAAAACAACCCCTCCTTGGTGAAGCGTGCTGCTCCGACACAGTCACGATCATCATGAGGGAATGGAATAAGTTCCACATAGAGTGTGGCCTCCTCTACAGGATTGTCCCATACCACAATCACCCCGACAGGAAACAGTTGGTTCAGCCCAAAAGCATGAAGTACCATGTTCTTCGATCTCTGCATGATAATCATGGACACCTGGGAGTGGACAAAACATTTGGACTAGTGAGAGACCGGTGTAATTATTTGGGAGTCACGGCGCCTTCGGCCCGCTCCCGCCCTACTTCTGTTCACGTGCGGGGCTTCTTCCAAAGGAACATCATCCGCAGGCCGCACAGCGCGCATGTGCGCACAGGTGACGTCACCAGGTACTGCGGGGGAAGGCCCCGCCTCCAGATTGCGCTGTGCATCAGCAGAGCGCTGCGCGCATCAGCAGAGCGCTGCGCATCAGCATTGCACTGCGCGAACATGACACGTGTGCAACGCGCCCAAACTCCGTGGCAACAGAGCTAATCAGCTCCAGCACATTCACCTGTCTCCGCCGCCTCCCCATAGGATTGGACAGTCCTGCCTATATATGCTCAGTTGTGCCACTGGCACTTTGGCTGAGCATAGATTCCTATTCCGTTGTGCTCAACTGTTCTTTGCCTATATAGTCTTGCCTTGCCTTGCTGAACCTTGCTCTGTGTATCACCCAGTTTGCTCTTGAACTCCGCACCTCTGGAATACTGACCCAGCTACCTCCAACCCTCCGCATCTCTCCAACCATGACCTCGGCACTCGGACAACAACTACTCTCCATTCTCCAACCCCAACTACGGCTAATAGTACCTTCAACGATCCGGACCTCTCCTACTCTGACCTTGGCAAGTATAACGACGACTCTTACCTCTTCAACCCCGACCCGGCTACCTCGACCAATCTACACACCAGACTTGCCCATGTGGTTGTGGGTGGCGTTTATACCCATTCCCACCTCAGTCCCGGGGTCCCGCCTTGTTTGTGGTGAGCACAGCATTACAACCGGTTCTTCTGGCCCAAGATGTTGGAATCAGTGGAGCGCCACTGCTGGAGGTGTCTTTGGCGCATACAGCAAAAAAAACACTGCCTACACACGCAGCCCAAATGGGCCATCTAAAAAGCTCTGATCCCATGACCCGGCCTGCATGAAATTTTTATGTATAGAGGCAGACTCAAAAGGCATTGGGAACGTGCTGGTGGTGACTGACCACTATACGCGGTATGCCCAAGCATTCTCCACGAAAGTTCAGAAGGCGATAACAGGGGCTAAAGTGCTTTGGGAGAAATACTTCATCCACTACGGTCTGCCGAATCGGATGCTCTCCAACCAAGTAAAACATTTTAAGAGCAAGCTTATCAAGGAGCTTCTCAACTTGCTCAATATCCAGAAGTCTGGGACCATTACATATCATCCAGAGGGAGATGCTCTGCCAGAGAGGTTTAACCAAACACTGCTAGACATGCTAAGCACCCTAAAGGGTTCCCAGAAAGTCAAATGGAGCAAGCACGTTGAAGCGCAGGTGCATGCATACAACTGCACCAGGCATGAATCTAAGGGGTTCACACCGTACTTCATGATGTTCGGGCTAGAGCCACAATTGCCGTTTGACATCTGTCTCTGGGATATAAAGGGATAGGATTCAGTCACAGATACATTCCAAGATGCACTTTATTTAAGTAAAAACCTGTCTTGCTTTATCCATTGTAACACCGCCGGAAGAAGAGATCAGTGTATCTCGAAAGCTCGCACAAATAAAAGCATTTTGTCAGCCACAGAACGGTATTGTCTATGACAATGTCTGTTTTTTATTTTATATATATATATATATATATATAGCCCCCTTTCCCATGGAAGCTAATGTGGTGTGTTACCTGATTACAGGAGGCCTGATCCTCCCCTGCTGGGAGCCTGGGATAATTGTGTTCGTTGTTACAGAGCGCCTCCACCTCTGAGAGATCCTACACAGTCGGATTTCCCCTCTCAGGAACCCAATAAATACAGTAAATACACACACCGGATATATAACAACAGTATTTACTGACATAAAACAAACTAAAATATAACAGTGACACACAATACTCTGCCCCCATAGTAACACCACCCTGGTGGAACCCCCAAAGTACTGAGGTGCCTGGACACTTAACGCGCTAGTGTCCACAGACCAGGCCCACCCAAAGAGTGTTTGTGTGAATGGCCGTTGGTGCACTTAGATGGTGATACCTTCCTGGCCTTAGTCCAGACCAGGCCTAACTGTAGCGTGGATCCATCCCACGATGTGATCTCGCCACTCCTTCCATGAAGGTGTCCACCTCTGAGGGAGCTCTATTGGAGTGTGTCCCTTTTAAGAGTCCTTTTAAGAGACCTCATGGTCTGGTCCTAGACCATACTGTAGGCCACAGGCCATGCACACCATGCATCCGTCACTGGTGCACTAACTCTTTAATTGCTATGGGGAGTGTCCCTATCTGGGGTCTTAGCTGCAGCAGCCACAAACTGAGGTGAGTCGGGGCCTAGCTGTGGGCTATGGGGATATCTGGCCTAGTCTGGGAGCCACTTGCACCCAGACACTGCTGTACCCCTAGCTGTCCCTGCTCCGACTTGCGTGATCCCTGAAGCACGCCAAATGTATCCAACTCTTTGCAGGAGATCCTGTCTGCAGGTCTGGATCACCTCTGCTCTCTTCACATTTGCAACACACACACGCATGAGTGCAAACACACACACCCCGGTGATGGCCATTTTTCCCCCGCAATCCCGGTTATAATGCAGTGTCATTATGTGGACCCGAGCACCGCATTATAATGGGGTTCAGCTGCATATATATCTCTTTATCTATCTATCTATCTATCTATCTATCTATCTATCTATCTATCTATCTATCTATCTATCTATCTATCTATCTTTATCTGATGTGCGTGTTTATTGTGCCTCTATATGTGTATGAAGCTTTCCCATTGTATAGTTTATGGCGCGTTTATCTTGTGTCCGTGCATCTGTGTATGATGGGTGTTGGGTACGTGTAGCGTGTGAGTGTTTATGGTGTGCGGGCCGGCTAATTCATGGTCCGGTTGGCTTGTCTTGTCAGTCAGCTTCTATTAAGAACCACCTGCTTCCAGAGAAACTTGCTGTGAGGATCCGGGGATCATGACGGCCGTGGCGTGACCTCCCCTAACCTCATGTCCCAGCCGCTACTGTGGTTCGCCCCCCTCACCGGTCCCGTCCAGTCTCCGTGGTTGGGGGACTCCCTCCTCGTCCCTGGCAGGCAGTCGCTGAGCCACAGGCGGCTCGAACTATGGCGGCTGCTGCTGTACACGGGCGCGCGCCCTCCCTCGTTACAGAGCGCACGCCGGAACTCTTCCCATTAGCCAGCCACACTATATTATGCCTGTCCTGCCATTCCCACATTGCTCGACATAGTCTCCACTTGCGGATGTCTACTCTGGCACTTTCTCTCTTCATTCACTCAGATCACGACTTGGCTTGGCGGATGTCAACCTCTGGCTCTCGACCCCTGCTTGGACATTGATCTTCCGGAATTCTCCAATCCCTGACCTTGGCTAATGGCAACGACTACGGCTCTTCTTTACCGGAACTGGCAAGTATTGCTAAAGCTAACACCACCTGGCCTGGCAACGCCTAAAACCCGACACTCCGGACATGCTCCTTTTGCTGCGGGTGCGTGCACATATATGTCCCCACCTCAGTATAAGGGACGGGTCTGGTCTGCGGGCAGCACCGGCGTAACACTTACCTCCGAACGGGGTGCTAGTATCTCTCTGCTTTCTAAAGCTCCCACATCACATGTGCCAATAGGAAGCCACACAGCTGATGTCATGATTTCCTATTGGCCCACCTGGCATGGGAGCTTTGAAAAGCAGCCATTACATGATCTCTGTTAGCCGAATAGAGCAGATACCAGCATCACCTAAGAAGGTAAGTATATCAGGAGGCCGGGTGTCCCCAGAGCTGAAATTAATGGGGTTCAATGCTATGTTAATTTATTTTTAATTGCCCAGTTCGATTGCTTCTTTAATGCTCTTGCTCCAAACACTAAATATCAGTTGTCAGGAGGAGAGAAAATCTTCCCTTATGTAGTGTTTGAAGGCTTTCTTGGTCAAAAGGCTTCAGTTCAAAAATGTTCTTCAGGAACAATGCTCTGGAATAAACAATAAGGGGATTTCATGTAGTGTTTGAAGTCCAAGTTGTGGCAGCAGTAATGTATAATTTAGTGTGCTTGTTTATTTTATGGAATGAAGGTTTAATGGTTCTTTATATTTTTATGTGATTGTAAAGCACCTTAGTGTCCACTGGGCAAAGGGCTCTGAATAAAGTAAATCATAAATAATGAATATAGATATCATCCATTTATAATCTCTTCCAGTTTGTTTTGCGCCTCCTCATTTTGTACTGCAGTAATCATGCTTCCATTCAAGTAAGAATGTTATTTATATGTACTCTTAATGAAATATAACAATATGCTGAATAACAAATGAATGCCTATATCTACAAAGCTCAATTCAGTCAGGAAACAGAACATGACGCTAAGTAAAATAAGATTGAACATTATGTGGTATCCTCAAAGATATGCAAAAACAATGACCAGAAAATATTTCATTAGCATATGCCTAACATTGCCTTATATTAGCATAATGTTGCAATCGTTTCAAATAAAGTGACTTTTCAGTCTTGCCATTAGTCTGATCCAGAGTCTGAAATCAGACAATCTTTTTGAAGGGATTTGCAATGCTCCATGCAAACAAAAAGAGCCGTTAGTTACAAAATAACGCAATGTGGTGCTTAGCAGCTCAAAAGCCCTATTTTAGTGTATGGACGGGAGTAATGTCAAGTGTATGCATGAATTAACTAACATATTCATAGTATCATAGTAGATGAGGCTGGAAAATGTAAACAATTGTTCTATTGTAAACAATCCTAATGGATAGAACTTCTTCATGTCAGACCATCCACCCGTTATTAATGTGGTGTATTTTCCCTACACTTTTTCCAGTTCCATTATGTCTTTTTTATGAAGAGGTGATTATAACTGGAATTCAATTAGGGTGTGGTCATATAAGGCTTTATGCAGTGGCAAAATGATGCTGTCTTGCCTTTCATCTGTATCCTGTTGTATGCATAACAAACAATATCATGTTAGCCTTTGGAACTACTACCTGGCATTGAGCACTACTGCTAAGCCTGCTGTCTATAAATGCTCCTAAATTCTTCTCCCTCAAAGATTGACCTAATTTTTCCCATTTAGTTTGTAGTTAGCATGCTTCCAAAATACATAACTTTACATGTATTAAATCTTATCTGCCATTGACCTGCCCACATATCCAATTTATCACATTCCTTCTGTACAGAAATTCCATCCTGCTCTGATTTGACCACTTTATACAATTTTGTGTTATCAGCATGACATTGAAATCATGAACATACTACCTTCTACCAATTTTCAAATCAGGAGCAAATATTTGCCCCGGGACCAAAAGTAAAATCATAGTTCTTTCAAATTAGGGGACCCACAAGACTTACAAAGGGATCTCTAGGTGATATGAGGGACATAGTCCCTTTATTCAATAATCTCTGATGCCCCTTCCCTCTGCTGGAGAAACTTTGAGTCCCATTTATCTGAATGGAGCTCATCTCTTCTTCATATTCATAAAGGTCCAAGGTCGAGACTCACTCAACTCTGTAAAATCAGAGAAAAAACAGGATGCTACCTAAATCAGAAACAGATATTCTGCCCTGAGTTAAACAACGTGCACAGAAACAAATTATATGCAAGAATAATGACCATAATAGAGCTCATTAGTATAGAGATACATAGTTAATGTCATGTTATTTTTTCATGTTATTTTTGGATAACGCTACATTATCTTCAAACACTGTGATGTTTTTTACGTCTTCGCATTACTCCCAGCCACACACTGAATTTTGAAGATGAGTAGACAATGGGGCCTATTCTAGTAGCTGTCATAACCCACGTATCAAGACTTTTTAGCTGTTATCGGAAAAAAAGTCTACAGCGATTCAGAAAGCCTTGCTAAGTGGATGGTGTAGAGGGAGAGGGGGGTTGGCCCGGTATTAAAGGGGTTGCACCCCATATGGCCACCCCCTGGCCTCACCAGGGGGACAAGGGGTTAACTGGACTGCGGTCCAGGAATGTGGCTTACACCTTGTCATGTCAGAAAAATGTATGTTCCCCTGTTCCCATGTTTCATTATAACCCTGTATTTTAATGTTTTAAAGTGCATTTCTGTTTCTCCAGTTCTGGAGGTCGCAGAGAGTTGATATTTGGCCAATGTGTGGAGTCACTGTAGGCATTAAAAACTGGCAAAGTTCGACCCACTGAGCCCACCAGAATGGAACTTATTAATATGTGTAGATATTAAAGTGTATATGTATGGCATTTTGGATCTGCTCTGACAATGCAGACTCCATCTGCTATGCTAATAGGTCATGAAGGGCAGCCGGCTGATTGAGCCTAAGCACTGTGATCAAAAGTTAACTGCCTGATTGTTTACACTAAGTACTAATCAACAGACCAAGTACTAATCAACAGACTCTGCCACTCTAATTGTTACCTGAGGGCGGAGAATCATCAAACTGGAGTGGTTTGTAAGTGTTATGTCTACACCTACAAACAATGAAGATCCTATCAGATACTGCATTTGGTAGAGTGGTCGTTTCCCCTGATTGAATTATGGGGCTACAAAAATAAGACCCTCAGAGTCCCAGTACACATGGACTAACTAGCTGGGGGGCATGGGTTAATCTGTGTCTCCACGTTAGGGATTGGATACAGATAATTGTTCACCAATAGTCTGCATTCAATGTTAAGAATAGGGTTACACAGGTATATACGCATTGAGGGGGAGATGCTGGTGTAGCCCTGGTGTGTGTCAATAAAGTTTTTTGGAACAAGCCATCCGGGAGCCTTTCTTTGGACATGCGCAGTTGCGCCGCACTTCTACCCATTCTCTGACCTGCATCTCGGCGGCGGCACACAGGAGGAAGCGAGGAGAGCGGTTCCACAACCCAAGGAGCAGGTGAGGTAATCCTTTCCCCCTGCACCGGTTGAACTAGTGACCTTGCTTAGCTCTCCCACGCTTACCCCAGTGTCCTTATCTACTGACCTGCCTCACACTGAAGCGCTTGACAGATTTTCTGCAATACACAGGTATATAAACTGTGTCAACCCTACAGTTGGAGTTTTTCTTCTGATACCATCTTGAATGTCACCGGATTGCTGGAGAATTGCTAGCTGATACTTCTCCATTCCCCAACCCTAAGTAAGTGTTACCTTCTTGTCTGTTAATTGTACTATATTGCTGTGTTCACCTTTTTAAGGAATAAATTATATTTTATTATATCTAAGCCTTGTTCAGTTCAACCCAGATATTTGGTGTTCATTATATCTTGTCATAAGATACCGTGACAAGCTCTATAATTAACTGGTGGCAAGTGGTGGGATTGAACTGAACCTATATTACAGTGTTCTGTGGGACTCTGTCATATAGTGGGAACTCAAGAGTAATTGCGAGTTCCTGGGACTAAAGATATTGAACACACTGTAGTGCAACAGTTAACATAAGTTGCAACACCACCTCACTGCTGCGACCGTGAACCATGAGCGAGGCGGAAGGCTCATCCAACATGAGGACCCGAGCTCAGCTGAAGTACAAGTGCCGTGAATATGGACTGCCCTATGAGAACCAGGAGGTCACAGACATGGTTGACGCAATTGGTGACTATGAAGCCCAGCTTGCAGAGCCTCAGGATACGGTTCAGCTTGCCCTTATACAGTCACC
The DNA here is from genome assembly GCF_040206685.1 of Ascaphus truei. Lineage (NCBI taxonomy): Eukaryota > Metazoa > Chordata > Amphibia > Anura > Ascaphidae > Ascaphus > Ascaphus truei. The sequence continues at coordinate 246,143,647 of NC_134484.1, read as the reverse complement.
CGGGGATCAAGGAAGGAACCCAGTGCCGGAGCGGCGGAATCTCGGGGAGGGAACGAGTGCACCTCCCGTGAGCAGTGCAACAGGAGGGGTACTGGTTGCTGCGGCTACCAGTCCGTTCACCCCTGAAATGTTGGCACTGATTACTGCGTGGGGTGACAGAGGGACACCGGAGGAGCGGCTGCAGTTTATCACTATGGCAGTGAACAGACCCGCTTATTGCCCCCCTGTCCAACCCAACCAAGATTAACTCAAACTGGATCAGCACAGTCTCACCAAGTTCGTGGAAGGTACTGATCAGATCGACAGTTTTCTAAAGAACTTTGAAACACAGTGTCAGCGGTACAAATTGCTTCCCCAGCATAGGGTTGCACGTTTGGACCCCTTACTGTCCGGCTTGGCTAAGCAGACAATGATGGCACTTCCAGATGAGTATGCTGATGACTATGACCACCTGAAAGAACTGTTATTGTTTCAGTACGGTTTTACCCCTGAAGCCTACCGGGGTAAATTCCGGCAGGAAGAGAGGCAGCCCCAGGAGTCCTATGTTACCTACGTGACCTGCATGGCTTTGTACGAGATAAGCTGGGTGGAGGGCTATGAGGCACGGACTTACCAACGCCTGCTGGACCTCATCTTTCAGGAGCAGCTCATGCAGCAGTGCCCGCCGGCAGTGAGGGCTTGGGTGTACGACAAGAAGCCCAAGACTTACCAGGAGGCGGCTAGGCTTGCAGACGACTATGTGGCCAGCCGAGCCCTGATGAACGCCAAAGCAGTAGCCAAGGTGGCGGTGGCGGCGGCACCGGCCATAAAGTCTGCCCATACCCCCTAATGAACTCAGAGGCTGCCTGCGGGCAGCAGTCCACCGAAGGCGAGGGAGCTCAGGCACAAGCACCGGTGCTACAACTGCAACCGCCCTGGTCACATCAGACCAGATTGCCCGGAACCCCTGCGTTCCGGCGGACCCCATCAGGGGCAACACACCCCAGCTGCGGAGCTGGTAGCCCATGTGCGGGTTGCTTCCACCACAGACTCCGGACCGGTCATGGAACCAACTCCCAGCAAGACGTCCCATGCAACGCCTGTCCTGGTTTCATCGGTGCCTACAGCCAGGAGCGGAGGACATCTCAGCGCGGACCTGCAGCAGACGGTCAGCCGGAGCAGACATCTCACCCCGGTCACAGTCAGTGACCGGCAGCAGTTGGCTTGCTGTATTCAGGAGCTGCAGTGACCCTGGTCCGACCTGCTATGGTCCAGCCAGAGGAATTGATCCCAGGCCCTGGGATACAGATCACTGTGGCCGACAGAGAGCCACGTTTCCTGCAAGTGGCCAGAATCTTTTTGGATTGGGGGGAGGGCCAGGGTGTGCGGGAGGTGGGGGTTTTACCCGGTTTGGATGTTCTTCTTGGCAACGATCTGGGACAGATGACCTGCACCTATGACCGAGTGCCCAAGCCCGCTGCAGTGGTGGCGGTTACCCAGCGCCAGACCGCGGCAATAGCGGCGGCGCCAGTCCCCCAGCAGTTGGGACCAACGTTAGCGGAGGGCACAGAGGAGCCCGGGGAGGTAAGCCAGGATCAGTTGCAACCACAGATTGACTTACTGTTTCCCCTCACCCTTCCCCATTCTCCGGACAATGACATGACTGGGGGGTGGCCAGAATTAGGAGCCCAGTTTAGGGAGGCAGTGAAGACAGACCCTACCCTGGCTGGCGTGAGACTTCGGGCATCCGAATCTCAGGCAGGGGAAGGCACTGAGCACTGCCTATGGTATAAGGGACTCCTGTATAGAGAAGAAGGGAACCCAGGGATAGAGGAGGGATTGACCGGTAAGCGACAGCTAGTAGTGCCCCAGGGGTACCGACAGCAACTGTTACAGGTAGCTCACTCTATTCCGTTAGCGGGACATCAGGGGGTCAACAGAATGCGAGCCCGGATATTACAGCTTTACACTGGCCGGGGGCATCTCGAGATGTGGGCAATTTCTGCCGCTCTTGTGATGCCTGCCAGCGAGTGGGTAAGGCGGGCGACCGTGTGAAGGCACCCCTGAAACCCCTACCGATAATAGGGGAACCCTTCCAGAAAGTAGCGATGGATCTGGTAGGACCCCTTATGATTCCTAGCAGGTCAGGGAAGCGCTACATCCTCACTGTGGTGGATTTTGCCACCCGGTACCCTGAGGCGGTAGCGCTTGGCACCATAGATGCCAAGACAGTGGCAGCAGCTTTGCTGAACATTTTTTCTGGGGTAGGTTTCCCTAGTGAGGTCCTAACCGATCAGGGGTCACAGTTCATGAGTGAACTGTTACATTTTCTCTGGGATGCATGCGGTGTACAGCACCGGCGCACTACCCCTTACCATCCCCAGACAAACGGATTATGTGAGAGGTTTAACGGTACCCTGAAGCAGATGCTTCGGACTTTTATAGAGGCGTAGGGGAAAGACTGGGAGATTCATTTACAGCACTTGCTGTTTGCCTACCGAGAGGTACCGCAGGAATCTACATGCTTCTCCCCCTTCGAGCTACTATATGGCCGCAGGGTACGGACCTCTGGACCTATTCCGTGAGGGATGGGAAGTGAGGGCTACTGCTACTGATGCGTCAGTGATCCAGTATGTAGTAGATCTCCGAGACCGGTTAGAGATGCTCATGGGGGTGGCCAAGGACCACCTCAGGGCCGCTCAGACCAAGCAAAAGCAATGGTATGACCGGAATGCCCGTAGCAGAGAAATCATCCCAGGACATCAGGTGCTTGTTCTCAAACCCACTCGGGAGAACAAGTTGATGGCTGCCTGGTCGGGACCGTACCCGGTCATCCGAAAGGTGAATGAGTACAACTACATTGTACAGGTAGAGCCTGAGAGGCATAAGACATATCACGTTAATATGCTGAAAGAGTACAGAGCACCGAGTATGGGAGCAGTAATGGCCATTTGTAGCCCACTGCTGGAGGATCTGGCGAGCAATGCTCTGCCTGATCTCCTAGGGGAGGCTAGGCAGGGAAACACTGTGGAGCAGGTAGAGATAGGGGCACAGTTGAGTGCTAGGCAGCAGGTAGAAGCCAGGGACATGCTAGCTAAGTATAGGGCCCTCTTCACTGACATGCCAGGGACCACATATCTCACAAAATACCCAGTGCACACAGGGGATCTGCAGCCTCTGCATAAGCACGCTTATAGAGTGTCAGCAGAGGTCAAGACCAGTAGGGAAAGGGAGATAGAGGAGATGCTGACCCTAGGGGTAATTACTCCGTCCCAGAGTCCTTGGGCAAGCCCGGTAGTTCAAGTCCCTAAGAAGGACAAGACCACCCAGTTTTGTGTGGACTACTGCTTGCTCAACGCTGGGACGGTGTCAGATGCCTACCCCATGCCCTGCATGGATGAGTTACTGGATGAACTCGTGGGGGCAAGGTATATGACCACTATGGATTTGAGCAAAGGCTATTGGCAAATCCCACTGACCCTGGAGGCTAGGGAGAAGTCAGCATTCATCACTCCAAGTGGCCTCTATGAGTTTTTGGTGATGCCATTTGGGATGAAGAATGCCCCGGCTACCTTCCAACGCCTGGTCAATAGGTTACTGGAAGGGATGCAGAGCTATGCCAGGGCTTACTTAGATGACATTGCTGTCTTTAGTAATTCCTGGGACTCCCACTTAGGACATGTAGCTGCGGTGCTGGATAGGATCAGGGAGGCTGGGCTTACCTTGAAACCCACTAAGTGTATGGTAGGGATGGCAGAGGTCCTGTACTTAGGGCACAGGGTGGGTGGAGGGCACCTCAAACCAGAGACAGCCAAGGTAGAAGCCATAATTCAATGGCCTGTTCCAAAAAACAAGAAACAGGTCATGGCATTTTTGGGCACCGCATGGTACTATAAGAAGTTTGTCCCACAGTACAGCGCCGTGGCAAAACCCCTGACTGATTTGACTAAGAAGCAATTGCCTGTGCTTATCCCCTGGACTCTTGCCTGTGAGACTGCTTTCCAGGCACTGAAAACTGTGCTTGCTGGGGCCCCCATACTGGCTGCCCCAGACTATACCAAACATTTCCTCATACAGACTGATGCCTCGGACTATGGCATAGGGGCTGTGTTGAGCCAAGTGGGGGATGACGGTAGAGAGCACCCTGTGGTGTACCTCAGCCGAAAACTACTCCCCAGAGAAGTGGCCTATGCCATCATTGAGAAAGAGTGCTTGGCAATTGTAGGGGCACTCAAAAAACTCCAGCCCTATGTGTATGGAAGGGCTTTCACGGTCCTCACAGACCACAACCCCCTGAGTTGGTTGCAGAGGGCATCAGGGGAGAATGCCAAGTTGCTAAGGTGGAGCTTGGCCTTGATAGAGTTTGAATTTACCATTCAGCACAAAAAGGGTAGTGAAAACAGCAATGCTGATGGACTTTCACGTCAGGACTATCCCTCTGAGACTGAGTTCATTAATGGTGCCAGCAGTGCCCCACTCCCCATTAGGGCCAGTGGGCTACAGGTCACCCATTAAGAAGGGGAGGTGTAGAGGGAGAGGGGGGTTGGCCCGGTATTAAAGGGGTTGCACCCCATATGGCAACCCCCTGACCTCACCAGGGAGGCAAGGGGTTAACTGGACTGCGGTCCAGGAATGTGGCTTACACCTTGTCAGGAAAATGTATGTTCCCCTGTTCCCATGTTTCATTATAATCCTGTATTTTTATTTTTTAAAGTGCATTTCTGTATCTCCAGTTCTGGAGGTCGCAGAGATTTGATATTTGGCCAATGTGTGGAGTCACTGTAGGCATTAAAAACTGTCAAATTTCGACCCACTGAGCCCACCAGAATGGAACTTATTAATATGTGTAGATATTAAAGTGTATATGTATGGCATTTTGGATCTGCTCTGACAATGCAGACTCTATCTGCTATGCTAATAGGTCATGAAGGGCAGCCGGCTGATTGAGCCTAAGCACTGTGATCAAAAGTTAACTACCTGATTGTTTACACTAAGTACTAATCAACAGACCAAGTACTAATCAACAGACTCTGCCACTCTAATTGTTACCTGAGGGCGGAGAATCATCAAACTGGAGTGGTTTGTAAGTGTTATGTCTACACCTACAAACAATGAAGATCCTATCAGATACTGCATTTGGTAGAGTGGTCGTTTCCCCTGATTGAATTATGGGGCTACAAAAATAAGACCCTCAGAGTCCCAGTACACATGGGCTAACTAGCTGGGGGGCATGGGTTAATCTGTGTCTCCACGTTAGGGATTGGATACAGATAATTGTTCACCAATAGTCTGCATTCAATTTTAAGAATAGGGTTACACAGGTATATAAACTGTGTCAACCCTACAGTTGGAGTTTTTCTTCTGATACCATCTTTAATGTCACCGGATTGCTGGAGAATTGCTAGCTGATACTTCTCCATTCCCCAACCCTAAGTAAGTGTTATCTTCTTGTCTGTTAATTGTACTATATTGCTGTGTTCACCTTTTTAAGGAATAAATTATATTTTATTATATCTAAGCCTCGTTCAGTTCAACCCAGATATTTGGTGTTCATTATATCTTGTCATAAGCTACTGTGACAGACGGCAAATACATTTTTGGCTCTCATCAAAAACAAATCACCAGATGAGCCTAGATAAGCCTCTTATCACCAGTTTTGAAATTTGTGCAATTCTAGTAGCCTCGATTAGCTTATCGAGACTAAACATGTCTCTAGATTGGCAATTTCCTCCCAAATTCCTCACGCCAGTAAAAGTTGGCGTAAAGCTGGTGAGAAGCTTCAGAGGTGGTGGCAAGAGAGGGACATAGACAAAAAAATGCATTTTCCTGCATCGGATTGATGCCGGGGGTCTCCGGAGTGGATACACATTAATACAAGCCCTAGAGGCCCCCGGCATGAATCAGATGCAGTAAAAATGCATTCACAGGCAACATCATTACCTTAGCGGCATACCGCTAAGGCAATGAAGGGGTTAACTACTGATGCCATCTTTATTGTGGGTAGTGGGGGTGGGTGAAGGTGGTATTTGGCCCTTGGTCGTGTTTAAGCCTTGCGGGGGGATAACTCCGCTAAGGTAATGAAGGGGTTAACCCCTTCCACTACCCAGTTGGTTGGTATAAACACTCACCAAGGGCCAAATACCACCTTCACCAATCCTCGCTCAAAAACACCACAACCCTACTGCCCACCTCTTCTACACCCAACAACCCCCCAACACATACAGTACAGTAATGGAAAAAATTACTATTTATATTTATTTCTAAAAAAATGTTTTACCAGGAAGTAATACATTGAGAGTTACCTCTCATTTTCATGTATGTCCTGGGCATAGTTAATATGACAAATAATACATGGTTACAAATACAGTTACATAAATGAACAGGGTATACATTATATACAATACTTTGCATGCACAGTTAGAGAAGATGTATATTATAGGCATATGTAACAGTTACAGACCAGATTAAAATGTGAGACAGGCTTAGTTTTGAAAGAACTTAAACTGGTGGTGGATGTGAGAGTCTCCGGTAGGTTGTTCCAGTTTTGGGGTGCACGGTAAGAGAAGGAGGAGCGGCCAGATACTTTGTTGAGCCTTGGGACCATGAACAGTCTTTTGGAGTCAGATCTCAGATGATAAGTGCTGCATGTGGTAGGGGTGAGGAGCTTGTTCAGATAGCTGGGTAGCTTGCCCAGAAAGTATTTGAAGGCAAGACAGGAAAGGTGAACTTGCGCCTAGACTCGATTGATGACCAATCTAGTTCTTTGAGCATTTCGCAGTGATGTGTGTTATAGTTGCATTGGAGAACAAAACGACAGCTAGCCGCTAAGGTAATGAAGCAGTTTTAATAACAATTTTAATACAAGTGTACGTGAGCAGGGGGTCTAAGGAGAAGAACCTTGTTGATTTGAGGTCTGGGGACCCTCTGCTTCCCGAGATACAGGCCCCATTAAGGTGTGCCGGTATCTCCTATGCATTTAAATCCCACAGTCACGTGACGTGGGACATTTAAATGCATAGGAATATTGATACCCCATAACAGGGCCTGTATCTCGGGAAGCAGGGGGTCCCTGGACCTTAAATCAATGCAGTTCTGCTCCGGAGACCCCCTGCTCACGTACACTAGTAAAACCTTTTTTTTTTTTTTTAAACCCTGCAATCGCTGGCGAGTTATGCACAGGAAGAGACGGCTCTCTCCGTGCAGCTCTCTATGCAGCTGGGTCAGATCGCTGCAGATCCATGGGTGAGACCTTTTTGAAAGAGGCGAATATCACATTGCCGATCCTTGTAATTTTGGTCGGGGAAAGAGGCCTATTCTAGTAGTCTTCATAAAGGCTTTCTGAATACCGTGATAAATACACTGAAAAAAACAGCGACGTAACAGGCCCAGCGAGATGATTTATGGCGGCTACTAGAATTGGCCCCTATGACTTTTGCCCTATTTCAGTGTCTGGATGAGAGTAACGGAAAGTATAGATATGACTTAAATAATATAACATAATTTTTTTGCAGTGACATTAACAAAGCTTCATGAGTAGGGTATTCCTATGCAAATTGTAATTAATTTCCAGAGAAACAAAAGAATCATAATGTTTGTTATTAGCCCAGTTAGATTAATTTAAGTAAGCCAAATAGTTTGTTCAATTGTTTACAAAATGGTTGCTTCTTTTGACTGTCAATGTGAATTGCAACTTTGAAAAGGTTGAAACCATTGAGTTAGATGTATAGATGCTGTCTGATGAATGTAATATAAATGTGCACTTTGTGTCAAATAAAAAATGACATATATGTTTTAGTGTTTCGCTAACAAATTTCTTAGTGTTGGCAAATTTATTCCATTTAGTCCTTGAGGAAGTAATATATTCTCACCCTTAAAACACTGTAAGCAGTTGATAATCCATTATTACAGTAAGCTGTACACTCACACAGTAATTATCTAATAACCCCTTATAAAAGACCGTAGCTTCCTAATCTGTTTATAATTATCATTTCAATGATCCTGTGCATTAATGTCTGACCTTCAGCAACTCTGACCTGATCTTAATTAGCTCTAATATCAAATCATTACTATATAAGAAACTAGCCATGACCAAATGAATGAACCCCAGGTACAGTTAATTTCTGGAGCAATTATCTTCTCATGTAGGGAGATTTAAATGATTATCTGCACAATTTCACACAGTTTTATGTAATTCTGCAACATTATAAATTCTGTTTCAAATCATATTTCAAATGCTTGGCTCCACCGTGGAATTTTACAGTCAGCTGAGCTACCAGGGATTTATAGTAAGGTAATATAAGTTAATAGGTTTAGTGATACCTAACTCTGTTGTGATAAGAAGGTGTCTGTTTATGGAATTAAATGATGTAGAATTGCTAAGAGAAGACGAGGTATTAATGACAGGCTGTGCTCTGTTTAAGATATTAAAAGAATGCTCCTGAAAAAAAGTTGAGTTTATTTTATTTGTGTGATGTCATTTATGACACTGAATTGTTCCTGAATTTAGATAAATTGTTGAAAAAGTTAAATCCCACAATTTCTTACTAAATGTACTAAACTACAGTAACTACCTTTATTTTTGTTTTATTTTATAAAACTATTAATGGAAAATAATATATTTGGGGATTCACAGTGTACATAATTTTTTAAGAACCATCTTTAAACTCCTCTGACAAAAAGGCTGTAACACATTGCTTCCCAATGCAATAGAGGCTGCCCTGGCATCCGAGTGCTGAGCTAAGATGTGACATCTATAGCTATTATTTTAGAACATTTACTTAATTAAAGTGGGAGTTCCTATTAAAAGTCTTGTTTATTTTGTATGCCATGATATGCTTCAATTTTAGTCTTATATAGGACACTGGAAGAAACATTCAAATGAATAATTCTAGCAGTTTAATTGGACTCAATGTTCATTGTTGGTTGTGAATTGTTTTATATTTAACCAGCATGACATTAATTCAGCGTTCTCATGCATAAGATTTTAAGACTGCTTTAGCATGTTCTTCAAATGTGTGACGCCCCCTTAAAGCAGCAGTTCAAAGGTGCAGTTTTTAGTTTTATTTAATCCCCCCCCTTTAATACACTGGCGACACACTTTATTCGAGCTTGGCTAGTCCCACGAATTCGGGTATACTCGGGTGTATTGAGGTTTGTGACTGTTTTCTGCCCGAGTGCATTGCGTTATTTTCCAGGCAGGGATTGAAGCATTTTATTCCCGCTGGCTGCAATACTGCACAGTATATATATATATATATATACTGCATTACAATTCATGAATTTATGCCATCTGGTAGACACGCGAAGCATTGCAGCCTATTAAAACCTAATCATTATCATTTAAGAGATCAGCCGCCCATCAGCCAGGCATGAACCATGGCTGGGAAGGCAAACGCAACGGGGCTTGTCAGAGGTGAGGAGCGGCGCATTCCAGGTATCTGCCAGGTACATACTGGGTATTTGCTCGAATAAAGTGTGTCGCAGCAGTATGTGTATCAATACAATCCGCACAATAATTAATTAGCTAACTTGCTAATCGATCCATTCTCCTAAGATCAATCGGTGAATATTCGGCTCGGGGGTTCACTAAATGGCTGTCAGTGCAGCAGAAGAGGAACAAAGATGCAAAGTTCTGTGGGGAAGATCATGTGACCAGACAGTCACTAGATACAATTGGTGCACTGATAGAGAGAGGGCAGGGCTCCTAAAGGGGTGTGCCAGAGCCTGTTTAAGCAGAGGAAGGGGATGTTACTTTATAAATGGTTGCTATAGAAACAAAAAAGGCTTGTTACCTTATAATACATTAAAAATGTAATTCAGCGTTTTTAAAAAAAAAAATGCTACAAGTATTTTCTCATAGTACTGAACTGATTTATTAAAAAAAAACACATGTAGGATACTGGTTGGTCTGCACTTTAAACTGTTGGAGAAAAAGCGAGAGGCCAGGATTCAAGCCACAATGTGGGAGTATTGCATTCCCCAATCCCGTGGTTACTGCCATTGACTTGAATGGTATTTACCACAGACTCGGGATATGAAACCATTTTTCATAGCTTGATGAATCCTGGCTGAAGGGTTCTATGCCGTGCTACTCCATAAGACACCTTTTAGCACTGCTTAGTAAATATGACCCTCTACAGCTCATTCATGTGAAGGACTGTTCTGTTCTGGAAGGTATTTAATGGAATAACAACCATTTCATAAATATGACACTTTTAAACCCATTTACGGGAAGGGGCTGCAAGGTGTTTTCCAGCATGGAAGGGGTCATATCAAGTAGCACCACATTAAATGTGGCAGTGAGTGCTTTCATTTATTTCATCTCCAATATATATCACTGTTTGGGGCTTCACATTTACCCATAGCTCGACCGTAGCGCTAGTTTATGTCACAGAGTTGTGAGGGAGGAAAAACAATTCTAATCTCTTAGGGATTTATTCTATACCCACTTAGACATACACAATCTTAGCAAGCTCAAAACCAAGACACACGGTATTATATATGTACTGTATATATTTATTTGTGTCAATGGGAGTGCACTGGGAAAGTGACCAAATATACTACAATAAACAAAAAAGCCCCAATGTATGTATATATTTATTTATATAGCGCCATGCAGGTACATAGCACTTTACAGCAGTAATACACGTGACATAATATTATAACACATAATGGAAATAAGCACTTCAGACTAAAACAATAGTAAATAGTGTCCCTGCCCCGAAGAGCTTACAATCTAAATTGTAATTATGGAGCATTTACAGAGACAGTAGGAAGGTTTCACGGTAAGTGCGTCAGCAAGGGGTCGAAGTCAGTGCATCTGAAATGTACAGTGTAAGCCAGCAGAGCTACCCATATGCTTCAATAAAGAGGTGTGTTTTAATAAAGGTCCAATGGTGGATAGAGAGGGTGCCAGTTGGATATTGAGGTGAAGGACATTCCAGGGATGTGGGGCAATGAGTGAGAGATATTTTTGGAAGGAGAGGGCTTTAGATTCAACAGGGAGAGGTAGAAAACTTCCTTCAGCAGAATGTAAGAGTCAAGCAAGTGTATAGAAAGAAATTAGGGCTGAGATGTAATGCAATATGACAAACAATTTAGTTAATTATTATATATTTGTTTCTATATTGTTTCTTCTCATCAGTATGGGTCATTTAGTTCAATCCTTTGGCCAAAATATGTCAAACCTTTAACCATGTCAAGGTAGACTTTTATTTGCTTATTGTACTTCTTCTATATCCACTAAAGGCTGGTCGGAAAGTTTTCAGCTGAATTAAATTGTGAATTTCATCAGAAAACTGCCCTACTGGCTCCTCCAGCGGATACAGAATAATTCACCATAATCCCACAAGTACCAGCAGATATGCAGAAACAAACTACGCTTGTATTGCTTTTGAACCACTGCTCAAAAATCTTGTTCAGCATTACTTTTTATTTTATTACAATTTTCATTCCTAAGTGAGACAGTCCCTTTTACATGTCACAAATATTGTGATTCATACAGTATTATGAGAATACAGGGTTAAGGGACTAGCATTTAGCAAATTGCATCAATAGTTTTCTTTTCTCACACACATATTAATGTTATAGAATAATAACAATGATTCATTTAGCTAAACCTCTTGAAGTTACACTAATTTCAACTTGTACTTTCTGGTAAAAGAGTAACATTAAGCAGTTAATGGCACTATGCTGTCTGCCCAGGCAATATTCAGCATACAGTAGCAGATAGTAACGTTTAAACCGCTTATTTTCATGATAGTGTACAGATAAAAAAAAGTTTGATTTGTATTTTGCAAAGATAATTGTGTTTGCATTAAAAATAGTACAATTTAAAACAGCCTACAGTATGAACACTCCTGCCAGTACATGCTGTCCTGCTTTTCATTCTCCGTGCACACAGTAATAAACCATTCCTCACAGTTGCGAAAGTATTTTAACAAGGGCATTTGCTATTCTTTCTTTTTGAAACATAATTTATCAAAGTTGCCCATTGAAGCCCTCCCTTTCCAGTCAGGTCTCTTTCAAATGCTAACATTTCCTACCCATAAGCCAAAACATTTGTCCTACAGCCATCAAATAAAGATAGGAGTCTGATGAGGGTGAGTGATTTGAAAGGTAATTTGAATAGGGGATGTTGTCCACATCCTTTTAGTGATGCTGCAATGACAGCCCTGATGACTTGGGATGATCTATCACCAAGAGAAACAGAGGGGAATACATTTAACAAGTTCCATTGCCCTTTATCTCATTTGTCTAATTACATGCAAATAATGCAAACTAAACCTAGCTTTGGGCTGAGAGCGTAGAGACACAATCTGTATTAATTAAATTTCCTGAAATCCTTAACAGGAACATAGAAATGTCTCCTTTTACCTAAAATAGATGCAAACATTCGTTGAATTTTTAACACCGTGATGGTTTCATTTTAGTGCGTAATAAAAATGTTCATGTAGTCTTACTGGTAACAATAAATGAATGTTAACCCATAATAGAAAAAAACTATGTTGAATATACAACAACAAAATTAAGAAATACAACTGGACAAATAATTAGTAATAGCAAAAATATTAGACAGATAAGAAATCAAATAACATTTATGTTATAGCTTTTTGGTAGTATGAAAAGGAGAAAGGTTAATTCCTGCAAGTTTAATAAAAGAGTTGTATGCTTTACAGAATTCTAATAAAGCTGAACAATGGGCTTTGATCATTCCAGAAATGGATCCAACTCTCATTGCTCAGTAAGAGCATAACGTATGTATTTATCATACAGAAAAATCCAGGATCCATTATTTTTGACCGAGAAAAAAAGTGAATATTTTTTGTTGACTAATTAGACCCATTCTATGTTTAGATTTGATGTTTTTAATGTATTTTTCATTCATTTTTATTTTAATTGGACCAGCATCAAGTTAAAAGTTGTTTGTTTGCCTATTTCTAGAGAGTGCAAAAGTGTATTTCTCAAAAGAGAAATATTAAACTCCAATATATAGTGGTAACTGGTATTACCCATTTACCGTGTTATGGGGCTTGAAGTGTGATGAAGGCAAAACTATTCCTGCATAATTGTTGTTAGGGACATTTTATAAATAATTCAAATAAGCACCTAACAAGACCAGTAGGAAAACGTTATAGGGGCAACTTTATCTAACTAATTCTGTTTCCCACCTTCCTATCTATATACAAATGTAGTTAGATTTACTGGGGACCAGCGCTGTACACAAAAAAGCAAAAGTCTGTGGCGCTGGGGACGGTGTCTGCTGCATTTGCACTGTGGGGGCAGGGCCGGCCTTAGGGCAAGGTGAGCAAAATGGCTGCTTTGGGCCCCGTGCCTTCAGGGGCCCCACACTCCCTCCTTCTGTTGGTGCCGGGATACAACTTCCACATAAGGGGGGAGCAGGTGGAGGGAGCCTCTGGGCCCCTACTCTCCTCCGACTTCCCCCTCTAGTCAGGTGAAAGTTACATCCCGGAGTCGACCAGTGGAGGGAGAAGAGGGAGAGGAGGAAGCGCGGTGCCCACGGACCGGCAGAGAGAGGCATCTCTGTGTGTATGTGTCTCTCTGTGTGTGTTTCTCTGTGGGTGTGTGTCTCTATGTGTGTGTCTCTGCATGTTTGTGAGAGGGGTCTTATCTTTTCTGGAGCGTGCCGCCTCCTGTAATGTCACGTTGCCATGGCGACTGATGTTAAATGACACCACAATGTCATATGACAACGCATTATCGTGGAAACGTGATGTCACATGCCACCGTGATATCATGATGCCGCATCGCGGCCGGGGGAGGTTTGCTCATCAATGTAAGTCCCCTTTAATTTTTTTAACTGGGGGCCCCGATGCCAGCATGCAACCTCGGGCCTAAGGCCGCCCCGACCCCCTACAACATTAAACCCTCAGTGGCATGACCATCGTGGTCTGGTGGCCGTGAGTGGCCGCGGCACGAAAGGCGGTAAGTCCTGCTACATCTGTATTGTGTTGATATGGGCACCATGACATTAGTGTTACTTAACTTAAGTTTGTGGTCATAAAAAAATATTTTTATAAAAAAATATTTTTATAAAAAAATATCCAAAGAAGTATGTAAAAGCCGCAATACTACATCCCCCCTTTTTTCCATTATTACTTCTATATGTAAGGTATGTAACAAAGTAAAATTCTCCATTCTTACCTGATCTGGCAATCGTTTGTGCTCTTGTTATAAAACTATAAAAATCTTGCTTGTGTGCCTAACATAATGGCTGCTTCAGTCAGTGTAACTCAGCAGCTACAATGTATTCTTATGTTACTACGGTAACATTATCTATCGTTAATACTTTACAGCTGAAACTGCTGGCAATATTGGCAAAAAATTATCACAAACAGGAAAGTGTTGCACAGAACTTGCACTGCTTGGGAGGTGGGCTAAAACCTGCTATAGAAATTAAAGGATGCATTAAAATGGCATTAAGAGATCTATAATAACAATATACTGTATATTTTAAATACAGTCATTCTTATATAATACTAAAGAACTGATTTATTAATCTTTTGCTGCTTTAATAAAAAAGGATTATATAACTTTTTTCTTTATTGTTTTATTTTGACTTTTTTGCAAGTGGTTCATTGTTAAAAAAAGCTATTTTACAACACATAATCTATGTAGGCATTAGTAGATATGGGCACATTATGAGGGCGGATTTGGATCTGCAGCTGGTCGGACGGTTCCTTTGGTACGCGGATTTCAGCGGATCAATCTCAAAAAGGGCGATTTGCATTGCGCTGATTTTTTATTATTATTACGAATACACTCCGTGGATTTCATAGCCCGTGGACGGATTTGTAGAATCCAATCCGCAGATTCAGAAAGCTGTTGAAAGATTTGTAAGAGTCCGCAAAGAGTTGCGGAATTTGTGGATTGGATTCTATAAATCCGTCAGCGTATTGTCGAATGGCAGGTGTTGATGAATCCTTGCGGATTAAAACCGACGAAATCCATTTGTGGATTTTATACTGCGAAACTGATTTAGGGGGGAAAATGCGACAAAATCTGGGAAACGGATTAGGGCTGATTCACCCATCTCTAGGCATTAGTATGGAAGAGCAACACAACTCTGAAGCATTAACAACAATGAAAATATTATAATTCACATTACTATTGTAATAATATACATGTTGGTACATTTCTTACAGCTTAAAATGGCTTAAAAGAAAAATGTGTTTTCTCCTGTAATGTTTCCAAATCCCATCTCGTTCTCTATTGTTGTGGAGTAGTCATACTACTACAATTAGATTGTAAGCTTCGCGGAGCAGGGACTCCTCTTCCAAAAATTAACTTTTATGTCTGAAGCACTTATTCCCATGATCTGTTATTTGTATTATTTTTTATTTATATGATTGTCACATGTAGTACTAATGTGAAGGCTATATACACGAATGGCACTCTATAAATAAAGACATACATACATACTATCGTAACTGGGGATGCAATAGACAAGGGGGTTCGGTCATTGAGGGTTTCAACCCTGAAGCTGGCGGAACAGCATTTTATTAGCAGTGATACTTTTCAGCTGCCACACTTGTTGAGCAGAGGAGAGTTTGTGTTTTCATGAGAGATTGTAGACAATGATCTTTATTTGCAATTCCTTTTTCCACATCTACATACAACCTCTGGTGTTCCCTGCTAGAAGCCTTTCTGAAGACATAACATTCCCTTGCAAAAGCAAGCACCATCCACTGATAATTTGCCATTACCACTTTACAAAATGTCACGCTGTGTCCTGCTGCTTGTGGCGAAAGCGATTGATTTACCTCCCTGGCTTTCAAACCTCTCCTCAGAATCCCAAGCAAGACCATGTTTTTAGGGCCACCGACCAATATCTTATTTATTACTAATGTGCAATGTTACAGATTTTCGTGTTTTTCTGTTTTAGAAAAAGTCACGTTTGATCAAACTTTTGCTCAGAAAATGTCTCCGTAATTTTTTTTAATTTTCGCTGGAGATTCCATTTCTGAAAAAAATAAAACTTTTTTAGAAGGGAAAATTGCTAAAAAAAAAAAAAAAATCAAAGCTATTGCTACTTATAATTGTATAACAAATAAGACAAACAGCACCACCTAAAAATATAATAACGCCCAATAGGGTTAATATAGATATGGTGCAGGGAGACAAGGAGTTCCCACCATCTCCAAAAGGGTAATAAATTTAAAAAATAGCAACGCCGCATTCAAAAATACTTACTTCAAACATAGTGTGAACAGGAAGTACAATTGAATAGGGAAAAATAAGGGGGAAAACAGGAAAAATAAGAAAAAATAACACAATAATATTCACAAAAGTGTCAAAGGGGGCAAAGTGGACACTTTGCCCATGGATTTCCTTGTTTCCCACTTATTTTTCCCTATTAGTTTTACCTTCCTGATCACACTATGTTTGATTGCTCTGTTATCTGTATCTTACATTGTACAGTATTTCACTTTTATTCTCATATTTATGAGTAAAATATTCTATTTTTAAGGATTTCTGACTTAAGTATTTTTGAGCGTGGGGTTGCTATTTGTTTCCATTTATAGTTTATTTACATTTTTTTTAAACAATTCACATTTAGCTTCAGTAATTTTGTGAGCAAACGTAAAATGTTAAAAATTCAGTTTTCGTAGAGAATCAATTTTTTTTAAAACAATTGCCCATTTCTACGGCTCATATGCAAATTTACCACATTTATCTGTTAGTAGATACACTGGTCATTACAAAAACCTAGTGTTTTGGAGGGTCAGTGATGAGAGGTTTAGGAATTACTGATCATTGAACTATTAGAGGAGTTGGAATATTGCCCCCAGACACAAATTGATGTCATTTGTCATTTTTTTTTAATCTGCATGAACATATTCACAGTAGAAGCATTTAAATGTTTGCTATACTATTGATATATTTTTACAGACAGAAGAAAAGCGCACTAAAGACCGTAACAATACAGTCTAAACACAGAATTCACACATAGCAAAATACCCAGTTTCTGGCACATAGAAGCAACACAGATGCACAATCAGGTTTCTGCCCAGAGATACAAAGAGAGATACATATAAACACAAATGGCAGATATAGTCAAACACAAAAAGTAGAGCAGTTGCATACAATGAACAACACTTAATAAAAACAGCAAACAGTCACTCACTATGATAGATATGTTTGCCCAAAAATCCGCCTTTCCTAATCTATCAACAGCTGCACCAAATGACTAGCTCTTCTAACACCGCATAGCACAGTATGTCAATAATACTCAGTTTGTAGAAAGTACAGTTAATGGTCACAACCTGGGGCCTTGGTAGTGTTTGTTTCAGAATAGCTACACTTCTAATGGCTAGTGTTCATAGTGTATTGTAACTTAAATTGTCAATAAATTGTCAATATCAATATCAATATTACTATGGATGCTAAGTATTATAAGTGCATGTTTATAAAATATAAATATAATACAGTTAGTAGAACTGATTTAAATATAATAGTAACACACACTTCCCCTCACTTGTTAGACTTAAATTTGTGGGTTTTATTTTCTCCTATTTCGAACAGGGATTCTGAAAACAGCTCTTTTGATCTTTTTTTTTTGACTGCGATCCGCATTGTAAAACTAATCCTATATTTAAACACTTTCCAATGTTCCATCAAACACTCAGATTTATATTTCCCTTCATCTAGTTTGTCACGTGAGTCAACTCCTTCTGTCCCCTGTTATAAAGCATGTTGTTTCCTTAAATAAACCAATGAAACTAAAACGCACAATGAAAATGACTGGTGTGATACATTTGAAAATAGTCTGCACCATTTAGCATTACAAAAACCCAAACATTTAAGGATCCTGCTTCTAAATGCCACCCTAATTAAAGGAACGTCTGTTTCTAAATGTGCTTTTTTGCACATGCATAAGAGGCCTTATTCAAATGAAGGGGAAGACCTTTCACATACATGAGGCTATAATAGAGAGCTTAGCATAACTTCTACCTGATTTTCAATGCAAATGGCAGAGGAGAAGTTAGTGTGCTGATGCAGATTATGGTTTATCCTTCTCACACACCACAGAATTCTTCACGCTCTGGAAATATTTTGCTTATCAGTGAGCAGCAATGATCAACACCTCACACCCACAATTCCAGGGAGACTCAGAGAGTGTGATCATCAATATTCAGATAGTCAGATTCTCATGGTTCCAGACTATTAATTTTCCTCTAAACCGATGCTTTACTGTATAGTTCTTCATAGTATAAATGCATTTTACCAGACTGGTGTCAAATATCAAACAGACTAATTAAAAGTCATCTTGCTCAGAGCCATTTTGACTTGTTGTAGAGTAAGGTTATTATCTGTATTTATTGATGTATTAACACTGGAAGCAAAGGTGTTAACGTTTTCAAACATATATTGACTTTATTTGTGCCTCGCAAGCAATTGGTGTGGGGAAAGAAAATAAGCACAATGTCCACATACAAATAGTTATCTTTATATAAAATTAGATGTCTGTATGTCTGCAGATTTATCAGTTGACATATTTTATATATATAGCAAATGGAAATATTACTGTATGCTCATTTGCATTCCTTAGACAGGTCTGCAACCCTGCCTTTCACCATTATCAGTGCTTCCACTGCAGCAAGGGATTCTGGGAAATGACATGCAAATGAGCACACAGTGCCACCTTTGCTGCAAAACAATAAAGCATATATATTATGTATGTATGTATATATGTATGGGAATAACTGTATGCTCATTTGCATGTCTTAGGCCAGTCTGCACAGCACAGCACTTTCACTGCAGCAAGGGATTCTGGGAAATGACATGCAAATGAGCACACAGTGCCACTTTTTGCTTCAAACCCATTTTAAACATGGTTCCCTATATGCTTTGCTGTGGAGGGTTTTTATATATATATATATATATGTATGTATTATAATGTGGGATATAATGTCACTTATCTCTCTACCAGCATGTCTCTGTGTTATACTCTCTGAATTTCAGTTAAATTAAGAGTTAATCCTCTTTGTTTGCCTACGGATATAAGGATATATATATGTATATGAGGTCTGAGCCTCGGCTGCAGGGAGCTGGGGTGTACTCTGGAGCAATCTTCGTCAGCGCCTCCACCTGTAACGGATCCTACTATGTGGATTTGCCCGTTACAGGACCCATATTTATATATAGGCATACAATCACACAATGAATACATAGGGCAACACAGAATAACAGTTTACTGATAGCGATATATATTATGGCTACTGGTTACAGCTACCCACTTGCCACACACGGCTGTAACCCGCCCCCACCAATGTTCCCACTCTGTACATAGTCCCCACAGTACCTTATGAGGCCATCGGGCACACTACAACCTAAGTGTTCCCAAGGTTATAGCCCCACCCTCTATGTGGTCAGCGCTGCCACTAACTGTGTGAGTTGGTGCACTTTTGAAGAAGGTACCTGCCGGGTGTGTCTAAACTCGGGCACACTGACTCAGTCTTGTGGATGATGGGATCCATGGATCCAGTACTGTAACCAACAAAGCCACCGCCTCTAGTTGTGTGGGTCCTGTGTGGATGGTACCACCATTAGGAATGTCCAGATAATAGGTGTCTGGTCCCAGAGCACCTGTGAACAATAGACCGCCATGTCCTGTCTGTGTCCCTCACTCACACTGGTACTACAGGGTCCGTTTCCCTATACTATGGGCCGGTCCCTACAGCAACCACAAGCTGAGGGGAGTCAGAGCCTAGCTGGGGCCTAGGGGAATTCTGGCCTAATGCAGAGTGTCACTGACCCCTGCACATATACCTCCTATCCCTATCCTGTACCAGCACCGACTGACTAGCGTGGTCTCTGCCTGATGACTACAGTATATCCTGTAAGCAGGGGAATCCTAGAGCCCTATTGGTTATCGCGCAACATGTGATCGCCCCTAGGCATTGTGGGGGCTGTAGTCTCTGTAAACAGCCCTTTGTCATTGGCTGCTGGATTGCGTGCTTACACCTGCGCATGCACGAACTCTCGCGCCAACCCCAACATGGCTGCCGGACTTTTGGAGCTATACTGCACATGTGCGACTACACTGCGCATGGACGACCGCATACAAGATGGAGACACCTTGCCACAGATGCTGCCGAGAGCCCCCGGCGACGCACTCGCCCCCGCAGCTCCCCGACACGCCGCAGGGGTCCCCGCTCACTCATATGAGGTAAGGGGGAAGAAACCGGGAACCGAGAAACACAAGGGGGCCGGGGCTACATCTATATATATTCTAGTTATTATTAGAAGAGGTGAAGTGGTTATGCCACAATCTGACCTGTCTCTCTACCAGTGTGTCTACTCTCACCAGTCAGTTTCAGTTGGGTTGAGACTATTTGTTTAGCTTGGGTTGGAATATATATTCTAATTGTGTGCTGATCTGTGTATGTGCTGCTATATCTATTTTACATCACTCCGGTTCTGTTGAATTATTTTCATATTTGGTAAATAGATTTTAAATGATAGAGTGCATGATTTTTTATTTATTTTTTATCTATTTCAGTTTCCCCAAAATAAAAAACTATAACAAAAGACTTTATTCGAACTAAAACCCGAAATTTACATCAGCCAAGTTTGTGTATGCATATAGAATAATTTGATTTTATACCCTTAGTAACCTAGATGTGAGTTGCTGCAGAGAATGTACTGAAGGAAGAGAGCTAGGAGACATAGATGGAGATAGACGTGACACAGATTGAGGATGATAATGATGATAATTGACCTACATTTGAGTTACAATTTAGAGGCAAGTATGTTCCTCACAGAGATAGCTTGTCTTTGCTAAATAGGGTCCTACAGATGTATGAGCTACTACGAAAAAAGGTGGACAAAACTGACTGGAATCACAACACAGTTTCAAGGATACATGACAGATACAAATGTGACAAAAACACTGCACTACATGCTAGTGGAGATGTTTCAGGCTTCTTTATTTCACTTAAAGCACAATTCCTCCCAGAAGCATATGAGTGTAACTCAAATAGTATAATGTTAGTATCTTGCCTTCTGAGCATGTCCTGCTAATAAAATAAAAGAGAAGCTATAGATTAAATAGATCATGATTTTTAACATTAGAAAAATGAGGCTCCATGCACTGGGCTCTGGAGATAGTGAACATTTTTAGGGCCTCATGCAGTAAGCGGCGGAAAGGCACTTCTCGCCACTTTTCCGCCTAAAAAGCCTATCCGTATTCAGAAAGGGGCCAGAAAGTGGCGAGATTAAAAAAAAACGCCAGTTTTGCTGGCGGTTTTTTTTTTTTCGCTGGTGGCGGGGCGAGAAGGCACTTTCCGCCTAAAAATCCAACTTTTTCAGCCACCCTGTATTGTAGTAGAGGCGAGTAGCTAAGCGGAGCTATTCGCCTCTCTAGAATACCGTTTCGCTGGCGGATCAGCCACGCAAGAAAAAGATGGCAAGTTGCTGCTCAGAGGCAGCGGATGAGCGGCGGATCGGCACTTAGAAAAAATTTAGGCCTTTTTCCTGGCTGGGATTGATGCCGGGGGTCTCCGGAGCTGATACCATTAATATCAGCACCGGACCCCCCCGGCATGCGTCCGAGGCAGGAAAAATGCATTTAAAGCCCACTTCATTACCTTAGCGGTTAACAGCTAAGGTAATGAAGGGGATAAAGAGCCGTGCCAGGTTTATTGTGGGTAGCGGGGGTGGGTGAAGGGGGTATTTGACCCTTGGTGTTTGTTTAGGGCTTGCGGGGGGGTTGTGAGTGCACTTAACCCCTTCATGACCGTAGCGGTTAATACCGTTACGGTCATGAAGGGGTTAAGGCCTCCCGCTACCCACCCGCAAGCCCTAAACATACACCGTTGGGGCTAATACCCCCTTCATCCACCCCCACTACCCACAATAATAAAAAATATACACACGAGCCCCACACTAACTAAATAAATATATATATATATATATATATATATATATATTGTGACAAACGGCTTACTCCGGGGCTCCGCCGTCTGTCCGGGACTGTTAGAACACGGTCTTTTAGGGTAGGTTAAATGATGAGACGTCACGTACTGTTCCTTTAAACAGGCTATGCCTGGTTTATTCAGTCCCAGGCACTGAGACTGCCACAGTTTAAACAGAAAACAAAGCCAAACAAAAAGCTGCTCGTCTGAGCGATAACTTAAACTTAGATGTCCCTGACTCAGAGTTGGAAGTGGCTTGTCCACTTCCACCAACAAAATAAGTACCTTTGCAGTCTTTAGACAAACTAACAGAATGAATGAAGCGATTTGGGAAAGAGGCTTTCTCACCCCTCTGCAGTTCAGCAGCCTTCCAGGCTCTTGGGCGGGGCCCAGAGGAAACAGGAAACAGGTCTTATATACCTGAACTCTAATCAGCATGACAGGTGACAGAAAACAGGCAGCAGACAAACTGTGGAATGGAGTGCCTGTACCACGAGGCTGCCCTGTTCAGCTTAGACAGGACAGAAACTGTTCAGTATCCTGGGAGCCCTGTATATGGAGTTTATTACCAACCCCTGGTTTCTGTCACATATCCTCCCCCCCAGCTCAGACCTCGAGGGGTGAGCGACCATGGATATTAGGGAGTGCATCCTTGACAACCCGTCGGCATTGCCATGTTTGTGCCCCGACCTGTGTTCCACAGAAAATTTAAAGGGCTGTAGGCTTAGGAACCACCTGGTCACCCTAGCGTTCTTCTCCCTATTTTGACACATCCAGGTAAGGGGTGCATGATCTGTGACCAATCGGAACTTTCTCCCCAACAGATAATACTTGAGTGTCTCTACAGCCCACTTTATTGCGAGACACTCTTTCTCGACTATGGAGTAATTTTTCTCCTGGGGATTTAGTTTCCTACTTAAATAAAGGATGGGGTGCTCCTCCCCTTGAGACTCCTGGGAGAGTACCGCCCCCAGCCCTACCTCAGATGCGTCGGTTTGGACTACGAACTCTTTGGAGAAGTCAGGTGTGACCAACACTGGTTGGGCACAGAGAGCTTCTTTCAGGCTTCTAAAGGCCTGTTCGGCTTCGGGGGACCACTTTACCATTAGCGGTCCTCTTGCTTTTGTGAGGTCGGTTAGTGGGGTTGCCTTAGTTGCAAAATTGGGAATAAACCTCCTATAGTAGCCAATTAACCCCAAAAAGGTCCTTACTTGTTTTTTTGTGACTGGCCTTGGCCAATTTTGTATCGCCTCTACTTTGAGTGTTTGTGGTTTGAGTAACCCTCTACCAATAGAATACCCCAGATACTTGGCCTCCTCCAGACCAATAGTGCATTTAGCGGGGTTAGCAGTTAGTCCAGCAGACCGAACTGCGTCGAGCACAGCTTGGACCTTTGGA
This sequence comes from Ascaphus truei, assembly GCF_040206685.1. Taxonomy (NCBI): domain Eukaryota; kingdom Metazoa; phylum Chordata; class Amphibia; order Anura; family Ascaphidae; genus Ascaphus; species Ascaphus truei. Next base: position 246,120,332 of record NC_134484.1, on the reverse strand, counting down.
AGGTGGGACTGCCAATCTTCACTATGGATTACCACATCATCCAGGTAGGCGGCAGCGTACCGAACATGTGGTTTTAAAATTTTATCCATCATTCTTTGGAATGTGGCGAGGCTCCATGTAAGCCAAAAGGCAGCACCTTATAATGAAAGAGGCCGTCTGGGGTTGAGAAGGCTGTTTTTTCTTTTGCCCTTTCTGTGAGGGGAACCTGCCAGTACCCTTTTGTTAGGTCTAGGGTTGTGAGATATCGGGCTTTGCCCAGTCTCTCTACAAGTTCATCCACCCTGGGCATAGGATAAGTATCAAATTTTGACACCGCGTTTAGTTTCCGGTAGTCATTACAAAACCTTGTTGTACCGTCTGGCTTTGGGACTAAAACTATAGGGCTGTTCCACCCACTTTGGGATTCCTCAATTACGCCTAGTTTTAGCATTTTTTTAACCTCTAAACTTATAGCCTCTCTCTTGGCCTCTGGGATTCGGTACGGTTTAAGGTTAACTCGGACCCCCGGTTCAGAGACTATGTCATGTTTAATTACGTTAGTTTTACCTGGCTGTGTAGAGAAGATTTCTTTATTCCTTCTCACTAAACTCTGGACCTCTCGTTTCTGATGCACGGACAGTGTTTCAGCTATGCTAACCTCTGGGTCAGTTTCTTGATTCTCTGACGGACCTGGGGGTACTAGGGTTAACAAGACCTCTCTATCTTTCCAGGGCTTGAGTAGGTTTATATGGTAAATTTGCTCAGGTTTCCTCCTACCTGGCTGCCTTACCCTATAATTTACTTCTCCCACTCTTTCCAAGACCTCATATGGCCCATGCCATTTAGCAAGGAATTTACTCTCCACGGTGGGAACCAGAACTAGTACCCTATCACCTGGAAAAAAAATTCTGACCCTAGCACCCTTATTATACGTATTCCTTTGTGCTTCTTGAGCTTTCTCCATGTGTTCCCTCACTATGGGTAGGACTGCAGCAATGCGGTCCTGCATTTGGGCAACATGCTCTATTACACTTCTGTAAGGGGTAACCTCGTGTTCCCAAGTTTCTTTGGCTATATCCAGTAAGCCCCTTGGATGTCGGCCATACAATAGTTCAAACGGGGAGAAGCCTGTGGATGACTGGGGAACTTCCCTAATGGCAAATAACAGGTATGGTAACAAACAGTCCCAGTTTTTCCCATCCTTATCGACCGCCCGGCGTAACATGCTCTTTAAGGTTTTATTGAACCTTTCCACTAAACCATCTGTTTGTGGATGATAGACTGAGGTTCTGAGATGCTTGATTTTTAGGAGTTTACATAGCTCTTTTGTTACTTGGGACATAAATGGTGTTCCCTGGTCAGATAAGATCTCTTTAGGAATTCCGACCCGGGAAAACAGAAGTACTAACTCTTTTGCTATGTTTTTAGCAGAGGTGCTACGTAGGGGAACTGCCTCTGGATATCGGGTAGCATAATCTAATATTACCAATATATGCTGATGTCCCCTAGCAGACTTTATTAGGGGTCCTACTAGATCCATAGCAATCCGGTCAAATGGTACCTCTATTATGGGAAGGGGTACCAATGGGCTGCGGTATGCTTTGAACGGGGCGGTGATCTGACATTCTGGGCATGAGGAACAATAGTTTGTAATTTCTGCCAGAACCCCAGGCCAATAAAAGCTTCGGAGAACCTTTTCTTTTGTCTTTTCCACCCCTAGGTGTCCCCCCAATGGATGACTATGTGCGAGGTGTAATACTACGTTACGGAATGTCCGTGGTACCAACAATTGTTTAGTTGTAACTGATTTTCTTTTATCAACCCGATATACTAGGTCGTTCTCTACCTCGAAGTAGGGGTAAGCAAGTGACTTATCTGGTTGGCCATGAGTACTATTCTGGTCCCGTATATTTCCCCTTGCTACCGCTAATGTGGGGTCCTCCCACTGGGCCTTCTTAAAACTCCCAGGACTGACCTCTAGGTCAGCGAGGGTCTTATCCTGTACTGGGGTGGTAAGTGCCTGATCAACATCTTGATTTGGGGTATTCCCTACCAAAGTAGTGATGGGGAAGGGAATTTCACAGCACTCCTCCTTTTCCCCCTTCTTATTTGGGCCCTCGTCAACCTCCATTTCTGAAAAAGGGAAAGGATTTGTTTCTTCTAACACTTCGTTATGGTCTGCTATTGAACTCTGGGCGCTATTCTGAGCTGGGGACCACATTTTTAGAAAATGGGGAAAGTCGGTCCCTATTAACACATCATGTGCCAGTTTGGGTACAACACCCACCTTGAAATCTAAAGAACCAAATTCTGTTTCAAAAAAAACATCAACAGTGGAATATTCATGATTATCCCCATGTATACAACAAATTGCCACTCTTTGTGAACTGTTTACCTGTTTCTTCTTAATGGGCAATAGGTATTCGGACACTAGTGTGACCATACTCCCAGAGTCAAGAAGTGCCCGAACCCTCTTACCATTAACCTTTACAAATGCCCACAGATGGTTATTCAAGGGGTCCTCTGGGCTAGGGCCCATACATTGGGACAACAGCGAATAAGGTTCCACGCTGTTGCATTGCATGGGCTCATCATTTAGTGGGCAGATTTTTGCTGTGTGGCCCCTCTCATGACAATTTACACATTTAGGTACATAGTCTGTGTCCCACTTAGAGCCTTTTCCCGGCTCCCCATGTTGGCTATTGCCCTTAGTGTGCGAACCACTGTTGCTGGAGCGGCGTGAAGGTGGTCGCCGCTCTTCAGCGCCCCTTAACCCCGGTACCCTTTTACCGTCTCTGGAAGAGTCCTGGAACCTCGGATAGTGGGGTTGCTCCATGACTGTGGGTTGCGGGTGCTCTTCTGCTGCACTGTACCTTTCTACAAGGGCCACAAGCTCATCCGCATTGTGGGGGTCACTCCGACTGACCCAACGGCGTAAGGCAGAGGGAAGTTTCCTCAAGAACTGGTCCATGACCAACCGTTCCACGATGTGGCTTGCTGAGTTGATCTCGGGTTGTAGCCACTTCCGGGCGAGGTGGATGAGGTCATACATCTGGCTTCGGGTGGCTTTATCCATCATGAAGGACCATGCGTGAAACCTTTGGGCACGAACAGCCGTGGTTACGCCGAGGCGGGCGAGGATCTCGAACTTCAATTTTGCATAGACGTTAGCTTCGGCTGGCTCTAGATCAAAGTAAGCCTTCTGGGGTTCGCCGCTTAGGAAGGGTGCGATTAGACCAGCCCACTCAGCTTCTGGCCATCCCTCTCTCTGTGCCGTGCGTTCAAACTTGAGAAGATAGGCTTCCACATCATCCGAGGGTCCCATCTTCTGAAGGTAGTGGCTTGCCCTGGTCATTTTCGGAACTGGGGCTGCCTCTGCCAGTGGAAGGTTACTGATAGTCCCCCTCAGGATCTCGAGTTCCTGCTGTAAGCCCTGAGCGAACCGCTTTTGCTCCTCTCTCAGCAGGCGGTTTGTCTCTTGCTGGTTTGCATTAGTCTCTTGCTGGGCAATTAACAGCTGTCGCTGGGTTTCACTCGCCTGTTGCTGGGCTTCATTCGCGTCTTTCTGGACAGCGACATTGCGTACCAGCGCACTCACCACGTCTTCCATCTTGTTTGGAGAGAGAGAAAAAAAAAACCTTCTTTTTTTTTTTTTTTTTTTTTAAAGTTCTTTAACCCCCAGACCTTTCAGTGTTCTGCCCGCATTCTCCACCATATGTGACAAACGGCTTACTCCGGGGCTCCGCCGTCTGTCCGGGACTGTTAGAACACGGTCTTTTAGGGTAGGTTAAATGATGAGACGTCACGTACTGTTCCTTTAAACAGGCTATGCCTGGTTTATTCAGTCCCAGGCACTGAGACTGCCACAGTTTAAACAGAAAACAAAGCCAAACAAAAAGCTGCTCGTCTGAGCGATAACTTAAACTTAGATGTCCCTGACTCAGAGTTGGAAGTGGCTTGTCCACTTCCACCAACAAAATAAGTACCTTTGCAGTCTTTAGACAAACTAACAGAATGAATGAAGCGATTTGGGAAAGAGGCTTTCTCACCCCTCTGCAGTTCAGCAGCCTTCCAGGCTCTTGGGCGGGGCCCAGAGGAAACAGGAAACAGGTCTTATATACCTGAACTCTAATCAGCATGACAGGTGACAGAAAACAGGCAGCAGACAAACTGTGGAATGGAGTGCCTGTACCACGAGGCTGCCCTGTTCAGCTTAGACAGGACAGAAACTGTTCAGTATCCTGGGAGCCCTGTATATGGAGTTTATTACCAACCCCTGGTTTCTGTCACAATATATATATATATGACCCCAACAGCACCTATACCCCCCTAACATACAGTATAGTAATGGGCACAATGACTATTATCCACAAATGGATAATAGTGCAGTTGTCCATTTAAAATACATACACAACAATAAAGACATTAAATACATATAGCACTCACCCATGTGTGGCTGCCACGATGAAGGCCATCCTCATCTTCATCATGCCTATGCACCATCCGCTTCTGCAAAACAGACACAAAAATTAAAACATCCAATGTAATGTCCCCTAACCCCTTAATCACCATAGCGGTTATTAACCGCTACAGTCATTAACGGTGAACCCACCATCACCCACATACCCCCCCCCCCCCCACCCTCCCCCACTAACCCCCCCAACCACCCTCACCCACTACCCACAGGGGAGTCCTACCAGATACCCTTGGGGCCAATACCCCCTCCCCCAGCACATACAGTACAATTATGTGCCAAATAACTATTATCCACATAGGGATAATACATTATTTGGCCATTATTAAACACATTAAATACCGTAATAAAGTAAAGAAAATTGTACTAACCTCATCAATAAGAAGGCTCTGTCGCCAGCATCATCCTTGGGGTCCGTTGCCAAAATAATAAATAGCCAATACATTTCAATTACATTAACATACCAAGGAACCCCTTAATCACCTTTTCGGGTACTAACCTCAAAGGTAATTAAGGGGTGAAGCCATCCTGCAATGGCAACACCACTTATGCTTAACATCCTCAATGAATTAAAAAGCAATTTCCTACACAAATCTCATGTAATCATTCAATCTGAAGCCTCAAATGCCACTTAAAACATTGCATTTACAGTGTATACATGTAGCATAACATGTAAACTACATGTACACGCTGCAAATCAATGTTAACAATACAGTAATTCAACACAAATAGCCTGACATCACAAGAAGTATATTATGTCAGCAAATAAAGTCACCATCAATGAATTAACAGACATGAATTACATCCCTAAACAATTAAAATACCATCTATACCAATTACACAATTAACTATAGCTATTGTAACAGAGAACAAGTTCAAAACATACAAAAAAGGACACCAACAATTACAATATACTATAGCAAGCCTCTCCATAACCTACAGTACAGCATAAAGCCCAAAACTTACATCTCTCTAATAATAAAATACATTTAACACACATCTATGCATAGCAGCATAGCCACAATCGTTTACAATACAGAAAATCAAGCTTTAACAACACTATCATTTCTTACCCTGTATGTATTTTGACATAGTCCAAAGATGTTAGGCAGCTTTCTGCCCCATTTTAGAGCAGAAAGTGCAGGAATAGCTAAAAATGATCCGTTCCACAGCTTCCCATTAACTCAGGCAGCTGGATGGAAAATCCAGACCACAGATTACAATGGCTCTAGTTCTCCCTCACCTGCTCTTCTAATCACATGCACAGGTATTTAGAGCAGAGAGGTTTTGCATTTGACTCTCTCTCCTTGGAGCCTGGGGGCTGGGGGTGTCGCTACTCTCCTGCATCCAGTATCGAGGTTGACGGCCTCTCCACGTATCACAGTACCAGAGGATTTGCCTGGACACCCCAAACAGATAAGACAAACAAATGGTTACTGCTGTTGCTAAAAGACTGTGCTGTATCTTGTGTCCCTAAATGAGAGAGCATTGTTTTAAGCTGGGGAACCAGTTTAGTTGGCCAGCAGCTGTTAGAGAGACTGATTCTGATGTGTAGTTAGATCCCTGAAAGGGATAGGATTTGCTTATATGATTTTGGTTTTATTTCTTGAAATAACAGTGTGGGAAATATTGTAACACTGAAATGTGTGAACTGCTGAATGAAAGTATCTGAGTACCTCTAACCTACACATGTTAAAGCTGCAGTACCTTACTTGGATGAAAATAAAGCAGGCAGAAGCCTGAGTTAAGCAGCATAATACTTTGCATGATCCTGTTTGTTGTATAATTAACCCTAGAAGACTGTGTCGGGAAGAACCCAGACAGACGTCAGCACTACAAAAGAGGGGCGTTTGTCACATATGGTGGAGAATGCGGGCAGACACTAAAAAGTCTGTGGGTTTGCAAATAAATGCGGGGGTTTAAAATGGCCGCCCAGCTGAACTAAAGTACAGATGCTATGAGTGAAGTCTGTCCCGCTGTGTATATCAGTTGTGCTTCTAGCATACACAGAGAATGTGCGAAGTGTGGATGCAATAGCACCCTGAACCCAAACAGAAAACCAAAATGTTTTGCTGAAGAGAAAAATTTTTTTTGCATCTAGCAAGTGCTGTTTGTAAAGCTTATGCCTTTTGCTGAAGTGAGTGAATTTGCAGCTAGCAAATTGTCCCTGCCGGGTTTATAAAATGGCCGACGTGAAATGTTTGTTGTGTAATGTACGTAACCATACAAAACAGTGTCCCTTCAGGCCATACTATGATCACGACCCTGGAGGAGAGCCGTACCCACAGATGAATTTAGTATGCTGGGCCTGTCGTGAAGTAGGTCACATGGAAGATGTGTGCCCCAAAATTTTCAAAGACAAACAGCTGCAAAAGCAAGCAACGCCCTGTGAGTGCAAGCAAGATGTGGAAGCTGATAACAGTGAGTGTGTGCCCAGTACCACTGATATCTCTGGAGCTAATAAAGCAAAAAGAAAGAAAACTGTTCCTCAAGTCACAGGGGAAGTGACCGAGCCACTTGAACCTGCACTGTCAGGACATGCGTCAGAAAGGCGCCGAGATGAGCAACAGCCCATAGGGCCTGGCGCAATCGTCCCAGGAATGACGACACGCCTAGAGATGACAAAGGCTACTGCTACCATCATAGGCAGAGAGCCAAGCGAATCAAAGAAAACAAGAACTGACTGGAAACTATGCTATGAGATGTCCCAGAAAGATGTGCAAAACTTCATCACAGAGTTGGGGGTTTCTCGGCAAGAGGCTAGCGCGCTTAAAGCAGAGCTGGAACTCTCATGCCATGAGGTCTACGCTCGCAGCACAGAGCTGTGTACATTGAAGAAAACCTATGAGAATACCCTGAGTAATTTAGAGACTGTAAAAAGAGAGAATGTAAGTCTGACACAGAAAAATTCAGACTTGACTGACCAGATCAGTGAAGGTGATGAGAAGCTTCACCAAGCAGAAAAAGTGGAGAAGCAATTGATCCAGGAAAAGTTAGAAATGCAGGAAGCACTGCAGAATACAGAATCAGCGGCGATCCAGGCGACACAAACTGCAGAGCTCCAAAAAATGGAGGCGCTGATGCAAACCCAGAGCAAGCACCAGAAAGAGGTGAAGACCCTGAGGGAGGTCTGGCACGATCAGGTTGAAGAGCTGCAGAAGCAGATGGCTGAGCGCGAGATACAGTGCGCCAAGAGAGAGGAGGTGTCCGTCCGTCAGGTGGTTTGCCTGACACTGCGCTATAAAAGCGAGATGGCCGATATCTACAAGCAGCTGGACCACACGGCAAATGAGGGGGCCCGGCTGCAGCTGGAGCTGGACAAGACCCGGAAGGAGCACCTGCAGCTGCAGGTCAAGAATAGAGAAAATGAAACAGAGTTAAACCTCGCTCTGAAACAGATGACGGACATGGGAGAAGCGGCTAAAGTGGTTCAGTCGGGCTATCAATCCTACCTCCTAACCAAGCAAGCTGTACGTTCCTATACGTGTATCTTCAATGCTGTTGCAATATTACGATTTGCTATAAAGATGAAGTTGGAGAAAGAGATTCCAAGGCTAAAAGAGACACGGTCACAAAAGGAGACCAGGGAAAGTAAACTCAATGCCCTCACTGATGACAAAGAGGAAGGAGAAAGAATTGACTTTGATTGTGCTGCTGTTATTCCAGAAACAGATAGGCACCCTCCTGAGAATATACTCCCTGATCTGGGATTCAAAAATCCAGATCCTCAATTTCATTTACGTTGTCCAGAAGATTATCAAACTAGTGGACACACCCAGGACAACACAGAAGATGTTTTAGCCAAGTGGGTGGCAGTTCCTGAAAAAACAAACTTGTTGACAGATCCTGATGACATGGTTAATATGGACTACGTTTGTACAGAGGCAACTAGGTCTCCAAAACCCAAAGGCCTGGTAATGGCCACAAAAGGGAAATCAAAGATTGAAAAGAAAAAACAACGAAGGTTAACACGGCGCCTGAATAGTTCCATATCTCACCAATCTGGAACACACTGTGGAGCCAAGGAGAATCTGGTCCAAGGGTCTCATCAGAAGCTAAAGAAACAGTCCAGTCATTTGCAGGTTGCAGCGGGCTATGAAATAAAGTCAAAGGATGCAATAGACTGGAAGTCAAAAAAAAAAAAAAAAAAAAAATGTTTGGGGGAACTGACCGATTTATTTTTTTTATTACACGTGTGGACTATGTCACGGACTTAACTATGCAAATAAGCATTTTGTCAATATTACAATGTTATATTGGTTCTCTGTGTTGAAAATGTAGCTAAACTACAAATTAATATACAGGGTTGATGGCCCTTAAGATTACAAGGCTCTAGTATAAGAGAAAAAATATTGGTAGCTTACAATATGGGAAAAAAAAAAAATGCCCTTTTCGGTTGGTAAATTTATAATGAAGTTCATATTCGTGTCATGTAAATACTTAATGTTGTACTGAGCAGTTAGCTCAAGCATTTCAGGTAGGACGCTCACCCCAGTGAGGTCCATGGCCGCTCACCCCAGTAGGTGTGAGCTGGGGAGGGGGATATGTGACATAGTCCAAAGATGTTAGGCAGCTTTCTGCCCCATTTTAGAGCAGAAAGTGCAGGAATAGCTAAAAATGATCCGTTCCACAGCTTCCCATTAACTCAGGCAGCTGGATGGAAAATCCAGACCACAGATTACAATGGCTCTAGTTCTCCCTCACCTGCTCTTCTAATCACATGCACAGGTATTTAGAGCAGAGAGGTTTTGCATTTGACTCTCTCTCCTTGGAGCCTGGGGGCTGGGGGTGTCGCTACTCTCCTGCATCCAGTATCGAGGTTGACGGCCTCTCCACGTATCACAGTACCAGAGGATTTGCCTGGACACCCCAAACAGATAAGACAAACAAATGGTTACTGCTGTTGATAAAAGACTGTGCTGTATCTTGTGTCCCTAAATGAGAGAGCATTGTTTTAAGCTGGGGAACCAGTTTAGTTGGCCAGCAGCTGTTAGAGAGACTGATTCTGATGTGTAGTTAGATCCCTGAAAGGGATAGGATTTGCTTATATGATTTTGGTTTTATTTCTTGAAATAACAGTGTGGGAAATATTGTAACACTGAAATGTGTGAACTGCTGAATGAAAGTATCTGAGTACCTCTAACCTACACATGTTAAAGCTGCAGTACCTTACTTGGATGAAAATAAAGCAGGCAGAAGCCTGAGTTAAGCAGCATAATACTTTGCATGATCCTGTTTGTTGTATAATTAACCCTAGAAGATTGTGTCGGGAAGAACCCAGACAGACGTCAGCACTACAAAAGAGGGGCGTTTGTCACAGTATATATCTCTCTAGACATACATACATACATACATACATACAGTGGCAAGAAATGATATGCATAAAAAAAAATGAAACAGTGTGAAACCCAGTGATTCAGTGTGGCGCTAAAACACAGTGATAGTGATATTTAAATAATATTAAATGATATATTGTGTAACTGAAAGAAACTCTCAACCTTCCAGGGAATATACACTGATTCCCTCACAAAACGTATGAATCCAGGACAGGAAGGGAGCAGGATCATCAGGAACACCCAGAAAAAAACATACAATAACAAATCATAGTGTAGTACTTATGGACAATTATGGGTCAGAATTCAAGAAGAAACTTGGCTCTTATGGATCGCCTACTTACAAGAAGCAGGATAAAAAACAGTGTTTTTGTATGTAAAGTTGAATAATATATTCCTCCGCCTAGGATAGCAGCATACAGCAGTCACTGATGATTGTAAGCTGGATAGTGTGATCGCCGGGGCTTTCGCTCTCACAAACCAGCAACCGCATTCATACATAGAGAAGAGGGAAACATAGTGTGTACCAGGTAACACCAAAAATTTATAGAAGAAGCATAGAAATGTGTACTCACAATGCAACGTGTGAGCACATTCACATAAAGGTTTCTTGGATATCAGGCAGCTACATACACGGCTTGGCAGTTGGAAATGTCCTCCGCTCCACTCAGAAATCCCCTCCTCGAGGGTGCCCCCTCGTCCGGATAGATGGCGTCTGACGTCACTTCCTGGCCTCGGAGTGACGCCTTTTCCGGTAAGGACGGGAAGATCAAGGGGTATGGAAGACTCGCCGAGCCGCAGCAGCAGTGCCTCTGGGGTTGGAGCAGACTATCAGACCGTCAGTGTATGCTGCAGCTGTACTCTGTCTCCTTCCTTAGCTTGGCTCAACGCGTTTCACTGCATCCGCAGCTTCCTCAGGGGTTCCTTGGTATGTTAATGTAATTGAGATGTATTGGCTATTTATTATTTTGGCAATGGACCCCAAGGATGATGCTGGCGACGGAGCCTTCTTATTGATGAGGTTAGTACAATTTTTTTTACTTTATTACGGTATTTAATGTGTTTAATAGTGGCCAAATAATGTATTATCCCTATGTGGATAATAGTTATTTGGCACGTTATTGTACTGTATGTGCTGGGGGAAGGGGTATTGGCCCCAAGGGTATTTGGTAGGACTCCCCTGTGGGTAGTGGGTGAGGGTGGTTGGGGGGGTTAGTGGGGGAGGGTATGTGGGTGATGGTGGGTTAACCCCTTAATGACTGTAGCGGTTAATAACCGCTATGGTGATTAAGGGGTTAGGGGACATTACATTGGATGTTTTAATTCTTGTGTCTGTTTTGCAGAAGCGGATGGTGCATGGGCATGATGAAGATGAGGATGGCCTTCATCGTGGCAGCCGCACATGGGTGAGTGCTATATGTATTTAATGTCTTTATTGTTGTGTATGTATTTTAAATGGACAACTGCACTATTATCCATTTGTGGATAATAGTCATTGTGCCGATTACTATATTGTATGTTGTGTATTGCTGCCATGTTTATTGGGGGCAATTGTCCCCAATAAACATGCTATTATGCGTTAACCCCTTCATTACCTTAGCGCTATCCGCTATGGTAATGAAGCAGCATTAATGTATTTTAATAATATTGTGCGGGAGCAGGGGGCCCCCTGAGCTGAACCGCATTTATTTGTGGCTCAGAGACCCCCTGCTTCCCGAGTTACAGGCCCCGGTTTGTGGCATCGGTTACAGTGTGGACGCCATGTTTGTTGCGGGCACGTAGCGTATTGGACGCTATAAACATGGCGGCGACACTGCCCATCCGATCACACATACCGGGGCCTGTAACTCGGGAAGCAGGGGGTCCCTGGTCCACAAAGTGATGCAGTTCAGCTCGGGGGACCCCCTGCTCACTGTACAGTATTATTAAATAAATATTCATGCTGCTTCGTTACCGTAGCAGATACCCTGTAAGGTAAGGAACGAGTCTTTATTGATATGTGTGTTTTACTCATAGTGTAGATGTGCAGAGGGTCTCCGGAGCTGAAGCGCTTTTGTTTTAGGTCCGGGGACCCCCTGCTCCCCGAGATACAGGCCCCTTTAGGGGTGCCGGTATCCCTCTGCTTTGTTTACATGCTGCGGTCACATGATCGGGACCTTTAAATGCAGAGGTATACCGGCACCTCATAAAGGGGCCTGTATCTTGGGAAACAGGGGGTCCCCTGATCTGAAACCAATGCGGTTCAGCTCCGGAGACCCCCTGCACATGTACACTATGAATAAAAGTTGTTTTAAAAATAATTTTTATTGTGCTGATGTTTGCGCCGAGAGAGCAGCGGATCTCTCTCTGCTGCAAACACAACTCGGCAGGGGACGGCTTTTCGGCAGTTTCTCGCCAGGCAGCTGTCCCGCCACCGGTTACACGCCATTTCATCAAATGGTGGTGGCTAATTCATTCGCCAGGGATTCGCCCCTTACAGCATACAGCCAGTTTAACACGTCAAAAACATGGCTAATTGCTAAACTGGCGAATGCATTTTTTCGCTGCTTACTGCATGAGGCCCTTAGTGTTAAAATTGAGCTTACAGCTCCCGGACACTATCAGCTCCAGGACACTACATTTTTAAAGCGCTAATATCTTCTGAATAAGATTTAAAAAAAAAAAAACCTGTATTGAAAAGACCTCTTAAACTAAAAATGATAAAATAATTATAAAGGATTAAAAAATCAGAATGGACTTCTTCTTTAAATCTTTGTGCATGAGCACATAAAAAGGTCACTTCCAGCTCCTCCAAAATCTATTCACCAACCTCCCTTAGGCTAAGGCCCCAGTGCGCACTGTGCTTGGGGGCGCTGATTCCCGGCAGCAGCACAACCTGGTGGGCTCCAGGCAGTGCGTGATGGGGAGGAGTTGTGGAGGTGCGGCAATGATGTCACGTGGCTGGTTCACCCTCATTGGCTGAACCACCACCACAACGTGGCCAGCTCTCCATTACCAAAATAAATGTCAAAATCCGTGCCTTTGCAAAATGTGGTCGTGCATCGTGCATTGTGCCAGGGCGCGCAGGCATCTTCTGGGGCCAGCCCCATAGAGGGCCATACATTGTGTGCACCGCACACACCATCGCTGCCGCAGCCACTGGGGACCTAGCCCTAGTTTTATTTTCTTCCACATGTTATATGTGACTTGTGCTTTCCCACATACAGTACACACGAACATAGCTGGAATACAGTGTGCCATTTTTAAAATTGGTTAACATTTAGATTAAAAGGTTAACTCCTGCAATAAAAACTCTGCATCCGCAAGGAGATGGTTCTGATGAGGAACTCCTTCTTGGTGGTGCCTTCCACTGTGGAGTAACTTCACACTCACACATTGGGGTTCTTGTGAACAAGGGCATCTTTATTGAAGTATAGGCAGACTGCCCCTCGCAGCAGACAGCTTAGCCACACATCTCTTTGCTGCACTCCATCTGGAAGGTTCCTCCTCTCCTAATAGAGTTGCTTTCCACCTCGCCCCTTAGGGAGATTCACCAGCTTGTCTCTCTGCCTTGAGCTGCCCAGACTCACAGCTATTGCATCAGACACTGCAACACTGATGCAGACCTCCACATGACTCTCCTGAACAGAGTCAGAACACCAACTGAACTGAACTGCTAACTTTAGGCAGTGCTGTGTCTTATATCACCTCCAGAAAACAGACACCCTCTGTGTCACTAATCGTGGACACAAAGCATGTTGTCACTTCCTTTGGGACACATGACACCTCACCAGGGTTTGAGGGTAAACCTCCATGATTGTTGCTGGCAATCCTGCATACTTAGCAGGTTTACTGCCAGCATGAGAAAGAGATATGTACACCAATTTTACACATGGCTACATTCTACCCCTGGTGGAACCCAACAAATCGGCTGGGATCTGAATTTGCGGAACCTTCCTTCAGGTAGCACTGCAAAACACAACAATACATTATTACAGTACATATCTTTTCATCATAACATAATAACAGATACATCCTAACTTAGATGGTGTAACAACCAGGATTACTCCCTGATGGAGTATCCATTACTGGTACTACCATACCCTCTTAAGGTGGCCTGCGCACAGCATGGTCCACTGGGTTTAGAGCAGAAGTACTGTAACACTCTGGGTGACATACTGGACACCCACAATCAGCCCATTCCGGCCTGGATGCTAGTGGACTGAGAGGATCATGCCCATACACTTCCTTCAGGCATCTCCTGGAGATGTAAGCTATCTTTTCTGCTGTCTCATTATACCAATTCTCATGTGATGTTTCACGATCCCAATTTTCTATGGAACTATCAGAATCCCAATTTTCCTCCCCATCACTGGTCTCTTCACCAGAACTAGACTCCCTCTCCTCATCAGTGGAATCAATCTCAAACTCAATTTCTCCCTCCCATGGATGGTGGAAATAAAGCAAAGCTTTTAGGCGATTCCTGGCAACTCTTGCTGACACTGTAGGCACATAGGGTTTTACCCGGGCAACAGGCACAATAGGAGCAACATTACCCAAATCCCCAGAAGACACTCCCGATGTCCCTGTGGACCTAGAATTGGACCCAAGGCGCTTGGCCTACATTTTATATTAGCATTGCAATCAGTATTACTCGTACAAGATGACTCTTTTCTCCTATGCATTTCCCTCCCCGCTCCCTCATCGGATGTAAAGCAAACACCCCAGTCCAGGTTCTCCCCAGTCCGTTCATCAGAAGTGTCCTGTGACTCCCCCGACAACCCTTGGCTCGACTGGGACCCAGATGAGTAAGTGACGGGGACAGGGGTTTTAACTATGGCCGGGGGTTGGGCATAGGGAAACGCTATCGGCCGAGGTGGGGCTACGACCTGCAGCTTCTCGCTACCTTGACCGGTACCATCGATCTGGCGTTCCGGCTCTCCCGTCTCACGATTCCCAGGCTTCCGCAGGGTATGCCAGCTCTTCCCGGACGACCCAGGCGACCTGGTGCAGCTCGGTGGTCGCAAGGACGTGGCCATCTTCCATCCGGCTCTGCTGTGTCCGCCGAATGTGACGTCGTCGATCTCGCGGGACTCACCACCGCCATCTTAGGTTGGGCTCCCCACTGGAACCTCCGCCGCCGGAAGTGAAGGTCCCGCTCTCCGCTCCGCTCGGGCCTGGGCTAGGCCTTCTTTCGCCGTTGCCACCACCGGCGCCTGTGGAGAGCAAGGATGTGTCTCACCGCTCCGTCGGCTCGGGATGGGATCTTCTCCTTCCGCGCTGTAAGTCACCACGACCGTGGGACTACTCCACTCTGGTTGTCTCCGCACAGGCGATCTCGGCACCTCGAGACTCCACTCCGCTGCGACACAGGTAAGGCCTGCTTCTCTTTCAGCACCGCTTTAGTGTCCCGCCGGTAGGCGCATCACCACCGATGTCGGGCTTGCCTGCTCCTCGTCCGATGAAGCAGACTCCGACGCTAGTAGTGGCACTTCTGCAGGGGACCGACAGCGAGGTTCCGGGTTCTCGCTGCGGTTGAAGGCCCCAACGTCTTTCTTCTCCGGTGCTACCATTAGCAGGGATCCCCATTCTCCGGGATCAGCCTGCTCTGTCTTGACTTTGGGCGAGGCTCCAGCCGTCAGCTTGGGTGTCTCTGCTCCCACCTCCGCGACGTGCCCAGCTTTGACTACCAGGAAGCCTCCTGGCAGTGAATAGGGGTATACCCCAATATCCATCTCGCTTTTTGTAGTACTGGTTAAGGGAGACACTTGGCACGGGGTCTCTCTTGTTCACCAGCTCTTTGCCACTGAAGAGCAGGGGTCGCCCCTTTAGATCCTCCCTCCGTCAGCTCCGTTCCCGCTTGGCAGAGATAGAGACCCCTCCTCCTGGTGAATTTATTTTATTTATTTATAAAATATTTTACCAGGAAGTAATACATTGAGAGTTACCTCTCGTTTTCAAGTATGTCCTGGGCACAGAGAAAACAAATAGTACATGGTTACAAGTACAGTTACATAAATGAACAGGGTATACATTATATACAAGACATTGCGTGCACAGTTAAAGAAAATATATATTATGAGCGTATGAAACAGTTGCAGACTAGGTTAAAATGTGAGACAGCCTTAGATTTGAAAGAACTTAAACTGGTGGTGGATGTGAGAGTCTCTGGTAGGTTGTTCCAGTTTTGGGGTGCACGGAAGGAGAAGGAGGAATGTCCGGATACTTTGTTGAGCCTTGGCACCATAAATAATCTTTTGGAGTCTGATCTCAGGTGATAAGGGCTGCAAGTGGTAGGGGTGAGGAGCTTGTTCAAGTAGCTGGGTAGCTTACTCATGAAGAATTTAAAGGCAACACAGGAAAGGTGAACTTTGCGCCTAGACACTAGTGTTGACCAATCTAGTTCTTTGAGCATTTCGCAGTGATGTGTGTTGTAGTTGCATTAGAGAACAAAACGACAAATTGAATTGTAGAGGGTGTCAAGTTTGCTAAGGTGGGTTTGAGGAGACGAGCCATATACTATGCCTCCATAGTCAATTATTGGCATTAGCATCTGCTGTGCGATATGCTTTCTGACCAGGAGACTTAGGGAGGATTTGTTCCTGTAAAGTACCCCTAGTTTGGCATAGGTCTTGGTTGTCAGGGTATCAATGTGCATCCCGAATGTTAAGTGGGAGTCAAACCATAAGCCCAGGTATTTAAAACTAGTGACAGGTGTTAGGGTGGTGTTAGCGTTGGTTCTAATCAGGAGCTCAGTCACTGGAAGCTTTACAAATTTAGTCTTAGTCCCAAATACCATTGTTACAGTCTTGTCAATGTTTAAAAACAGTTTGTTTTGGGAAATCCAGTTTTCGAGTCTCAAAAAGTCAGACTGAAGTATGTGTTGAAGGTCAGAGAGGCTATGGCTGTGTGCATATAATATTGTGTCATCTGCATACATGTGTATTGAGGCTTCCTTACAAGCTGTGGGAAGATCATTAATAAACACTGAGAAGAGTAGGGGCCCCAGAACAGAGCCCTTCGGGACACCACAGGTGATATCCAGGGGGTTGGAGTTAGAGCCTGAGATGGACACATGTTGGGATCTTCCTGATAGGTAGGACTGAAACCAGTTTAAAGCATGTTTCCCTATTCCAGAGCTCTGGAGTTTGTTAAGCAGGATAGCATGATCAACTGTGTCAAAAGCCTTTGCAAAATCTAGGAATACTGCACCAGTGAGTTGTCCCCGTTCCATTCCACACTGGATTTCATTGCAAACTTTTAGCAGGGTAGTTACAGTGGAGTGTTTGGGACGAAATCCAGATTGGAATTGGCTAGGGAAATTTGTCTTGGTGTAGAAATCGCTTAATTGGGAGTGGACACATTTTTCCATGACTTTGGATAGAATTGAGAGAAGTGAGATTGGCCTGTAGTTTGAGACAGTTTTTTTGTCCTCACTTTTGAAGATTGGGACAACTCTGGCAGTTTTCCAGGTCTTAGGGATATGGTCTGCAGACAGGATAGAGTTGACTATGGACGCAATTGGTTTGGCAATGGCTGGGCACCAAGTCGTAGGAACCTAGATTGTATTAAGTCGGGTCCACATTGGCTGCTTAGTTTTAGTTTGAGGAGCACTTGTATTATCTCCTCTTCAGATACTGGGCCAAATTGAAAATTGTGGGCAGTGTTGGGAGGGGTGGGACTGTAGGGATACTCCAAGGATGAGATTCATGTTTGGGGTTTGTGCTGTGTTTCGCTAATAAGTTAGTGGCACACCCCACAAAGTAATCATTGAATGCATTTGCGATGTCAGTGGGGTTTGTCAGAGTAATATCCCCCTTAGTAATATTACTTGGTTGTTGATGGTTAGGAGGCTGGAATATATTGTTGATAACCTTCCAGAAGTTAGCTGGGTTTGATGTATTCTGGTGGAGATTGTCAGAGTAATATTGTGCTTTTGCATGCCTTGTTTGCCTTGTGCACATGTTCCGCATGCATCTGTAGTGATTGAGATCCTTGGTAGTGCCAGTTACTTTGTAGCTTTTCCACAAGGCATCCCTGAACTGGTAGAGTGCTATAAGGTCAGGTGTAACCCATGGAAGGTGGGCCACCCATACCCTTATTTTGCGTAGTGGAGCATGGGTATCGCAGAGTTGTATTGTATTGTATGTCTTTATTTATATAGAGTTTTAAGAACACGGATTGGAAATAGTCGATTGAGAATCAGGGTCGGGAATTAAATCGATTCTGTGCCATGGGCAGTTGGTAAGGTCATCCAGAAACTGTTGTGGGTTAAAGTTTTTAAATGTTCTAGTGAGGAGAACTTTAGGGCTTGAATGGGGCGGTTTAATTTTCCTTATACAGTACACTATTGCATGGTCACTGAAAATATCAGGAAGGATGCCAGAGGATTGGATTCTGCTGGGGTTTGAGGAGAGAATCCAGTCTAGCAAGGAATGGTTATGCGATTTCAGGTTTATCCGTGTCGGTTGGGAAATGAGTTGCGATAGGTTAAGAGACTTGAGTTGTATCTGGATTTTGTGGTTTTTAGGGTCAAGCCAATTGAAGTTGAAATCCCCAAGAACTAGCAGCTCACTCTTCACATTCAGAGAGGAAATGGAGGCAAGAAATTGGGTGATATCAGTCAAGGATTGTAGAGGGGCTTTAGGGGGGCGGTAGATGCCAGCAAGCAAGATGGGCTTAGAAAAGGGGAGGCAGATTTTGTCAACTAGAATTTCAAAAGTGGGTGGGCTTGGTGGGCAATTTAACAGTGTAAATTGTAATGTGTCTGCAATATAAAATAAATGGAGTATCCCTGAATGGCAATATTTGCATCAAGGGTTTTAGGGGATAGCCATGTTTCTGTAAGAACAATGGCTTTGGGTTTATGCATAAGGCACCATGCCCTTAGTTCGTCCAGTTTGGGAAGCAGGCTCCGGATGTTTATATGGGCGACAGATAGCCCTTTTTGGAATTTAAAGGTGAAATTCTCAGGGGCATGGGACAGATCTGAAATGGGAGGACCTGGGTTAGGTTCAATATCACCTGCTAAAGAGAGTAATAGTATGAGTAGAAATTTGGTTAGTTGTTTGCAAGTTGTAAATTTGTGGTGTTTGCCATTTGAGTGAGCAGTGGTTGGTGTGCTGGTTTTTAGAGTTCTCCACCAACATTCAGTAGATAGTGCAAGGCTTTTGAGTAGTCCAGTGTGTATGGTTATGTTTGGTGTGGGCCAGGATGGAGGAGTTTGTTGTTGATAGAGGGAGTAACATCTCCTTGAGGCCAGGAGAAAGAAAAAAGTTAAAATACATAGCAGGTTCATGATGGCAGAGGTAGGCAGTGCTGCAAGGAGCTGTTGTGAGCAGAGTGAGTGTGAGCAGACTAACAGCAGGTGTGTGCCTGTTCCTTGTCAAATGTTTAGCCGCATTGCAATGCTAGAGTCAGTTCAGGGTTTCAGTGTATTGTGCAGTCAGTTTTGGGAGAGACTGCAGTAAATAAGTTGTAAAGGGGTGGGGGGTTGAAATAGGCAGGTTAGCAAGCATGGGATCATAGTGCGAACTGAATAGTTTACCGTTTGTTGTCTTGAGTAAAAGAGTGTGCTGTAGATCCAGTCCCCAGTCACCTCTAGTCAAACTATAGTCTAACTGTATTTATCACTTAAAAAGCTCACTTTAAATGCCTCACTGTTTAATGCCTAATGCAGTTCCTGCAAAAATCAGAATATCAGAAGAGGGTCCCACAAATTCCTGTTATGGCCCATAATTGGCTCTGAGCCTGTCACAGTCCAGGAGGGCGCAGCCACAGCTTTTGCGCCATATCCCCCAGCAGGGCTGGATTCCTTATTTGGCGCCAATCCCGGACAACTCCTTGCAGCAGCTTGGTTTGCAAAATTCTCTTTCTCCTTTCCGCTGGCAGCGCTGATTACAGGGGACACTCTCTGTAGTGGTATTGCCTGCTCACCAGCTTCTCGCAACTGAAGGGCAGGGGTCGGTTTGGTAACTCCTCCCTCAGCTAGCTCCACTCTCATTGGGCACAATTGAAAATCACCCCCCTGGTAGATATTAGGGGAGGGTCCCACAGATTCACGGGGTGACCCAGCACTGGCTGCTGAGCCTGTCACTGTCCATGAGGGCGCGGCCACAGCTTTTGCGCCATAACCCCCAGCAGGGTGGGGTTCTCTTTTTGGCGCTAATCCCGGCCAACTGTCTGTAACTTTTGCATTTGCAGAATTTCCCGCATCCGGCCCACGCGGTTTCCCAGGGAAGCAGGAGCCGCCCTCTTGGTTTGCCCGGCCATTAACAATTGCAATTGATGTGGATCTTTGCATAGGCATCGCCGTCTGGCGAGCAGATTCTCCGTTCCTTTCACACGTGACCACAATGTCCTCAACACTCTCCTCCAGGGTAGTACCCCGCGGTCCCAAGCAGGACCAAAATGGCGCGGCCACAGCCTTGGCGCCACTCAACAGCATGCTTGCAAAAGTCCCTTCTGCCGCTTGCTCTTCCGTGGAACGCACACCACGTGCGCTCCCTCCATCTGCCTCCGTCCGCCATTTTGGACCTTCCGCGCTGCGCGGATCCTCTATTCTTGCGGTCGCCATTTTGTCACTGTATTTATTTCTTTTATCACACATGGAGCTCCTCTCTGCGGGGCAGCTACCATACCGATGCAATAAAGAATGCCCGATGCACCACCTGTGTACCTAATGTAGGTCTGACTCGTGTTGCACTACCTCAGGCTAGGCTCACTCTATCCCAAATGATAATATGGTCGTTTCATAGATGACATTATTATCATTTGGGATGGTGATAAGGGCCAACTGAAAGATATACTGGAATCATTTAATGATAACAACATGGGGCTTAAATTTACCCACACCATACATCCAGATACGGTGGTATTTCTAGATCTTGAGCTGTTCATTGATAGGTCGGACATGAGGATACATAGTAAAACACACTTTAAACCTGTCTCCACCAATGGGTACCTGCAATACGGTAGCAACCACTACAAAAAGTGGTTGAACAACATCCCCAGAAGCCAATTCTTTAGGATTCGCCGTAATTGTTCCCTCAACTCGGATTTCAGTGATCAAGGAGAGACCTTAATTAATAAGTTTCTCCAAAAGGGGTATGATGGAACGGTGGTGCAGAGGGCATTTGATGACGCTCGAAGTATTGATAGGAGTGCTCTACTCAAGAGGTCCAGGACCAGATCTGATCATGCTGGACTTGATCCAGCGGTGGACAGATTTAGCGGGAATCCTTTGCATTCTTTTCCTAAGTTCATTACTAAGTACAATAGACTGGCCTATCAGGTCAAACATATTATCAACAGGCACTGGAACATTATTCAAAATGATCCTATTTTAGATCCCAGGGTGCCAACACGAGCTCCTATTGTCATTAAAAAAGCAAGATGCCTAAAGACCATGATTGCCCCAAGTAGACTTAAGCCAACCATTAAACCACCACCTCTAACATCTAAAAAGGGTAACTTTTCCTGTGGTACAACTAGGTGTATCACTTGTGGGCATCTAAGTAAAATTAACACCTTTAAATCCTTTTCTAACGGCTCTGAACATGAAATCAAACATCATATTAATTGTCTTAGTACATACATTATATATCTTATTTCCTGTCGTTGCGGCCTACAGTATGTGGGCCGCACGTCTAGGATGATTAGTACTAGATTTCTCGAGCATCGTAGAAATGTCAAACATGGCCTTCAGTCGCACTGTCTATCACGACATTTTGATACTATGCATAATAAGGATCCCTGCTCTCTGTCCATCTTTGGTATCGAGGCCATCTCACCTTCCCTTTCGGAGGGTGATAGGTTCAAAAAATTGTGTGTCAGGGAGACCTACTTGATAAATGTACTTGGTACATAGGTTCCGTGGGGTCTCAATGACACAATAGATATCAGTACAGTAGTCTAGTTACATCATTTTGTCTACTGTGAGGTTTGGTGCTTAGCAGGGAGGTCTGGGTTGAACGATTTATTTCGTTCCCTCCGTGTGGGCACCATTACACCACAGTGGCTCAGTATTTTTACATTTATATACCAAATCATTTGTTCATTCTTAACTTGGCCTAATCTACATCATTTATATGGGTACCATTGACTTTGCTTGCATGACCACCATTGGTCCAGTATCCTTCATTGTTCACACATTTTTTATTACATTTATATCTTTATTTTTATTTTTATTTGCCACTTTTATGTACATTTTTTTTTTTTTTTTTCATTTTTATTTATATTTTCACTTTTATTCATACATTTTTTATTTCTCATTCATACACCTCTTTTTCTTCCCCTGTCTCCTTTCCCTCTTTACATATATATATATATTTTTTTTTTTTAATATATTTTTATATTATATTCATTACACATTTTCAGCTTTTTTGTTAACTCCTTTGTCTTATTTTTTGCACCTGGGTCCCTCTGAGTCTCTATAATACCTATTTTATCTCCTTCTACATTTAGTGGTTATTCAGCTATCTCTTTATACTTAGGGTATTGTTTACCATGTATTGACATCTGTTTCTTGTATTATATGTATTATATATATGTTACTATGCAAGTTATCTACCAATGACATTCTACTTAATCTTTTTGGTTAACCTTTCTGGTTAACTTGTGTGCTTACTTTTTGTTTTACAATTGTGATATATAATTAATGCACTAGTTGAAGCGCTTAATATTATATGCAATAATATATTTGGTCCTTAGGATTAAAATTGTGAATCTGTATCTATGTGTGCTTTGGCATATATGGGGGTTAATCCAACCCTATTACTCATCATGTGTATCTCATTACTAATCCTCTGTCTTCTATGCTCTGATTGGTCTTATGTACTATATAACTGTGTTTAATGCCTATGCTATTAACTCCTGATGAAGTCTCGTTCGAGACGAAACGCGTAGAGATTGCTGTGGAGCCTACTGTCCAGTTTGTATATTTTATACTGACACTCATCTGCATATATTGCACTTTTGCTGCGTTGCTAGCATTTTGCTACCAGCCATTCAGACATTCAAGTTCCTGTTTACACTGTGAACTCTCTCCGGCTGAAACCTCGCTGACGTCATTGAGCTCACGCGAGATTTGATTCAGTGTATGCTCTGTGTAGTGCCCGGAGCAAGGGGAAGGCGGCGTCCCTCGTGGCTTTCGGTCCCTGCTGGGACATAGAGGGGCTATTGTGGCAAGACACACCGCGGACATCACACCGAAGTCCTCCTCTTTGGGTTCCTGCGTCTGAACGGGCTGAGTTGTACTCAAAAATGCATTTTATTCAGCTCTGTTTGTGAGTGTGTATTTGTATCCCTTATTCCATAAATTTATTGTTATCAATTTTACGCTATGAGTGCGCCTGTGTTTTCTGTGTTTTTGTATATATATATATATATATATATTTATATACTGATATATATATATATATATATATATATATATATATATCAGTCATATTGTCAGTGCTTGACAAATCAACCACAAATCTACTCACAAACCCAAAAAATCTACTTGTCACCTAGCCCCACCCCTAGCTCACCCCTCTTTTTAAAAAGAAATTGAATAAATTCCTAGTAAGAACTGATAACAAGAATCGTTTTTGACATAGAGCAACAAAAAATGCAAAAAAATGCACAAAGCAGCACACTGCCCAGGGAGACAGGTGGAATAAAAATTAAAAATGTATTGTCTATATCAACATTACAAAAAAGGAGGTGTAAAATCTCCTACATGTTTCACACAACAAGGTGCTTTAGCAAGGAGTATTGTACAGTGCATCAGGGACCCCACTTAAATAGTTTAAGAAAAAGGATTGTCTCAATTCAATTTTCGCACCAAAAAAAAACAGGCGTATGATGTTATCGCGGGTGCGTGCTTTAGAAAGTGTGTGCGTCCACCTGGCCCCACAATCTCCCATCCGCGCACCGCCCTCCAATGACATCAGAGCCCCCCCCCTCATGGCAGCTGGAGACAAGGGATGAAGCCACGCCATCCCTCCTCAAACAAGACAGGACAAGTGCACCACGCCACCACAGGCATGCTCACGTCCGTACAGCTAGAATCACGCTCTGCTCCTCACTGCTCCTATTGACATCAATGCCAGTCAAGGTATAGCCTGAAAAACCACCCATAGTAGGCTATGTAGTGAGTTCTGCTTTTCCAATCAGGTCAAAGCAGTCAGCTAAAGAACCTATGATATTCTTAGGAGAAAAACATATTGTCAGCATACACTCTACATAAGACACATTGAAAAAGGGTGTGTGAGAGAAACACATCAAGTTCAAAGATATGCAATATTAATCCTATTACAAACTGATGGGGTCCCTATTGCACTTAACCCACACCACATAAACATGACAAATATATATAGCACAAAATCATCCTTTCTCAGAGATAACTTACTAAAGATTTAATTTCAAACATATGAGAAAAGGATTAAACAAATTTAACAAATTGATCAATTAAAAACAAATGTAGAATTCTCATTATATATAATATGTTTCTACTGTATGTGTAATACACCTCCTTCAATTCACATATAATGTATAGAAAACCAGCCAATGTATGCTTAATACTTCTTTAATGTCTTGTGAAAAATTACATTGTTCAAAAAACTTGCATATTAATAAATCTTATATAAAAACCTACATTTACTGAAGACCTCATCTTATGGAAAACTCTAATACCAGCTCTCTAGTTTTATGAGCCTAAGCCATTTGATAAATGGGAAAGGGAAGGGGGGGGGGAAGGAAGAGTGGGAGGAGAAGGGAAAGGGGGGGGGAGAAAGAAAATATGGAAGGGGGAAGAGAAAGGATGACAGGATGGCATAATATAGACATGCAAAGCAAATATTATACTAATGTTGTGATTTTATATTACATAGGATCTGCATGAATATAGTTCCATCCTGGAAAAAATGGTCTTTTTGCGCTCGAGCTGACCATTGAAGTCAGTCCACCCCTGCTGCTAACTGTGTGTAAGCGCCTCCTCAAAAACTCTCCTAAAGGGGGCTCCAGATGGAGTCCCCAAAGACAGAAAGAGATGCACACAAAGCACATCAGAGGTTATTGAACAACAAAGAATGTTCAGTCCGCGCTCTTGCATCCTATGGATGCAGAAAAGTAATTTCTCTCCTTCCTCTTGCTGCTCCTGTGATTTGAAGTGTCTCCCATCACTCCAAGAAGGACTCCGGCGGAAGACTTCGTCGGCAGAACCAGGTAACCAAGAAAAAAAGCACAAGTGCGCACCAAGGTAAGAGCATGATGGTATAATATAACAAGAATAATATAAAAACTTACATATGAGTAAAACTTAATTCATATCCAGGTCTGAGCGATATCCTCATCCTTTAGGCTTCACCATAGATCAGGCAAGGGGGCAATGTCCAATTCTCTTCGGGTAACAGTCCCGCACGCTGGGGCTGTCTCCATGGCAGTCACTGCAGTAACACCTCCGCCTGTGTCGGTGTGGTGTGTAGCGCAAGTGCACATGCGTGGAAATGAAGCCCCCTATAGCCGTCCGTAGATGCCAGTTTGTTTGAGGGATCGAGACCGGAATGAATACACTTGGTGTATGCCAGCCACCAGGATTAAGGTAGGCTGGTTACACAATTCACAACGTGTTTCGTTTAACAGGTAAACTTCATCAGGCAATAACCTGGGCAACTGCGAGGGGTCTTTTATATGTCATTCAAGCTACGTCATTGGTTGTTCCTATGAAGAAACAAGCCAATCATGAGGCTAGAAAAGGTGAATACATGGATTTTAAACACTCCTTTGTTGTCATTAGTTAATCTGCAATGTTAATGATTGCAGTAATGGGATGGTAACCCTTTAGATAGTAATTGATGATATTGATTTCTAAATAGTAAAAATTACAATCTAATGGCAAAATGAAATGCCAAATTAATCAAATATAGACATATAATATCGCACTCATAGGTGTCCATAGTGGTCAAGTGTAAAAATAAAATGATAAAAAATGATTGTATATGATAATAAGAACAACATTATAAAAAACATATGTAACGTGTATTCCCTGTGAATACAGACGTTACTAATGCTGTATTTACCTGTGTGGCCCTCAGGAGCCTAAGCCTCTGCATGGATAGCCTGGGGTACACATATATATCACAACATCTCGTGGTGCAACGCCTCCACCTGAGAGAGATCCCGACGGAGCGGGAGGAGTCCCTCACAGGACACAACACAATAATACTCACTTGTATAAACAGAACGGTCTTTACTGAACACATGCACATATGTATACTTATACTCTATATGGATCTTAACAATACTCACTCTCGTTGAGAGTATTATCCTTCCCAACCACCGTGTACCCCCACACCGTGTCCAAGTGTACTATACAGGGCCCTTGGCCACTCTACCACGTAAGTGTCCCCAACTGATACCCCGCCCTTTAGGTGTGCTTCTTGCGTTGCTGTACAGTGTTGGTACACTTGTAGAATGATACCTGCCTGGAACTCCGGCCCCGGGTTCCACAGACTACAACAAGGATTCCATCTGGTCATACATCGTCATCCGCTGTGGGGTGAATTCCGGCGTGGATAATATCACAGTAAGTCTCGGTGTCTTTGGTGGCGTTCTGAGCCCAGGTCACACCTTGCAGGGCTGCGCTGCGTAGCACTGTGTCTCTGACTACAAACAGATAATGGGGCAGAGTCCCTATCTAGGGCCTGTCCCTATAGCATGACAAGCTGGTAATATGGCTCAGGACCTCACTGGGGCCTAGGGGGCTGCTGGCCTAATCCAGTAGGTCACAGACCCCTGCACTCACCTCCTACCCCTAACTCTTCCTGGTCCCGACTGCTAGCGGTTGCTCAGTGCATGAAATGTATCCATATCTCTGTGCAGGGGGATCGGGCCTCGCTATTGGCTCCCAGGCATCATGTGTGGTATGCCCCTAGGTGTCATGGGACTTGTAGTCGCCTACGGATCCTCCTGTGCTGAGTTTTGCATCGCGCGCCTCACTGCGCATGCACACGCCTCACGCATGCGCAACGGAAAGAAAATGGCGGCGGCCGACGGAGGAAGCCACCGGAGCCTCCGCCGAGCCGTTCACTCCTCCCTACACAAGCCGCAAACTGCACGCTACTGTCCCTGCCTCGCCTGCTAAGCACAACTGTGCACGAAGGTGAGGGAACAGAGGGGCACCGGGAGAAACCCATGCCACATTCTCACCCTGGTGAAATGCCAACGAACCCGCTTGGGCCAATACCACTTATACAACTATATACATGAGTTATATAATAAAAATGCATATCAGTAAGAATACAACTTAACGCATCAAATTGCTTTAAACGATGTTACACAATTCTGTGAGCATTACAATTACTGATTGTAGTTTGCTGCGAGACCACTGCTGAGCCTCATAGTGGGGTACCCCAATTTGATCATAGGTTACCCGGTTTGGAGGGTACCTAACTCTTTGGCTCCTTCGGAGCTGTCCTTCAGCAACTCCCTCTGGGGAGTAATAAGTACAGTCCTGAGACTCAGCCTCTTCCCTTGAGGGGAAAAATGTCTCTGAACAGTCTCTGTTTGGCATAAAGCACGGGCTCTGTGGATCCAAAGGCTGGCCCGCTGTAGCCACCTTAGTAGGCGTTGGCCTATGGGGCTCTTTATCCGTAGCTCCTCCGGGAGATGCCCCTTCAGTGGGAGAGTCCCTTTGAGAGGGCCCTTCCATAGGATCCTCTGGAGTTTCACCGTTGGTATGATTATGTACAGTCTCTTGACCAATCTCTGACAAATCTGGCTCACCGTTCAGCAGTGTGGCCAGTATTTCTGCTTCCTCGTCTCCCACTTGAGGAATGGGGAGAAGATGATTACGATGCCAGACCTTTACTCGGCCTTCAGTGTCTTTGATGCGATAGACTGGGAGGCCAGGCACCTGTGACTCTACCTCATATACCTCATATACACCATCTCTCCAATGGTCAGCCAATTTATGTTTACCTGGGACTCCAGGACGAAGCGCCCGATATTTGACATTATGGTCGTATCGTCTTTTATTGTCGGCATTGAGCTTAGCTGTAGACTTTTCAGCCTGTTGGTAAGCCTGTTGCAAACTGTCCTTAAGTCTTTGCACATATTTTAAATGGGTAGCATTGTGTATCCCATCCATTGAGACTCGAAGACGTACATCCACTGACAATCTCGCCTCTCGTCCAAACATAAAGAAGTATGGGGAGAATCCAGTTGACTCGTGGTGGGTACAATTGTACGCGTGGACCAGGGCCTCCACATGTCGACTCCATTTAGTCTTCTGAGCACCCTTTAGGGTTCCAAGAATGTCCAATAAGGTCCGATTAAATTGTTCTGGCAAAGCGTCTCCTTCAGGATGGTACGGAGTCGTCCGTGATTTAGCAATGTTCAGCATTTTGAGCAATTCCCAGATCAGAGTGCTCTCAAACCTTGGTCTGAGTGAAGTCGGTTCGGAAGCCCGTAGTGGGCGAAATACTTCTCCCATAGTATTTTTGCCACTGTGATGGCTTTCTGGTCTTTTGTGGGGAAGGCCTGAGCATACCGGGTTTAATGGTCCGTGATGACCAGCACGTTGCATATTCCTCGGCTATCGGGCTTAATGCACAGAAAGTCCATACACACAAGCTCCATTGGGCCAGAACTCTTCCGATGACCCATGGGCGCTGCTCTGGTAGGCAGTGTCTTGCGTTGTATACAACGAGAACAACGGCGACAGTTGTGTTCTATGGCTTCTCGCATCTTGGGCCAGAAAAAGCAGTCTCGGACCAACCCAAAAGTCTTCTCCACACTGAGATGTTCATGCTCATCATGTAGGGACTTTAACACCATGTACTGCAAGTTCCTAGGTATGACTAGTTGTCATCTATCTGGGTGGTTGTGGTATTACACCACCCGATAGAGTAAGCAGTTATCGATTTCAAATTTTTCCGACTCCCGCATGAGCAAAGCCACCAAGTCCCTGGGAGCATGCTTCAGGAGTGCTGGGTTCTTCTTTTCAACGGCTTGCCTAATAATACTAATTACGAGATCTCGTATTTGGTAGTATACCAGATCTTTCCACCGTATTACTTTGTCGTGAGTTATGTTCATCCCCTTTGGATTGAAGTAGGCGGCTGGGATAGCCTGCGACTGGCATCCTAAGGAATCTGCAACCCGTAGTTCTGAGAAGGCCACTTGATCTTTGATGATGGCAGCTGTGCTACACATAGCTCACATCCCTGGTCCTGGGATTTCTTCCCACTGATCATCATCTGGAGTAGCACTTAGTCATGGTCGTCGGGATAGAGCGTCAGCTCCGACGTTCAAAGGCCCCGGCTTGTACTTCAGAGAGAATTGGTAATTGTTTAGGGCTGCCAGCCATTGGTTGACCTGATGCATCCAATTTGGCCGAGGTCTGAATGCACTTGAGGGGATTATTGTCCGTCCTTACATCAAATGTCACACCGTATAGGTAATCGTGGAACTTTTCCGTAATAGCCCATTTGAGAGCCAGAAACTCTAACTTGTGCACGGGGTATTTTTGTTCACTGGGTGTCAGACTGCGGCTGATGTAGGCTACGGGCCGAAGACCCTTGGGGTGCTTCTGATGTAAGACTGTGCCCAGTCCATTGAGACTGGCATCCACATGCAGAAAGTAGGGTTGTTCTGGATCAGCGTATGCAAGCACTGGGGCTTCTGTCAGACTTTTCTTCAAATTCAGAAAGGCCTGTTCACACTCTGGCGTCCATTTATCGCCGAACGGCTGACGGGCTGAAGTGGCCTTTCGTCCCGTATGTTCGGGATATATCTTCAAAAGATTGTTGAAGGGTTTAGCTCGACTGGAGTAACCTTCCACGAAACGACGGTAATACCCATAGAAATCCAAGAATGATCGCAGCTCCGTGACATTCTCGGAACAAGGCCAGTTTACTACCGCTTCTACTATGGCCGGATCGGTGGCAATTCCTTGGGCAGACACAATGTGCCCCACGTAAGTCACCGAGGTGTGACAGAACAGACACTTGTTGAGTGACAACTTCAACCCTTCTTTTCCAAGACGGTCTATCACCTTAAGCCGCCTCTCTTCGTGCTCCTCCAGGGTCTTCCCAAAGACAATGATGTCATCCAGGTAGACTAGACACTCCCGAGGGTTTATGTCTCCGATAGTTTTCTCCATCAGTCGCTGGAAGGTAGCAGGGGCCCCACATATACCTTGGGGCATACACGTAAATTTGTAGAAACCCAGGGGGCAGACGAAGGCTGTCTTTTCCTGATCCTCTACACTCATAGGTACCTGGTAGTACCCAGATCATAAGTCGAGAACACTAAACCATTGGCTCCTGGTTAGAGCATTCAGAATCTCTTCAATGCGAGGAAGGTTGTATTGGTCGTGTACCGTACGATTGTTCAGGGTTTGATAATCAACACACAGTCTTACGGATCCGTTCTTCTTCCTTACCACCACTATGGGTGAGGCGTAAGGACTTCGAGACTCCCTCAAAATCCCAGCGATCTCCATTTCTTTCAGGACGTTCCTTACATCATCCACATCCCTGGGGGCGATGCGACGAGAACGCTCACGGAACGAAGTGGCGTCACTCAATCTAATGTTGTGTTAGGCGGTTCGACTGCAACCCACATCCATCTCACTGGTGGAAAACACCATCCTTCGTTCATTCAACTTGGCTGTCAGTCGACTCTTCCATGCAGTTGGCAGCGTCAAATCTCCGAAGTTGAAATCCAGGTCTACTAACTTTTAGTCGTCCACTCTCTAACTTCGGGTATTACCCTATACCCTTTCTGAACATCTGCCTCAGGGGTACTCTCCAGAGAGAAAAGATGGTCGGTCTCATCTTGATCGGGATAATAGCACCAGACGGCCATACGTTGCACTCCCCCTGGTAAAATTGTCGTCAGTCCGCGTTGACGATTGTAGAGGTCCTCGTGATGCTCTAAGGCATATACCCGGTTGCACTTCTCCCGTAGTACAGGGTCAAGGAGTGGATTGGCCATGGGTAATTCGTTGGTCTCTTGCAAGTATACTCTGATTACAGCTCGCACTATATCAGTATTCGTTCCAAAGATGATCGGGTACTGGCACTGTTCTTGAGGCTCAGGACATACCATTGCTTCCACATGCATGGGTTGTTTCTTGCTGGTGTTTAGTTGGAGTATCTCCAGTTTAACCCTTACAGTCCCATCGATGGGGTTATCCTCGTTACTTAACCCCCTCACCTTAATATGTTCCGTCGACTGTAAGGGGCAGTGTTTGAGGTGTTGCTCGTAGAATTTTCGGTATATTATGGTCACCTGGGACACGGTGTCCAATAAGGCAGAAGCATAGATCCCTTCTATTACGACACGCACTATAGCAGATGGGCCTACCTGACTGTAAGCATCCGATGGTGAGACTCCATCATTGGGGCTTGGTTCAGGAGGGATTTCGGAGGACTCAGAAGACTCCGGGGAGGTCTCAGATGTCTGTACTTCGGCAATCTGTAAGAGGCAGATCATTGACCTAGCAGAGCTTCCCTTACTTGGAGGTTTTTTTTCTGGGTCGGCTTTCTCGGGGCATTCCCTGGAGAAATGGACCTTCTGTCCGCAGCCATAGCATACAACATCCGGGAGGTCGAATCGTCCTTTGTACGTGGATGACGGCCTTTCGAAAGTACGGCCCTTCCCGGCAGGCAACTTGGGAATCACTTCTTCCTCCCTGGTGGAAGATTTCTTACCCTTTGGGGTTCAGGCGACGGGAGCGTCTCTCTTGAGGAGTTCCTTGGTCTTTTTGACATCATGAAAGTGTAGCTGCACCTCATGTCTTCTGATGTGCCGCAGTAATTCCATGTAGCTAGGTGGTACAGCAGTGATCGGGGCGCCCCGCATCACTATGGCTATGGGGTGGCTAGGCAACGAACCTTTTAGTAGCTGTTTGAATCGGTACTGGTCAACTTCAGCGACCGAAACAATGTTTTTGGACAGAAGGTTCCCCAAAGACAGCTGGATTTTCGAACAAAGGCAAACAAGTCCTCTCCTTCTCTTTGGCGGAGAGCCTTAAACTGTGCCATCAGCTCATCCTCATCGTCTTCTCCCGTATAGGACTGGGTGAGCATTTCCACCAGCTCCTGTGCCGTAACTTCTCCTTCCACTTCACGATGCGTCCGTACCAGATGGGAGGCTGGGACTCGGAGAAACTCAACCAATCTCTGTCATTTGCTGGCTTCGGAGCACGAACACTCCGCTATTACTTGGAGGGTATGTTCCCGCCATGTCTCGATCCCTTCTTCTCCTGAAGGCGTTGGTAGGATTCTGGAAAAGACTTTTACTTTCCGGTAGTTCTGTGCTTGAGACGTGATGGTTATAGCTTCCACTAGTTGAGTTATAGTAACATTCAAGGAAGGACCTCCACTTAGGGGCTGACTACTAGCTCCAGGCCCAATGCTAGAAATGGGTGGGAGACTTTTTAACAGTCTATCAGGAGCGGGCGATGGGGGTGGGCTCCCAGCCGAGCTGGTGGCTCCTCCTAAAGTGCTCGGGGTGAAGGAGACCTAGGGGGGACATCCTTTGTGGCGTACTGGTCACCCTGTGGGCAGTGGATGGCCAAGTACTGGTGGACGGTTCTTCGGGAACCTGTGCGTCGGGATATATCATGAGGCAGTCCTCTGCGGAGGGCGCCGGTAGGTTTAATACATGGGGAACTGTCGCTGAGCATATGTCACGTTCTGTGACCAGGAGGTAGGTAGTCTCCCGTCCGTCAGCATCAAGTTTCAAGTCTACCAACCGGGCAGTGGCTAGTCCCGGACAATTTCTTACATGTCTGCTCACTGCGAATAAGTCCGTGTCATTGGATACTCCCGCCACTGCAACCACGCTCCTTGGGGACATACGACGCGCTAAGGCCCAGTCATGGACATCTTGCTTTGATGGCACGGACATGATGGAAATTAGATCGAACAATTTGATCCCAGATAGGGCATCCCAGGTCTGATCTCAGCCTGGTCTGATCCCAGGTCTGATCTCTACCCTCCAAATGTAACGGGTATTCCCTGTGAATACAGACGCTACTAATGCTGTTTATACCTGTGTGGCCCTCAGGAGCCTAAGCCTCTGCATGGAGAGCATGGGGTACATATATATATATCACAATATCTCGTGGTGCAACGCCTCCACCTGAGAGGGTTCCCAACGGAGCTATACTCTACTCTTTATGGATCATAACAATACTCGCTCTCGTTGAGAGTATTATCCTTCCCAACCACTGTGTACCCCCACACCGTGTCCAAGTGTACTATACAGGGCCCTTGGCCACTCTACCATGTAAGTGTCCCCAAGTGATACCCCCGCCCTTTAGGTATGCTTCTTGTGTTGCTGTCCCAGGTGTCTCTGACTACAAACAGATAATGGGGCAGAGTCCCTATCTAGGGCCTGTCCCTATAGCACGACAAGCTGGTAATATGGCTCAGGACCTCACTGGGGCCTAGGGGGCTGCTGGCCTAATGCAGTGGGTTACAGACCCCTGCACTCACCTCCTACCCCTAACTCTTCCGGGTCCCGACTGCTAGTGTGGGCTCAGCACGCAAAATGTGTCCATATCTCTGTGCAGGGGGATCGGGCCACGCTATTGGCTCCCTGGCATCTTGTGTGGTATGTCCCAGGTGTCATGGGACTTGTAGTCCCCTACGGATCCTCCTGTGCTGAGTTTTGCCTCACGTGCCTCACTGCGCATGCGCACGCCTCACGCATGCGCAACTGAAAGAAAATGGCGGCGTCCAACGGAGGAAGCCACCGGAGCTTCCGCCGAGCCATTCCCACCTCTCTACACACGCCGCAAACTGCCCGCTCCTGTCCCTGCCTCGTCTGCTAAGCGCAACTGTGTGCGAAGGTGAGGGAACAGAGGGGCACCGGGGGAAATCCATGCCACACATATTTAGTAAAAAACATCTGAAAAACATAAATAACAAACATACATATAACACATATACATAAGGGGGCGGGGGAGGGGGAGGGAAAGGGGAGGAGGGAAAGGGGAGGAGGGAAAGAGGAAGAGGGAAATGGGATTGGAAGGAAGAAAAAGAAAAAAAGAAGGCGTGGGGGAATAAGGGAAAGAGAAATGAAGTAAAAAAGTATAAAAATGATTACAGAAGTGTCGCCCAAAGATCCAAACCTATAAGGATCTACACATAGATTAAATGACCGATTCCACATATATAAAGTTACTTCGCTGGGACGTTTACGCCAATATGAGCTCGCCACGATGTTAAATCCACTCGCCCGGGGTGTGCAAATGTATAGGTTTGTCGAACACTGTCTATATTACATATGTTGTTAAACAGTCAATATAATTGTTCATTTCATATTTGAGATCTGTCATTTTGATGTAAAATGATTTTGTGTCAACATTTTTGGACAGATTTTACATTTGTTACATCTATGGTTCCCTTTTAGACCCAGCACATCTCTTAAGTCCCTCTTTTTTGTAGAGATGGTACCCTTAAGGAGGCTCGGGGCCAAAATGTTTTTTAAATGATCTGATTTGGTAGAGATGGGAGGTTTCTTTGTAAGGAACTTTGATAATATCGGATCCATGTGTAGAATGTACCAATAATTGGTCAAAATGTGTTTGATCTTATTGTGTGAACTATTAAATTTGGTGACAAAATATGGTGTCTCTCTTTTATGACATTGTTCATTGGTATCAACAGTTAAGTATGGAGGACAAAAGCGCACTAGCAAAAACGGAGCAAGAAGGACCCAGAATCAAAAATAAATTAAAAGGGCACTTTAATGTGACAAAAGACCCATCCAACGCGTTTCGAACGTCACAGCGTCCTTTTTCAAGGATAAAACACAATGTAATGACATCCATTAAATACTCTCTTACCTGTGAGGCGTTTCGCGCCAAAAAACGGAATCCTGATGATGTCATGACGCAATGCGCATCATTGCGCATGCGCAGAGCGACCCAGTGCCGTTCTAAGGGCAAAAAACGTCCCCCAGGCAGTGTGGCCATATTTGTTATGGGAAAAACATATAACAGCAGGTAATGTTACAGTTCCAACCACCCTCAATACAGGACAAATCGCCATGGCGCCTACACGCAATGCTAATCATTGCGCATGCGCAACAAGGCGCTGCGATGTCAATAAGCACTATAATCACAAGAATGGGACAAAACATCCTAATCTATAAAGAGAAAATATATAAACATTGAACAAGTTGCTGGCCTCCTTATCTAATCATAAAGAGAAGAATTAAAATAAAAACATATGACCACAATACATAAAAAATTGAAATGGAATAAATTAAAAACAAATGAATAACATAAAAAACACGAGTAATGTGTAATGGTACTAGAATACCAGGGAAAATATATCATAATGTAACACATGTAAAAACACCAATAACATTGTGTAGATACATATAAAGTGAACACAAACGCAAGATAACAAGTATGCTATATACTATATAAATGTAATCGAGTTTTATTTGATCAAAATCCATCAATTATTAAATCACATTATTAAATGACCTATACGAGTATATATTAGTATAATTATACAGAAAATGGGTTAACTGCCAATCAATATTTAGACCCATAGGGAAGCGCGTTTGGAGAATAAAAATCCAATACGCCTCCCTACGGTTCAGAAGATTGACGCGATCACCTCCTCTAGGTCTACAATTGACCAATTCAATACCCAGGAAGGAGAAATTCCTAGTCCCTCCTTGTCCACATTCTGAGAAGTGTTTAGAAACAGG
The DNA here is from genome assembly GCF_040206685.1 of Ascaphus truei. NCBI lineage: Eukaryota > Metazoa > Chordata > Amphibia > Anura > Ascaphidae > Ascaphus > Ascaphus truei. The sequence continues at coordinate 246,084,839 of NC_134484.1, read as the reverse complement.
ATGATTTGTATCTTTCAGTCTTATGAGCCTTAAATGCTCTAACATCCTGACCTTGAGAGCTCAAATCGTTCTTCCCACATATCTTTTGCCGCAGCCACATGTTATGAGATATATGACAAATTGACTTTTACAATTTATGAAATTATTAATATAAAATTCCTTGATTTTACCATTAATCCCATCATGTGACTGCGGCAAGTCATCCTGAAAAAAACTTTTGCCGGCTTCATATGTTTACATACGCTACAGGAACCACATTTGAAAGAACCCCTGGTGATGTAAGGTCTATCAGACCCGGGAGTAATTAGGTCACTTAGGGAAACATATGATCCAATTGTTCTCGCTCTGCGGTATACGAATGCAGGACCAGATTCAACATATTTTTTAAGAGCAGGGTCCATGGATAGGACATTCCAATGTTTGGAGATAATAGAGTAAATTTTTCCACTTTGTTTATTAAATCGTGAAATAAAAAGAGGACATTTATTATTGGAATTTGCCAATCCATGTGTACCGTGCTTGTTCACATATTTCTCCTTATTAGCACCAAGACGAGAATCCCCAGATGAACATGTGGGTAACAATGACACTCTCTCTGTTTGCAACGCATTATCAAAAGCAACTGCTATATGGGATTGGGAATATCCCCTGTCTGAAAACCTTTTAACCAGATCCTCAGACTGAGAAAGTTCCTTCTGAGTCTGAGGAACTGTCCACTAGGTATGGCTTTAATTACATGAGATGGATAGCAGCTGTCCGCCCTAAGAAATGTATTCCTTGAATTTAATTTCCTGTAAACATCCGTTTGGATTGATTTGTCAATGTCCACAAACAATTGTAGATCCAGAAATTCAATGTGATGAGAATGAAAATTTAATGTAAATCTAAGATTATATATATTATCATTAAGATAAAAAACAAAGGAGTGAAGTGCAGTGACATCCCCTTTCCAAATAATAATTAAATCATCCACAAACCTTTTAGAAAAAACAATATTGTGATGAAAAGGATTGGTGCTAGAAAATATGAAAAGTGCTTCCCACCACCCCATAAAGAGATTTGCAAAAGAAGGAGCAAAGCTCGTGCCCATAGCGGTGCCAATTAACTGTAAATAAAACTTATGATTGAAAGTCAAAAAGTTGTGCGTGAGAAGGAAAAAAATAGCATCCAAAATTAAAGCCGACTGAAAAATTGAAATTTCTGGTATCTCAATAAATTGGCGAACAGCTGCCATCCCATGATCGTGTTGTATAACTGAATACAGAGACGTAACATCAAGTGTTACCCACAAATAATGACTCTCCCAAGTGACACTTTTAATTTGATCAAGAAGATCACCAGAATCCCGTATAAATGAAGGCAATTTTCTAACAAAAGGTTGAAGAAAACTATTCACATATCTTAACAGACCATCTCCCAAAGATCCAATACTGGAGACTATTGGATGACCAGGAGGGTCGACCAATGTCTTATGGATCTTTGGGAGATGGTGGAAGATAGGAACAATAGGGTGTGATGGTATAATATATTTGACTTCATCCCTGGAAAGAACTTCCATAATGACACCTGAGTCAACCAGTTCAGTAAGGACATCCAAAAAGCGCGGAGTCGGATCGGATACAAGGTAGGACAAGCCATCCTCAAGTTGGCGTAAAGCCTCCTTGACATACCTGTCTCTACTCTGCACCACTACAGCACCACCCTTGTCCGCGCTCTTTATAACCAAAGCATGATTATTTTTTAAAGATTTCAAAGCTAGACGTTCACCTTGATTCAGATTGTCATGATCCATACGTGAAAAGGAGAACCCCTGAGCTAGAAGACAGAGGTCCCTAATAACCAAATTTTCAAACATAGTTAAAAATGGACCTTTGACATGAGTATTGTAGATGATAGAGCTCTTTTTTAGGCCCGAATTCCATTCCGAAAAGGTAGGTATAATGATTTCATCAGAAGTCTGCTCAGACAAAAGATCATTCATGTCCTGCAATGTACAAAAATCATTAAAAGTATGTAAAGCAGTAGATACCGGAGGAACGGAGTCCGATGAGGAGACATCACTCTCGGTAACGAGTGGTGTGTCCCCATCGAAGTCACCATCTCCGGTCGACCTAGATACATTTGGAATAATATTATCAAAAAACTTTTTCAAAGATGGTTTACGAACAAATTTATACACATCAATGGTGGTGTCAAACAAATCAAAGTTCATGGATGGTGAAAACTTAAGTCCTTTATCCAAAAGTGACATCTCAATAGGGGAGAGAGTGGCTCCAGATATATTTATAACATTGGAAAAGTCACTCAAAACTTCTTCCTTTTGGAGGCGGACCTGTAACCCTTCCTCCTCCCCCCAACCTCTTCCCTCTTCTGATTCTCTTGTGTCCTTTTGAAATAAAGGGAAAGATTTTTGTTGTTGTTGTTGTCTTTGCTGATTATCAGTTTGATAAGCATAAACAGTGGTCAGGGGCTACCCCAGATCGAGGTGGCTGACCCCAAAAGGTACGACCACCTCTCCCTCTCCCCTGGAGGGGGCTCCACAGCCACGATGATCATCATTTTCAAATGTGTTGACAAAATCTACAGAGTGAGAAGTAGAGGCAGTCTCTACATCTGAAATATCAGATTCGCCACTCGGATAATCCAAATTCTTGGTTTTCAAGATAGACTTATTGGGAGTAGATCTAAAATGAACATTCGATTTATATTTCTTATTTGACCTATCTTGAATGGAGTTTATTCTCTGCCAATGATAAACTTGGTTCTTTTCATAGTCATATCTGTCCCTGTCATATTTACTTTGTTTTTTAGACATGATACCACATTCAATGTGGTATCAACAGTGAATGGTACAGTAGCTGGTATGATTGAATTGTTAATAGACATACCTTCCAACGGTTGATTAGATATATTTGAATTTCCATTGGGATTAGAAATTTTATTTTTTGTTTCCACGCATGTGCACTTGCGCTACACACCACGCCGACACACGCGGAGGTGTTACTGCAGTGACTGCCACGTAGGCACGCGGGACTGTTACCCGAAGAGAATTGGACATTGCCCCCTTGCCTGATCTATGGTGAAGCCTAAAGAATGAGGATATCGCTCAGACCTGGATATGAATTAAGTTTTACTCATGTAAGTTTTTATATTATTGTTGTTATATTATACCATCATACTCTTACCTTGGTGAGCACTTGCGCTTTTTTTCTTGGTTACTGAACAACAAAATTTAACTATTGTATCAATGAAAAAATAACACCTGCTATGTAGGCAATAAAGAATATTTATTTAGTAATAAAAGGGGTCCAAATAGACCACACACAAACACAAAACAAACGGTACAAATACTTCTTAAATGCACCTAGTGTACCTATGCACATACAGACATAGCTAACAATACACACACACACATATAAAAAGACCCATAGGTCACAGATATAACACCCTGAATGCTATATAGTATCAAATGAATGCGGATACTACTGCCGGGCAAAATGCTGAAGGGGGGAGGTGGGCACTAACCAGAGAAGCGCGAGCTGAAGCCGTGCACTGATACGAAGTGTCCGGACTGCACCAGTAGTGGAGATCTCACCACAACGTGAGCTTCCTGGTCTCTGCCTCTGCCCCAGCCAATCGCAAACGCGTAGAGTGACCTCTTGTGACCTCTACGCGTTTCGCAACAGCGTGCTTTGTCAGAAGGTTTTATATAGTTCCATCCTCCCTGTAGAGGGAGAGGGGGATTGGCCCGGTATTAAAGGGGTTGCACCCCATATGGCCACCCCCTGACATCACCAGGGAGGCAAGGGGTTAACTGGACTGCGGTCCAGGAATGTGGTTTTTACCTTGCTGCAACATGAAAATGTGTGTCCCCCTGTTATAATGTATTATCACCATGTAAGTGTCTGTACCACACACACACTGGGATCCATCCTGGAGGACAAGGGTTAATAGTTAGGAAGTGATTATAGCCCTTTGTTCAATGTTCCCGCCTTTTCAGGCTCCATTTTGCAGGGTCCCATAGGTCGCCATTGCAGCTCCATTCATTTCAATGGCGAATCCAGCGGTTTTGGACCTGTTTCCCTCGAAGACCAGCATATGGCGTCTGAGAGGAGGAGCGGCGGGTTCCCATTGTAGTTCAAAAGGCCCTTTGACTTCATCAGGGATTCCTCTACGCCGATCTCCTGGAACAGGTTGGCAGCCATCCAACGCGCAAAACCGCAGAAGCGGAAACAATGTCTGAAAAAGAGCTTTCATCACTATTAGGTCAAGTTCAACAACAAGTTGCGTGGGAACCCCAAGTTCTAGGGCACCCAGAAATAAAATTATTTTTGCCCCTAGCTCTTGGGCTCTCCCACACTTGACCACCACCGGGTCCAAGAATCCAGGACCCCCGGAAAGGGTCGCGCTAGCCAAGCGGGTCGTGCCATAGACTTCTATGGCGGTGAGAAGAGCAGCGTGAGAAAACGGCTAAGTCCAAACCCTGAAATGTATAAGCCCATATCTCCGGTTCTGGAAGGACTAGTGGGCTGGGATTTGGGGTGCATGCAGTCACGGTTCCGGCATGTCTGCAGGTCCATTTCCAACCCTCTCCGACCAACCAGACGGAGTGTGGGCAACTGTAAAAATCAGTGAGTTTTCTCATAGACATCAATGGCGGAGTTTCCCCATTGAAAGCCTATGGCGGCGGAACCCATAGACGCCAATGGCGGAGTTTCCCCATTGAAGTCTATGGCGGCGGAGCCCGTTGATTTCAATGGGAAATTAGTGAAAAACAGAGATTTATTTTAAAGCGGAGAATCCTGTGTTAAAGAAATAAAAGTTTTAACTTGCATTTGTGTAACTCCGGTCTGGAAGGTCGCAGCGGGCTGAAACTTGGCCATGATGGAGAGTCACTTCTGGCATGAATGACTGGCCCATTTCGACCCGCTGGGCCCAACAGAACAGGTTATTTTAATATGTCTTTATATTAAAAACTGTACTGTGTTTCAAAGTGGGGATAAAAGCCCGCGAAGATTTCTGCAATTTGTGGAATGCAAATGATCAGAGGGGTGACCTATTGTCTACAAACAGACCCCCTGATCAAAGGCTCAGCCTCCCTAGCTGTATACATTAGGGCGGAGAAGTGCCGGGCTTCAGTGGTTTGTAGGTGCCATAACTCACACCTACAAACAAAGAGTATCCTGACCAGATACCCCATCTGGTAGACTGGCCGGCGCCCCTGACTTGGGTGTGGGGCTACAGAAATGAGACCACCAGGGCCCAGTACGCATGTGCCATCTAGCTGGGGGGCATGGGTTAACAATGTTCCCACGTTAGAGATTGGGTGCAGGTAATTGTTCTCCAATAGCCTGCACTCAATAGTAAGTATGGGGCTGAAAAGATATATAACCTGATGTCAGCCCTATATTCATTGTCTTCATTTATACCAACTGATTGATGCCTGATTGCTGTGGAATTGCTAATCAAGATTCCTGATTACTTCTGCATTCCCCCTCCTAAGTAAGTGTATTTCTTGTTTGTTATTTGTATCACCTGCTGTGTTCACCAATTCTTTTTATTATATCTAAGCCGTGTTCAGTTCAACCCAGTTATTTAGTGTATATTATATCTTGTCATAAGTTACTGTGACTCTCCCTATTTCCCAAATTGAGGAACCTAGGAATATACTGTAACAGATCAGTTCAAGAAATGACTAAGGTTACATTCAATATTTAGACCAGAGGGAGATCGGGTCCTCAACATGAAGATCTAATAAGCCTCCCTACGGTCCAAAAGATTGAGTTAATGCCTCCTCGTTCTTTTAATGTAACCTTCTCGATGAACAGTTAGATTTCCTACCCTCCCAAGTTTACATTTCGTAAAATGTTTTACATAGATACATAGTAGATGAAGTTGAAAAAAGACATATGTCCATAAAGTTCAACCTATGCTAAATTTAGACAACAGATACTTTATCCTATATCTACACTTACTTATTGATCCAGAGGAAGTCAAACAAAAACCCCATTAAGGGGAAATATAAATTCCTTCCTGACTCCAAGAATTGGCAATCGGATTAATCCCTGGATCAACATTCTTCCCATGTTTACTTATTTGGTATATCCCTGTATACCTTTCCTTTCTAAAAAGATGTCCAACCTTTTTTTTTTAACAAATTTATTGTATCTGCCATCGCAGTCTCCATGGGTAATGAATTCCACATTTTAACTGCCCTTACTGTAAAGAACCCTTTCCTTTGATGATGGTGAAATCTCCTTACCTCCAACCTAAAGGGATGCCCCCGAGTCATTTATACTGCCCTTGGGATGAATACTGTAGTTCATTTGAAAGCTCCTTGTACTGTCCAAGAATATATTTGTATATAGTTATCATATCTCCTCAGACACCTATTTTCTAATGTAAATAAATCTAATTTAGCTAGCCTTTCCTCATAAGATAGATTGTCCATCCCCTTTATTAATTTGGTGGCTCTTCTCTGCACTCTCTCTAGTTCCAGAATGTCTTTTCTAAGGAGTGGCGCTCAAAATTGTACTCCATACTCAAGGTGTGGTCTTTGTAAAGGGGCATAATTATGTTTACTTCCCTTCCATCCATTACCCGTTTAATTCAAAATAAGATCTTATTTGAATTTGTAGCTACTGCATGATTTTGGGCACTATTGCTAAGCCTGCTTTCTACAAGCAGTCCTAAATTCTTCTCCATCAATGATTCCCCTAATTTATCCCCATTTAATGTTTAAGTCGCCAGTTAATTCTTACATCCTAAATGCATAACCTTCCATTTATCTGTATTAAACCTCATCTGCCATTTACCTGCCCACATTTCCAGTCTCTCCAAGTTCTTCTGGAGAGAAATTACATCCTGCTCTGATTCTACTACCTTACACAATTTAGTATCATCAGCAAAGATGGAGACTTTGCTCTCGATGCCAACCTCAAGGGCATTAATAAACAAGTTAAAAAGCAGTGCTTCCAGTACCGATCCCTGAGGTACTCGACTCACGACTTTAGCCCAACCTGAAAAAGTTCCATTTATGACAACCTCTGTTGTCTATCCTTCAACCAGTTTTCAATCCAGGTGCATATATTATTACTGAGTCCAATTTGCTTTATTTTGTACACCATCCTCTTGTGTGGAACTGTATCAAAAGTTTGGCATGATCTATCCTTCATAAATCCATGCTGACTTTTACTAATGATTTTGTTTTCCATTAGATATTCTTGAATATTATCCCGTATTAAACCTTCAAGTAGTTTCCATACTATTGAAGTCAGGCTTATAGGTCTGTCATTTCCCAGTTATGATCTAGCTCCCTTTTTAAATATTGGCACCACATCTGCTTTACGCCAATCTTGTGGTACTGAGCCTGTGGAAATTGAGTCATTGAATATTAAATATAATGGTTTGGCTATTTCTGAACTTATCTCCTTGAGAACTCTTGGATGTATACCATCAGGGCCAGGTGACTTATTTACTTTAATTTTTTCAATCCGCTTATGAACTTCTTCCTCAGTTTACCAATTGTTCATTATTATGGAGGTTGTGGCTTCCTCTTGCGGCACTACTATTGAACTTGATTCTTCACTGGTAAACACAGAGGCAAATAATTTGTTTAATACCTCTGCTATTTCCTTATCTCCAATAATCTGCCTGCCCATCTCACACTGAAAGGGTCCTATATTTTCTTTTCTCATTTTTTTGTTATTAAGGTACTTAAAGAACTTTTTAGGGTTGATCTTACTTTCCATTGCAACCTTTTTTCATTATCCATTTTTGCTAATTTGATTGCCCTTTTGAAATTTTTGTTACATTGCTTATAATTCTTAAAAGGGAAGGGCAGTGGGAACAGCGCTAATGCATAACACATAAAAAAATAGTGACAACTAGACAACTAATAAATATTATTAAGCCCCTAATATTAAGGTGAAGGCAGCCTGGAAAAAAATAGGTGACACAAACAGACAAAAAACACAGTGAAAGCAGATGAACCGGCGCCTTAAAGAAATAAAGTTCTGACCAAATATAGTCCTATCTAGACGGCTGGGATGAATTCCAGGGAAGTGTCCTCAAAGTAATCTCAAACAAACAAACATGTAAGACAACAACATGAACGAGAAAAAAAAAAAAAAGGAAAAAAAGAAAAGATCATAGTGCAACAAATAACAAATCACTGATATAAAGTAAGCTATAATAGACAGCAATTTAATAAAAGAATTAAATAATATAAAACAACAAACATATGTTAGTTGGGCAAAAACCACTATTTAAAGTGATGGCATCCAAAGGGGCTAAAATTGAAACCCTACTTACAGCAAAGCCAATAATTATAAACCTGTAGCTCAAAACCACTGAACGCTCCGGTGCCTGGAGGGAAGATGATACCGCTCGATCGCCTGTAAATCCTGCACAGTTAGGAAGCCCAGACGCTGAGGCTCCACGCCGCCAGCCACCATACCTGTCTTCAACGCTGATGAGCTCTGGGATAGGAAGCCGCCCAGGCTCAGTGCCGCCGAAGGACTCCCAGGGATAGTCACGCAGACCAGAAGGTCTCGAGATATACGCTGACGTCACCACTGGTAGCCAGGATGTGGGAAGGGCACACGCAACTGCTAGGGGCTCAGACAGCCAAAGCCACGGGCAAAAGAGGAACGGGCTATCAGGGGGGATAGGAAATCACTTTCATAACATCAGCAACATCTTCCTCAGAATCCTTTCTGTATTTTTTTATTCTTTGTGTAGTAGTATATTACTTCTATTTAAAATATTGGATTTTGGATTTGTAAAAAATTCAAGAAAATAAATGTAGAGCACAAAAAAGAAAAAAATCAATGTACAGTGGAGGGTTTTTGTTACTTTTTTACCCACCCACCATAACTTATATACAGGCATACCCCGGTTTAAGGACACTCACTTTAAGTACACTCACGAGTAAGGACATATCGCCCAATAGGCAAATGGCAGCTCGCGCATGCGCCTGTCAGCACGTCCTGAACAGCAATACTAACTCCTTACCTGTACCGAAGCTGTGTGCAAGCAGGGAGACTATAGAGTCTGTTACAAATGTGTTATTTACATCAGTTATGCACGTATAGGATGATTGCAGTACAGTACATGCCTCGATAAGTGGAAAAAAGTTAGTACTTCACTTTAAGTACATTTTCACTTTACATACATGCTCCGGTCCCATTCCGTACGTTAATGCGGGGTATGCCTGTACTGGGTAGTGGAAAAAAAATAAACACATTTTGGAATTTGGTTGAACATTTTTTGCAAATGCTTTTAAGTGTTTTCAATTACCCACTAAATTAAATAAACGAATCCCAGGATGAGGCTGTCTCAAGTGTTGCCTTGAATTTGGCTTGAAATAGAAATGTAATTCCGAAGTTTGACTTACGAACGATTTTTCGGGAAGTTCGGATACGAACTTATGAGCACCCTTAGTGAAAAGTAAACCAAAAGCAATGCAAAGTAATAATTACATTACACCAAAAGAAAAACGAGATAAGACATTTATATTATTTAATTCTGCCTTCAGATTACCGTATATTCCAGCGTATAAGACGACTGGGCGTATGAGACGACCCCCAACTTTTCCAGTTAAAATATAGAGTTTGGGATACACACACACACACACCACTATACATATATATATATATATAAATATATATATATATATATATAAACACACACACACACACACACCACTATACATATATACATACACACACACACACATCACTATATACACACACACACACACACACATCACTATACACACACACATCATTATACACACACACACACATCACTACACACACACACACATACATCACTATACACACACACACACACACACACACAAACACACCACTATACATATATATATACACATACACACACATCACTATATATACACACACACACACATCACTATACACACACACACACACACACACACATCACTACACACACACACACACACACACACACACACACACACACACACACACACACACACACACACGTGACCGGCGCCCGGCTGACACGCGGCACGCCGGAAAAAATAAATAAGGAAGCCGCGTCTGCCCGCACTTTGCACTTTGCCGGCGTATAAGACTATACCCGGCGTATAAGACGACCCCCGACTTTTGAGAAGATTTTCCTGGTTTAAAAAGTCGTCTTATACGCCGGAATATACGGTAGTACAAAAAAAATGCACTGCAATTCAAAACATGCATATGGGTAGTTCTGATACAAATTGCATATGCCAAAGGTGATGTATTACTAAAAAAAAGCAAGGCTACGTTTTATTCAATAACTCTGCATTCATTTTATCTGGCTTATCTCTGCTTTACTGTAACTGCAATGTGATTTTGAAAATTGTATTCCAGCATTAATGAAAACCTTTTTCCTTCGAAACACCCTTTAAATTAACGATAACAATTTATAATATCTGAAGTATGTAATAGCAGCAGCTTAACTGAATACCTAAGACAACATGTGTTAACAGCATGACTAAGCTAATTTTTAAACCATTAAGAATAACAAATATGTGGCTACATACATCATACCTGTAAAGGTCAGCAATGGATCTCATCTAGGGAAAAAGGCAATAAATTATTTGTGTGATAAAAGGAAAGTGTTGCCAAGAACAAAATGTACTATTTTTTTTTCAACACTGACAATTTATTTTTCATATAAATAAAACATCAACTGTTGTTAAACAATGTACTGTGTAGTGAACAGAAAAATTGTAGATTATTAAAGTTTATAATAGGATAAACAGTAGGATGGAGCAAAAAAAGCCGAGACCTTGGATGGAAAAGAGAAACCGTATTGATAAATTCATTAGGTTAGAAGGAAAAACAGCCACAGTTCTCAAAATGTGTTCATAACAAATCACAAGAAGAAAATGTGTCCATCATTAATCATAAAGGATTCTTCCACTTAAAACTTGAAATACAAATTGAATTTCAAACACTAATCCAATATTATAACATTAAGAGGGTAATCCTATATTGGTCCGAAGCAGCCGTTCAACAGCCAGAATGTCTGCATTGGACAATATAGAATAGGGTCCTTAAGCTATAACACTGCCTGCCTCTGATTGTTAATGCAGGTTGCCAAATTTCAGTGAAATGACTGCCTGAGAATTATCAAGTGCGCTCCATTTCACTTTATCAGGTCTGGTCCTGGGATCTTCTTCATTAAACTTTGATAATGCCAATTAGGATTCTATTGACCATAACCAGAACAGATTCATTCACAGTATGACCCTCTTGTTTAGGCAACTCCTCTCCAATCTCCTCGCGCCTCTTTCGTTGTAACAGGAAAGGGAATGTTACCACCATGTCCTGGAATAGAATGGTAGCCCTGATCCAGACCAGATTTCATAATCATCTCCGGGTATAAACATTTGTCTAATATGTGCCGGGTCTGAAGGCGTATATAAAGCTTCACCTTGCAATAAAAAATGTTAGAACTACACAGGTCAATAAAGTAACAAGATTGTATTATTAAATGTGTAAAGAAAGCACAAAAGATGGTGCAGAATCACCAGGTGGCTCTGCACCCTCCCTATAACACTATAACAGTTCCCAAGGGAGGCTATGGATTAGTTTCTATAAGGAAGAGTCCTCAGCTGAGACCGTATGAGAGGAGTCAAATGGAATAGCCATGGCCTGCAATTGAAGCAGTCTTCCAACCCTATTTCATTTGTGTTGTCTGTTGTTACTCCTTTGCTAAAATAGATATAAATATTAAAATGAAAAAAGTCATTTTTATAGAACTTTGTTGAAGTGTGTAATTTGTCACATTGTAATTTGTTGGAGTTTTTTTTGTCAGGCAGGGGGCCCAATTATTTGATGAGTCGAATTGTAACAGTTTGTATACAATTGGTCATCATGACCCTTTGGGGCTATTCAGTTTGGGGAATGTTCCCCATTTTCAATAATACATCTGCTGGTGCAAAGATTCCATCTCTGATAGGTATCAAAAACTGCAACAATGCCTTGTCTCAAGTTTACTATAGGTGATCCTGGCAAGGTCCTCTGCTTGTTCATATAGTGTAATAAAGCTGTGGCCCTGGTTTTCAAGGAAGCATGTTTATTTCATTCAAAGGGAGGGAAGTGGATCTCTAGAGGCCTGCAGACTTCATGAATTTTCTCACGATACCAGTGCTTGCAGTCTCAATTTCTCTCTGAAACTGAGTGGGTGGTGGACACATTTAAATAAACATATCTATTATAGACACACCTGCCTCTGGGACATTTGGGAAGAGTGAATATATCTCTCAAGTCACAAACTAGATATAATGCTATCAATCTAAATATACTGTAGCTTTTTCTCGTTTACTGCTTTAAGGCTTCAGTCATTTCTTATCCATTATACTTTGCAGATTTTACAAGAAAATAAGTTTACACTTTCCTAGGATTAGGCAGGGATAGTAAAATAAAGGTATTTAGACATAACGGTTCTGCCTTTCATTCCATTCGTCATTTGTAGGTATTGTTTAGAGCAGGGGTGCGCAAACTTTCCCCGCTGCTCCCCTCCGCCCTGCTCTTCCTCCTTGCTCACACCGCGCTCCTTACCTTGTCTTCAGCGTCAAATGATGCCGCGGGGTCACGTGAGACCGCAGCATCATTTTACTTTGTGTTCCCATGGCGACGCGTCACCAAAAACAAGGTAAGGGATGTTGCAGAGGCCTTACGCGACCCCTCAGTATTAATTTAAATGCCTTGGGGGAAAAGCGCGGGGCCTCTGCAACCATGACCCCCTGGTGGGCACCTCCCCACCCCCCAATTTTTGTACCTCTGGTTTAGAGTACAGAAATTCATAAACCCGATGGAATGTCCTTTTTTTCCTCAAAAATGTTAAACGTTTGCTATTTTTTTGTCATTGTCTCACATTAAAAGTGAAAGTGCAGGCCACGTGACTCCAAATTCAGGTAATATGAACCTTTATATACAGCCATCTTTGGAAAATGCTTGCGAAATTGGTGAGATTTTGAGCAATGGTTATGAAAATTTCCCAAAAACCCTACATTAAAAAAAAGTTACAAATGTTGTGCAGCCCATATGAAGACATTGCCTAATCCAGAGTAATGAATATTGCTTTGACCAAATATTTTCTGTACAACAATATCAGCAAAATCAAAATGTGGATTAATAAAGTTTGTATATGTAAACGATAGGATCAACACACATCAATGCATAATAAAGTAATGTTTAGATGTTTTACATTTTATTCTATGCCAAGTCTCATGTACATAGAGATGTGCTAATCAGCCTGAATCTGTTTCCCAGATTTTCTCCCATTTTCCCCACAAAATCCGTTTTGCGCAAACAGATTTGGTCGGTTTTAATCCAAGCGGATTTATCAAAAACCACCATTGGATACAATCCGTTGACAGATTTCTAGAATCAAATCCACAGATTCAGCAACATATTGGCAGATTCTTTAAACCCCGTCAGCGGTTTGCTAAATTCACGGTTTGGATTCTACATATCTGTCCACAGGTGGAGTGCATTGACAATAATAATAAAAAATCCACAAAACATGAATCGCCCTTTTTGAGATGAATCCACTTGTATCCACGACCCAAAGGAACCGCTGCGGATCCAGTTCCGCGGGAAAAAAATCACCCATCTTTACATTTACATTGTTTTTAGACTTTAAGTACTTTAAGAGTCATTTACTTTCCACCATTTAGTAAAACGAAGTCTATATTATTATGAATGCATAGTATAAATAAATAGTTCCTCTATACATATAAAAAAATATTGAAATGTATAGGTGATATTACTTTAATATGAAATATACTGTACTGCCGAGACTAGCATTATAATACATCAAATAAGACATCTCTTACATCTGTACAGTATCTATTAAATAGCAATCCAGAGATGCCATAAAGATGCTGCACAAATCTAGCAGTGAATATGAACTAAGATTCCAAATGAATTGCAGTTCTACAAGTTATAATAATATTTAATCATTTCTGAAAAAAGGATATGGGTATTGATGCATACTTATTGAAAACAACATGCATCCTTAACTGTATGACCAAATTTGCTATTTAGTGGGTAATATAATCAGAGATCAGAATATTTAAAAGATGAAGATCTGTAAGATGCACATGTTTAACATTAAGAAAAACATGTGCTTGTCTTGGTTTAATGGGAATTCAGTGGTCTACATTTTTTTTTTTGGTAGGATTCAGGAAATATTGATACTAACCATCTTACTGAGCCACATAAAACTATGCACATAATCTTGTTAGGATATGAGCCATATATTCCTAGAAAATCACAGATAATAACTGTCACCATAAATCTATAAGTTCCCACTGCATGTCAGGAGCATACTTAGTGGTAGCTTAATTAATAAGCAGTCAGTGAGGCATGCTCAAGATTTATTAGCAATGTGATTTTTAAATTACTTGTTATTATTACTGTTAAATAAGTATTTAATAGGTAACCACAGGAGACAGATTTCATTATAATTCTGCATTCAGGGGAATGTGTATGAGACTGTTAACTACAATAAATAAACCCAAGAACACATGTGCATAACTGCAGACATTTCCTCCTGTGCATATATGATGTCTTCATACAAATGTGGTGAGATATCAGCTGGTCAAGAGTGAATAGAGAAAATAAATGCAAATTAAAATGTAAATAAAAAATGCAATGTGCATTAGCCCTTATTGGTGTTCAATATTTATCAGTGAAAAAAAAAAAAAAATGAAAAAGGTTAAAAAAAAATGAATCATGGAAGATGTAAATATTAGAGACATTTTATTCTGCACATTTGTTATGTGCCATTAAATGTTGTTCCAGTGAAAGGAAAAGGTTAGCTTCCAAATGCTTGTTATAAAATTTACATATCCTTTTAAATAACAAAACATAATAAAATTGTTAAGACATTTTCATCTTTGGCAGTGTTTTTCAAGAGGGGTTTGGCAGGCGTCCCTAAAGGGTTACTAGCAATTTTAAAGTAATTTGAAAATTGTACCAAATACAGAAGAATTTACAATGCATCTGATCACAGAAACGCTATTAGAGAGGGTTGGGGTTCCTTACAATGCATCTGATTTTAGACACAATACTAGAGAGGGTTTGGGTTCCTTACAATACATCTGATCTTTGGCCGTGTCCATACTCCTGCCTCTCATGCTGAGGCGCGCTCACGCTGTGCCTGGCCAACGCAAGCAGGAGCTTTGCCTGGCCTGGCCGGCGAGGCAGTGAGCACGCTTGCGAGGCGGGCGGGAGGCGGGGCGGGAGGCGGGGCGCGGGACGTGAGGCGGTACTTAGGACACTCAAGAGCATAAACTCACCAACCCCGCTGGTAGACAGTCTCTCCCCATCCCCTTTGGGACACTTCTTCTCCCCCCCCCCCATGCAACAACTCACCCCGCTCCCGTCCACATCTCTCCCCCTGCTCCACTCACCTCTCCTCATTGGTTGCTTTGGAAGTCACGTGACGGACTCACCGTTCAATCTAAAATGTCACTGTCGGGTGAAAGTCAGCACGCTTCCGCACGCCTGCGGAAGCGTGCGCAAGCCCCTACTAAAGTCGCTCTAATTGCGGCTGCAGGGGCTCACTGTCGAGCGTCAGCGTGGGTCAGCATGGCGCTGACCATGCCCATGGCCTTAGACACGCTATTAGAGAGGATTGGGGTTCTTTACAATGCATCTTATCTCAGACACACAATTAAAGAGGGATGGGGTTCCTTACAATGCATCTGATATTAGACACACTATTAGAGAGGGTTGGGGTTCCTTACAATACATTTGATCTCAGACACGCTATTAGAGAGTGTTGAGGTTCCTTGCAATGCATCTGATCTCAGACACGCTATTAGAGAGTGGTGGGGTTCCTTATAATGCATCAGATCTCAGACTTGCTATTAGAGAGGGTTGGGGTTCTTAACAATGCACCTGATCTCAGATGCACTATTAGAGAGGGTCGGGGTTACTTACAATTCATCTGATCTTAGACACACTATTAGTGTGGTTTGGGGTTCTTTACAATGCATCTGATCTCAGACGCACTATTAGCAGAATTTCACAATTTAATTATAGGTTTCCTTACTGAGCACGCCAGTTCATATGTCAACCAAGTATTGGACCTTTTGTGACAGCACTCCCATCCTACATAAGAGACACGAAAAATGTCTTTAAAAACTAGAGCGTGTAATAGTGACAAATTATTCTGTCCTTTTCAACCTTGATGTCAAGGGTCTTTACTCAAGCATTAAGCATGGTCCAGGTTTGGAAGCCATCATGTATTTTCCTGTATCCTCGAATGGGGATACAGTAAAAAGGTCATCAAATACACCTATAAAAGGGCCAAACAACAAATACATGCAGATTTACTAAGGGATAACATAAAAGGCCAAGACCAAAATATGGTTAGGTTTGTGGGTACATATAACAAACAAAAGAAACAAGCACGTGACATTTTATCTAAACATTGGAATATCTTGAAGGCAGATATTGACATCCACAACGTCCTACCCACTCATCCATGGTGAGCAGATGGGCGTGGAACCTGAGGGATACTCTGGTACATAGCCACTTCTGTGGACAGCCAACATGGCTACCACCAAGACCAGTAGGAACATTTCAATGCCAGAGATGCAAGGGCTGCCAATATATAAAAGTGTCTAAAGAATTCAGCAATCATGATGGATCATGGAATTTCATGATTCGGAAATTCATAAACTGTACAACTACAGGAGTAATCTACCTGGGCACCTGCGTATGTGGGAAAAAAATATGTAGGAAACAAGACACCAATTCAAACAACGCATACTGGATCACATTGGTTCAGTTCGCAACAGTCTTGATTCTCCAGTAGCAAAACATATTAACACCTATCACAATGGAAACATTGTCAATGCATTTTGAAGGCATAGACCAATATTCAACAGGATAAGGAAAGGAGACTGGGACACAGAGCTCCTCCAAAAGGAATCACGGCTTTACACACTAGGGACCCTAGCACCAAACAGTCTCAATGAGGATTTCATGTAAACCCCCTTTATCTAATACCCATCCGGAATGTGACATAGAATATCCCACACGCCTCTTTACCAATTGTATGCCAATCATGGGTTTGGTACAGTCTAGACATCCTGCAATACTATATTTTATTACTAAACACAGTGGGCATCTGTTACCCATGTAGGATATTCCCATTATCCTTAGAGTCTACTGATAGGTCAACTACATTGACCAACAACATGCTGTGAATGTTATTACATAGTGTTAACCCCATTCAATGACTGGCACTTACAGATGCCTTTCATTCTTTAATTTCTCCAACTACCCATAGAAACTGAGTGATCACAAAAAAGGGGAGGCAATCTACCACTCCTCGATGTGTTCACTATCAGTCTGGTACCAAGGTGCACTTTATTGGGCTGTTCTCAACAAGTTTATTGAGCTAGGTCTCTTCACCTGCCCAATTCTGGTATTGAAGGGGTTAACCTCGGCAACAGTAAATTGCTGTGGCTATAAAAACCCAAACACCTCCAATGGGCCACCCCCCTTGTGATACTTGCCCTAAAGAAGCGTTTTACGTGAAACGCACGTGTCGGCCAGCTACATGCACGCGCAGGTCGTTACATTATGACCGCAGACTATCATCAGAAAAGTTACTATGTTGCGGAGTTCTGCTTTTAAATATAACAAGTTTCATTACGCTTGATCTACAGATTCACTGGCAGCTTAGCGCCTCTATTGGGGTTATTAGAGCCTCCCTACCCTGTGTCATGGGAGACAAGGCAGTATACACCTTTTTACCATGATAATTCATTGAGCAAAATAAGATAATGAAATAAATTGTAGTTTATTCACTTAAAATAGGCATACACACAATGGAACACAAAATACATAAGTGTGAGGATTCACCATTCTGGCGGTCGCAGACCGTCTCCTCACCTCAATGACCTTCCCGTGATGGACACCCAGGATGCGTTATCTCGTGGTCCAGTTACGCGTGTGCGTGCACGAATCATGCACGGTCTAATTCTTCGTCCGCGGGTTCTGACTCCACAACCCACTCTGGCGCACGACGGGTGCGTTTGTCCAGCCTCCCCGCTGACGCGCGTTCCAAGCTTTGCCCCAGCTCTGATTATGGACAGGACCAGCGTGGGAGTGACGTGCGTTCTAGGCTCCGCCCACTGACCTCTGTGACAAGCGCGGGTTGGCGCACGATCGGCCCCGCCTCTGTTCCTGATCAGGCTGTATCATAGGTGTGTACCAGCAGCCTATTGGATGCTACTTCCTGGTTCCGCCCTGGCTTGCTATTGGAAGGTCTTCCTATATATACCTTCCTGCTGCACTCTCATTGCTGAGCATAGTCTAGTGTGATGCCGTGCCTTGCTGCATTCCTGTACGAGCGACCATGCTCCTGTCTCCAGTCCAGACCTTGGCTAAGTACTCGATAGACAGAAAAAAGTATCCGGGGCCCATCTACTCCAAAAAAAGTGAGTACTCACCAGCAGAGAGGTTAAAAATATTATTGCTTTATTAAACTATATAAAATCAAAAAAACGAACAGCACAAACACTCTCCTTAATATTATTGCTTTATTAAACTACATAAAATCAAAAAAATGAACAGCACAATATTATTACTTTATTAATTATTATTATTATTTATTGCTCCCATGACTGCCCTGCTTGGCACTTAATACTTGTTCACACTTGCTCTTGGAGCTCATACACGGTTGCTGTTTTTTGTTCTTGGCTAAGTACTCCCATGATCCGATACTCTCCTATCCTGAACCTGGCTACGTACCCCGACGATCCGCTACTCTCCAATCCTGAACTTGGCTACGCACCCTGACGATCCGCAACTCTCCACTTCTGACCTGGCAAGTACTTACAACTATTCTCACATCTATAATCCTGACCTGGCTTGCACGACCAATCTACATCCTAGGCGCGCCCGCATGGCTGTGGGATGGCATTAATCACCCCTACCTCAGCACCGTGGTCGCGCTTCATTTGTGGTACGTGTTACAATATGAAAGACACACTTTCTGGGGGTCTGAGCTACAAAACTAGACTTTCCTTGTTGAATTGAATGTAAAACAAGAGACTTTAGTTGAACGGGACTTAGCCCAAAATGTCCTGGAACTCACATCGGCTTGAAGTTCCTGACGCCACCGCTCTCTTTCCTCCGGAGGACTTGAAATCACTTCACTGGGAGTTAGCTCCAAACGCCCTGGAACTAAATTAATCTTGCAATCCCAGCCGCGACCGCTATATTCCTTTTTGAGAACTGGACTTAGAAATTTTTTTGCCTTGAAATATTTGAAGCCGGTCTCTTGCAATTTCTCCGAGAGCATCTTTTGGTGCATTCAAATTTGCCGCTGCTGTTCTGACGCTTAGAATCTGCTGACCGGATTGGCTGAGGGATTATTATAGTATTTCTGAATTCATTCATGAAATACTACAGCCAATTCCAGTGTGGGAACTTTTTCACCAGCCAATCAGAGTGATGCCAGTCTTCTGCAGCCGGGCAAGTGGGACTTCTGAATCAGCCAAGGCCATGCGCAAGTTTGCCACCATAGCCAATTGCTATTCAGAAGCCATCTGCTGGGCTAGGCTTCTCACAGTCTGGTGGAGCATATGGTAATCCCAAGAACTTCTATTCATCCCAGGACGTGGGTACTTGAGCCTAGTCATCCTGCCCAAATGTCCTTCACACTTCTGGCATCCTCTGTTGCTTTGATGTCCGATGTCTGAGTAGACTTACAGTCACCAAGTTGGTACCCCAGTGTCAGAACATTGGATCTGAAAGTCCCAGCTCATAATACTGTGCACAAAGCATATACCGTATTTCCTCGATTCTAAGATGCACCATTTTCCCCATTTTCACATGTCTGAAATAGGGATGCATCTTAGAATCGATGTACGTGAAAAAAAACTGCTAGGGTGCGCTTCTGGAGATTCCGGCCAGGGATATTCACAGTGCAGAAGCATGGCTCTGATGATGCCCCTCCTCCTCTTCCATGAGGTGCAGAGAAATCAGCTGGAGATGCCTGACTGGGATCTTCAGAGTGCAGCAGCATGGCTCCGATCCTGGCCACCCCCCCCCCTGCAGGAGGTACAGCGGGAGATGCCTGCCATGGATCTTAACATTGTCCAGCAACCCCCCACCCCCCTCACCCTGTCAAATCTCTGTGTGACCTGCAAAAGGTGCAGAGGGGGCTGTATGTGTCTCTGTGTGTGTGTCTCTGTGTGTGTGTCTCTGTGTGTGTGTCTCTGTGTGTGTGTCTCTGTGTGTCTGTGTGTCTGTGTCTGTGTGTGTGTCTTTTTGTGTGTCTGTGTGTGTGTCTGTGGATGTGTGTCTGTGGCTGTGGGTTTGTGTGTCTGTGTGTGTGTGTGTGACTGTGTGTGTGTCTCCCTCCATTCTCTCCATCCTCCCCTTCCCTCCATTCTCTCCTTCCCCCCTTTCCTCCATTCTCTCCCTCCCACTTCCCTCCATTCTCTCACTCCCCTTCATTCTCTCCCCCTCCCCTCCATTCTCTTCCTCCCCCCTTCCCTCCACTTGATCCCTCCACTTTCCCTACAATCTCTCCCTCCCCTGTTCCCTCCATTCTCTCCCTCCCCCTTCCATCCATTCTCTCCTTCCCCTCCATTATCCCCCTCCCCTTCATTTTCTCCCTCCACTCCATTCTCCCTCCCCTCCATTCTCTCCCTCCCCTCATTTACCCCCCCTTCCCTCCATTCTATCCTCCCCCCCATCCATCCATTCTCTCTCTGCTCATCCGATACTGTCTCTCTCTCCCATTCTGTGTCTGTCCCTCTCTCCCAATTCTGTGTCTGCCTCTCTCTCCCCATTCTGTGTCTGTCTCTCTCTCCCCATTGGTTATTGAAGGATCATGTGACCCTGCTGATCACTTGGAAATCAAATTTCCATGTCTCTCCAAGCGCTGAGCTTTGGAGAGTGTACGTGCGCACGAGCACCACATGAGTGCTGTACTTATTGGGAATCACTGAAGTGATCTCGCCAAGCGCGCTCAGCAGCAGCGTGGCCACAGCATAAAGTGGTTGTGCAGTGCAGTGTAGTGTAATGTAGATAAATGTATGGTATTGTCTGCTACTTAAAAATTGTTTTGCACATTTAATATATTAATTATTATTATTTTTTAACTAAATAAAGAGTTTGTCTTAGAATCAATGGCGTCATAAAATCGAGGAAATAAGGTATGTATTTTAAATCACTCTGTTAATAAAATATATACTTAAAACTTTCCTAAGTCTTCTGATATGGGAAAAAGAATAAGAAGCTGCACTTTATTCCTTACTTATCATATTCCCCACACACTATAAAATAGACTTAGACTTTTAAAACTCCTCACAACCTTGTCTTTGTTTTGAGCACCTCAGTACCCCTATACCGGGTTCTGGGTGACCTGGGTATTAACTGGTATCCCCCTTAACCTAGGGACCCCTTGACCGTTCCAGGGACACCTCGCATCCTTATGCCCCATTTCTGGTCTGTGCAGAAGCATGGAATCCTAGTGTCACGCTGTGCTCACCGTGGACAAGGAGGGACCCCGAAACTGAGGTGAAAAGGGTAACACCTGCACCCACAGCTACGGGGACACGCCTGGAAAGTGGATGGTAGGCGTCCGGAGCTGTGCAGGATTATAAGATGAAGTTTAGATACTCGCCGGATGTATAGGGAAGTTCCAGAAGAATAGTCGGTACCGAGAACCTGGGGTCCAGAGCCGGGGGTAAGTCGTAATCCGTAAGCCGAGGTAAAGGGTCGGAGAGTTCGGGAGGTCAGAGGGTAAGCCAAGGGTCGAAGTCCAGAGCGGGTCCACAGCCAAGCCGGTTCGGTACACAAGGGATCATTAGGGAAGAAAAAGAGACAAGAACTAAGGCAAGCACGGCCGTGGGTAACATAGTTCAAACAAAGCTATGCTCAGCCAAAGAAGGATTGGCTGAGCAGGGTATAAATAGGAGGAAGGACCAATAGGAAGAGGGGGAGTGACGGGGGAGCGGCCCCAAGGAAGATAGGGATTGGTGAAGGAAATATTGCCACAGCTGATAGCTTGATGCGAGGCTTGTGGGCGGTGCACGTGCATCAGGCGTGTGCGCCGCGCGGGAGAGGTACGCGTGGCCTGAGCTGGGGGCGGGAGCTCCTCCTGCAGGAGGACGTAAAAGTGCGTGGTCCTGCGCGTGCATGCGCGCGTTCTGCAACCTCCGCGGGGATCAGAGAAGAGGAAGGAGGATGCTGCTCGTGGCGACGAGACAGCAGAACCTGAGCATGTCGGGTAAGCAAAGTCGCGGGAGGAACCCCCTTAGGTAGAGGTGTTCCCCTGGACCTTACACCTAGTGGTGAGTCGTGCAAGCGTTTAAGGGGAGACTTTGCTGGGACAATGTGCCTATATGTATCCGGGAATCCGACCTGATTCCCGGAACATTTTTGGGGTATCCATCAACTCTGGACACCAACTACCTAGACACATTCTGACAACACTTTCTGACAAGATTCCTAACTACATGCACCCACAAAACCTACAAATACTACAGATACATTGATGACATGTTTATAATATGTTGATCCAGGGTGGGAAGGGAGCGATATTCTCAGGAACACACCAGAAAAAATAGAAAGGCAATAATAGGGTAGTATATCAACACAATAAATAGTCAGGTGAAGTCTTGGCTCTGTAGAAGTGCCTACTAACAATAGATCAGAATAAAAACAGCAATGGTCTATTGAGCCGATAGAAAGCGGACTGGATCACCAGCAGAAATAGGTATTCAGAACAGGAGATGTAGCAGGGGAAAACTTCTCAAACAGGTACGGTACGGAGGTGTTACAGGATCACTCCAATTCGTGATGAGATCATGAAAGACAGAGGCGGACTATAGTGTAGATGTCATATAAAATTTATAAAAGAAACAAGGTAAGAAATGTACTTACAATAAGTACACCACGCATGTACACATAACGTTACCTTGAGACAGTAGAGTGCTGGGTCCGTGTGGAACCGTTTGCTGTGCCGTCTCTGACTCCCGTCGTGCTGCCGATGGATGGCGTATGACGTCACATCCGGTAAGGGAGTGACAATGTCCGTTCGGGAACCAGGTAAGCAAACAGCGAGGAAAAACCACAGCAAACTCTACCGTCTTCACTTCTGGAGCAGCTGCAGCAAACCAACGGATAGCTCTATGCGTTTCGTTGTATCAAGACAGCTTCCTCAGGAGCAAGTTGTTGATAATATGGACAGAGGGTGAAGGTAACCTAAAACAATTCCACGAGTCCCTGAACTCATTCCATCCATCAATTAAACGCAAAATCGATTATTCGGCAAACCTTGTAAACTTTCTAGATACAACAGTAACACTGAAAAATGGCAAACTACACACATCTGTATTTAAGAAACCAACAGACAGATGCAGTTACCTCCACAACTCCAGCTTCCATCCCACTCATACAAAACAAGGTATCATACACAGCCAGGCTATAAGACACCACCGCATATGCTCTGACACTGAAGACAGAAACAGGTATCTCACAACCCTGACTGAATCGTTCAGACAGAAGGGATACAAACCAAAGACCATTACCAAAACTATTACATCTGCACTACATCTGGTGTATATGATTCAGTGCAACAAATGTGACCAAGGATGCTGCATTGGGGAAACCAGCCAAAAACTTGAAGGCAGAATGAATATGCACAGACACTCTATACTCCCCCACGAACAAGGAAGATACTGCTCACCTGTTGGACATCATTTCTCACAACCAGATCATTCCATAAATGATTTAAAAATCTAAATCCTCAATGGAATGTTTAAATGCACCCAAGAACGGAAAACATTTGAACTCAGAATGATAAGACTCTTTGACACCAAAACAAAAGGACACTGCGGATATGGGGTTTATCACACACTATCACAATTGTTTGTAGTCATCCTGCCTGCCTCTCTTATCCACACATACCCCCCCCAGCATCCCCTTCCCTCTTCCATGCTGTTCCTTGTTACCCTTCCATGTCTTCAAACACATTTTCCCCCTACCTTATCTACAGTACATCTCTGTGGGTTTTTTTCCTGCTCTCCCAAACACTGTTTTAGCCATACATTCCTCTGTCAATCAGTATTGTGACCTGAAGAAGAGAGAACTCTCGAAAGCTTGTCCTATGACATAAATTGTTAGTCCAAATTAAAAAAGGTATCACCTAATACTGAAGAACTCATTAATTCTGCACTATCGTAACTGGACTAACAGGGCTATTTCTGTATATATATATATATATATATATATATATGTATATATATATATATATATATGCAAATATAGCTGTATGCTCATCTGCATGTCTTAGGCAGGTCTGCAACCCCGCCTTTCCCCATTATCACCCAGCATACAGCACTTCCACTGCAGCAAGGGATTCTGGGAAATGACATGCAAATGAGCACACAGTGTCACTTTTTGCCTCAATAACCATTTTTAACATGGTTCCCTATAGGCTTAAGCTTGCTGCATGGTCACAGCTTTGAAGACAGCCAGGGTTAAGGTGCATACCCAGAAAAGCACCCACAGACAGCTGTTTCGACCTTGATGGGTCTCATCAGTGTGGGGTTGATTTTACTGGGAATGCAAGAGAGTCTATGGGATAGGCTATACCCTAATACTGAGTTAAGTTATGGTGAGTAAAAAAAGTGACAAAAACCCTCCACAGGAAAGCAAATATGCAAATATAGCTGTATGCTCATCTGCATGTCTTAGGCAGGTCTGCAACCCCGCCTTTCCCCATTATCACCCAGCATACAGCACTTCCACTGCAGCAAGGGATTCTGGGAAATGACATGCAAATGAGCGCACAGTGTCACTATTTGCCTCAATAACCATTTTTAACATGGTTCCCTATAGACATGCAGATGAGCATACAGTTGTATTTGCAACAAAATTTGCAAAAAATTTTTTTTTTATATATATATACAGTATATATAAATGCGTGTACTGAATAAAGCACACTAAAGGTATATTGGGAATCAAATTCCATGAGGCAGTGTCACTGCAAATCACGTTGATCGAGCCATGTTTTACTACCCTACTACTATTATTATTTATGGTCTGAACAATCAGAAACACAGCATTTATATAACGACAGCCAACAGATTAACACTACTGTACGGATTTTACACTATGGGTTCACTGTAACCAAGTAACAATTTTCTGCCACAGGGAATTTTCTCCCTATACCAGTATTTTTCACTGCACGCGTATTAGGACATGGCTTGTTTATTATAAACAGTATATGGGAGGCAATCTTAGGAGCAGTATTTGCACCTCTATTACTAGGTATTGACATTAATTTCATTTAGGGGCATTCATATATACCCTGTTCTCACGAATCAGGATATATATTTGTCAGTCACCCACCCTATCTCTCTCTGTGTCTCCCCCCTCTGTGTCTCCCCCCTCACACTCTCTCTCTCTCTCCCCCCTCGCACTCTGCATTCTCTCACACTTCCTCACCTCTCACCCCCACACTCACTCTCCCCCCACACTCTCCTCTCCCCCCCACACTCTCTCTCTCCCCCCCCACACACTCTATCTCCCCCCCCCCACACTCTCTCTCCCTCACACTCCCCCCCCCCACACTCTCTCTCACCCTCCCACCCCCACACTCTCTCTCCCCCCCACACTCTCTCCCCCACACTCTCTCTCTCCCCCCACACTCTCTCTCTCACTCCACACACTCTCTCTCTCCCACTCTCTCTCCTCTCCCACTCTCTCTCCCACCCACTCTCTCTCTCTCCCCACACTCTCTCTCTATCTCTCCCCACACTCTCTTTCTCTCTCCCACTCTCTCTCTCTCTCCCCCACACTCTCTCTTCTCTCCTCCCACACTCTCTCTTCTCCCCCCACTCTCTCTCTCTCCCCCCACACTCTCTCTCTCACCCACACTCTCTCTCTCTCCCACTCTCCCACTCTCCATCCCCCCACTCTCTCTCCCCCACACTCTACTCTCCCCACACTCATCTCTCTCCCCCACAATCTCTCTCTCTCCCCCACACTCTCTCTCTCTCCCCACTCTCCCCACTCTCTCTCTCTCTCCCACACACTCTCTCTTTCTCTCTCTCCCCCACACTCTCTCTTTCTCCCCCCCACACTCTCTCTCTCCCCCCCATACTCTCTCTCTCACCCACACTCTCTCTCTCTCCCACTCTCTCTCTCTCCCACTATCTCTCCCCCACTCTCTCTATCTCTCTCCCCCACACTCTCTCTCTCTATCTCTCCCCCACACTCTCTCTCTCTATCTCTCCCCCACACTCTCTCTCTCTCCCCCACTCTCTCTCTCTCCCCCACTCTCTCTCTCTCCCCCACACTCTCTCTTTCTCTCTCTCCCCCACACTCTCTCTTTCCCCCCCCCACTCTCTCTCTCTCCCCCCCACACTCTCTCTCTCACCCACACTCTCTCTCTCCCACTCTCTCTCTCCCACTCTCTCTCCCCCACTCTCTCTCCCCCACACTCTCTATCTCTCTCCCCCACACTCTCTCTCTCTCCCCCACACTCTCTCTCTATCTCTCCCCCAAACTCTCTCTCTCTCTCTCCCCCACTCTCTCTCTCTCCCCCACTCTCTCTCTCTCTCCCCCACACTCTCTCTTTCTCTCTCTCCCCCACACTCTCTCTTTCTCCCCCCAACACTCTCTCTCTCCCCCCCACACACTCTCTCTCACCCACACTCTCTCTCTCTCCCACTCTCTCTCTCTCCCACTCTCTCTCCCCCACTCTCTCTCCCCCACACTCTATACCTCTCTCCCCCACACTCTCTCTCTCTCCCCCACACTCTCTCTCTCTATCTCTCCCCCACACTCTCTCTCTCCCCCACTCTCTCTCTCTCTCTCTCCCCCACTCTCTCTCTCTCTCTCCCCCACACTCTCTCTTTCTCTCTCTCCCCCACACTCTCTCTTTCTCCCCCCCACTCTCTCTCTCTCCCCCCCACACTCTCTCTCTCACCCACACTCTCTCTCTCCCACTCTCTCTCTCTCCCACTCTCTCTCCCCACTCTCTCTCCCCCGCACTCTCTATATCTCTCCCCCACACTCTCTCTCTCTCCCCCACACTCTCTATCTCTCCCCCACACTCTCTCTCTCTCTCTCCCCCACTCTCTCTCTCTCTCCCCCACACTCTCTCTTTCTCTCTCTCCCCCACACTCTCTCTCTCCCCCCCACACTCTCTCTCCCCCCCACACTCTCTCTCTCCCCCCCACACTCTCTCTCTCACCCACACTCTCTCTCTCTCCCACTCTCTCTCTCTCCCACTCTCTCTCCCCCACTCTCTCTCCCCCACACTCTCTCTCTCTCCCCCACACTCTCTCTCTTTATCTCTCCCCCACACTCTCTCTCTCCCCCACTCTCTCTCTCTCTCCCCCACACTCTCTCTCTCTCCCCCACACTCTCTCTCTCTCCCCCACACTCTCTCTTTCTCCCCCCCCACTCTCTCTCTCACCCTCTCTCTCTCTCCCCCCCTCTCTCTCTCTCTCTCTCTCACATTCATTCTTTCTCTCTCTCTCACCCACACTCACTCTCTATCTCTCTCTCTCTCTATCACCCACACTCTCTCACACTCTGGATGTCTTATTCACCCTATATATCTTAACTGCCCTATACTACACCGAAATAACCTATACTGCTTTCTTCCAGATTTGACTCAAGCTTCACACGGAAGACATCGGAACCCTCCCTAACCCAGAAGACAGGTAGGGAACACCTCCCCTCCAATGTATAACATTGCGGGAATTAGGGTACCTGGACTTTGAGGGACTGCGGATCAGGTAAGATCCCAGATGGGATTGCTGCTTTAGATATTGTGACGCGGGGGCGTCCAGGCACTGGTTAAGGGGTTCAGGAAACTAGTCATTCACACCTGGCTTTTATTTCTAGATCCGACATTTACACACACACACACACACACATACACACGTAACAAGGACTAATTGTAGTATAATGTAATATAATAAATACATTTATGTCAAAAACGAATGTTGTTATAACTAGGAATTTATTAAATGTATGTTATTTATATATTTTATTTTAAAGCGGGGTTGGTGGCGGGACTAGGGGCGGGGTTGGGGGCGGGACTAGGGGTGGGGTTGGGGGGCGAGTAGATTTTTTGGTTGGGTGAGTAGATTTTTGGGTGATTTGTCAAACACTGTATATATATATATATATATATATATATATATATATATATATATACAGTGTTCGACAAACCTATACATTTGCTCACCCCGGGCGAGTGGATTTAACCCCCGGGCGAGTAAATATTGGCCCAAGCAGCACACGTTTGGTACTAGGTGGCAAGTAGATTTTTTTGTGTGGCGAGTAGATTTTTTGGTGATTTGTCAACCACTGTGTATATATATATATATATATATATATATATATATATATATGTATATATATATATATATATATATATATATATATATATATATATATATATATATATATATATATATATATATGTGTATAAGTGTCCAAGAGGAGTGCTACAGAGCATGGCAATATATATTAAAACCAGAGACAGAACATGAAACACAGACAGAGCTCAGTGCTACATCCAGTGACACTAATACATATATATAGTCAGATAAGGCAGTTGGCACTCCAATAGGTGCTGGTAAGCCACAGGTGTACATCCCATATAGAGTATGTAGTTATACGTTACCGTTCCAAGGATTGGTAAACAAGAGACAGCACTCAATGTTCAAAATCAAAGTGTATTAGTGATAGCAAAAATACATCCAGAAACCCGGGTTTCATTGAGTGCTGTCTCTTGTTTACCAATCCTTGAAACTGTAACGTATAACTATATATATATATATAGTGGTTATTTTGGGGGTTCAATATGAGCTTATAGGGGTCCTGTATGCTATACAAGAACATGCTATTATTATTATAATATTATTATTATTATATACCCGGCATTGTCCGGGATTTCGTGTCCACGTGTACTGACCCTGTCGTGATGCAGGATGGAGCTGCCAGGACTTCAAACCTGCACAGGTGAGAAATGGGGGGGGGTGTTGCTGCTCCTCCTGCTCGTGCGGTGTGTCCCCCTCCTGCTCCTGGTCCCTGTGGCTGGCTGCCTGTGCGGGGCGGGAGGTGGTAGTAGCAGGGGTGTTCCTTCCCTCCCCCCTGGTCCCCATGGCTGGCTGCCGTGTTCCTTCCCCCCCCCCCAGTCCCCGGCGCTCCCGCTGCCCACGTGGGGCGGGAGGTGGTAGTGGGCGGTGTTCCTTACCCCCGGTCCTTGTGGCTGACTGCCGTGTTCCTTCCCCCCCCCCCCCGATGCCGACTGAGTGGGGAAAGTTCCTTCACCGATTTGAAGAAACTTGTTTCCCATACGCCAACGCTTCGCCAAGCCACAAACACACAATATTTTACTTTTATATGACTATCCAATATATAAATGGATATAAAACATGAAGTCCGCAGCACACTCAATAGAAAAAGGATTATTTAATCTCGATAAATCATCAGGCAATCACCAAAATTCCACAGCAACGGACGCTTCAGACCACAAGGTCTTTTCTCAAGCTCTGTATATTTTTTGTATATAACAAAAACCCTCCACAGTAAAGCATATAGCAAATGGAAATATTACTGTATGCTCATTTGCATGTCTAAGACAGGTGCGCAACACTGCCTTTCACCATTATCACCAAGCACACAGCACTTCCACTGCAGCAAGGGATTCTGGGAAATGACATGCAAATGAGTATACCTACCCATCCGGGACACTACATTCTGGAAATCTTTCTAGCATCTGACCACTTATACTATAAGGTCAGGAAATACAAACGTAGTTTTCTATTTAATAGTAGAACAGGGCAAGGGGCACTATATTTTACCCCTCCTCCACTCCTTCTAGGGTTTTTTATTACAACACAGAATTGGACTACCAATGATATTTGCACACTAGCACATCATACGCATACATGTTTGATCATGAGCACTTATACAGTACTCACCCTCTGATCATAGCTACATAGCGTACGTTGCATTTCTTTTAAAACCCTATATTTTACATTCTTGTTTGACAATACATTTATTTAAATTATTTCAGAATCCACCAGTTAATGATTGAGGGATAGAAACTAGGTTATTTTTCTTGTATACGGTTCCTAAACAATATAAGCTATGCATTTCACTGGATTAATATGTCTACTTCTGGGTGTATATGAAGATGATAATTTGATCAGAAGTTTATTTTGCAACAATTTGCAACATCTGCAAATTTAATAGATGTCTTTTTTGATGTATTATAATGCTAGTCTTTTGAGAAAAAAAATATCAAAGCCTTAAACTTCAATATGTAAGGAGTACTGCACTATTGTTTTTATTAATGTAAACATTGATACATTATATAATTTTAAAGTGCAATGCAACTTCACACCCAACTAATAAAAAAAAAAACAGTCCCTAAATTGCTCACTGACTAAGCAGATTTGACACAGAGGACCCGATATACAGTGATGCAAAAAGAAGCATCCAGATATTGGTGTTTATTTTGTAAACAGTAAATCACAATGTCTGCCTGCATCCCTTGATACATATTCCTCTGTCTTGCTAGTAACAGAAAAATTATACATAAAAAAAACTGTTCTGTTGCTCTAAAAATTAGTTTTGTTTTTCATTTTAGCATACCTTAAAATGTTTCCTTCAACCATAACTTGTATCTGCGTCATGGTGACATCATCGTCACTCTCCCTTAATTCCATCAAAGATGACTCTCATAATAATCTCGGTGCCTGTATATGTGACAAAGGCACATATGGTCAACAAATACAGGATAAGGCGATTTTCCCTTTCCTGGGGAATTGAACCAACCTTGACCAGTTACAGAAATATGACTGAAACCATATGGAAAAATGTTAATAGCTTTCACAATTTCCATCTAGTTTAGACAAGGGGGTTTCTATTGTGAAATTTGCTGATCTTCATTATATTTTGGCAGTGTTTTGTTTGGCCATTTATTCATGAACCAATCAGTTTTGCTCTCCTCTGAAAGTAACAAAACTGCTAAGGCTGCGTCTATGCTGCCTGCTCACGAGCGCGAGACCGAGCGCCGTGACGTCATGCTTGCTTGCAGCAGGGGCAATTCCTGGCCTGCAGGGTTGCACGATGGGGGGCATGTCCGTGACATCATGTGTGCGGTGCTCCCTCATTGGCTGAGCCTCGCACATGACCGGCCCATCACGCAACAAAGACAAACATTTTTGTCTCTGCACGCATAGCGCAGTATGGGCGCTCCAATGGATTTACATTGATTTGATAACACAGCTCGTGCGCATGTGCACAAGCTTGTGATCAGCATGGACGAGGCTTAAATTGTCCTCATTTGAAACACCAACTCAGAAGTTTATGATGAAAAAGATCATAGTATAACCTGTATTTTAATAAAGTTTAGACTATTTGCAGGTGTGTTTAAGGCCATGATAGTAGCAGATATTTCCAAAGAGTACCTAACTAGTATATTGTATTATTATACATTTCTCATTTTCAAGAAGGACATCAATTCTATTGTATTCAATATGCTGATTTAAATTTTTTTTTTAAAAAGCAACATCTGGTATCTTAAAATAACAAAATGTTATGGACACATTAACCGTAACAGATAATTCTGGTCCCTTAAAAAACTTTTTTTTTTACATTACAATTTTACACTAAATCTGACTAAAGAACCTATCAAGAGACTTAGCAAATCATCATGTCTTACTGTAAAGTAATTTACTGTTGCATTTGCAGGCAGGCAACAGCAGGCTCAAAACCCATTACAGCCAAAGATAACAACATTAACTTAATCCTGACAGGCAAAATACTCCAGTCAAAACAGTTACAGGTTTGGTATGTTGAAATTTTAGACTGCAAACAATTCTGGGAAAGGTCAATGAAATAACAAAAGTGTCTTAAGACTTATTTTTTAGACAAAGAGATTATAACCAATGTTGTGAATCAGAGAAATTCATATGGAATCCTTGCCTTTGATGTCTGTGTTACATTGAGCTTTCCTGATCACCGTGAGCCACAGCTTTATCACATCACAAAAGCCTTTGTTGAAATACTTGGTTTAAAAAATATATTGAGACATTATGGAGCCTGAAAATACGGTCAACAATTTATTTGGACTTGTTTTGTAATCTTTCTGAGGATGGTGACAGGGAAGGCACATCCAAAACAAAATTCTTAAAGGTGGGACATGAGGAAGGAATGCAATGTTGGAATTTTTATTTTTGGATTGAATTGCAGTGGATTGACAGAAAAACAATGCAGTAATTTCTCAACAATGCCAAACAATTGGAGGAGGTTTTTTTTTTATTTATACTTGATACCTGTTTCGGCAATAAAATTCCACTAGATGGCCCTATGTAGATTAACCCATTGTAGGACCCTGCATCATTACAACACTAAAAGGGGTAAACCTAAAGTCTGGAGGATGATCCTTTGCCATAGTGGAAAAGGAATTCAAGATACATTTTAGTGTCAATTTATAAAGGCAATTTGCATCAATTTTCTGTGGCTCACATTAATGAGTGGTTCAGAAATAGGTTATAGCAGAAGTTAGGGTGGGAGTCACTAGATGCAAAATTATTAAAGTCTGCATCTCTGAAACAAACGTTTAGATCTTTTTTTAATAATTAAAAAATGAATAATTGAATAATTCTGCAGGGTCTGATAAGTCATTTTCTTAGATTTGATACGGGTTCAAACTAAAAACTATATATCTGGGTTATTGTTAGAAGTCTATTGACTTATGGTGAATTTATATCAATAAATATTAAAATAAACGTACTTAACATATTTTTGTATAAATCCTTGATCATTTTTCTGACTGACATACTAACATTTGCTCTGTTGTAACAAGTGTATGTATATATTATCCAAGCTCTTTTGGCAATATATGTAATGTCTTCTAACAATAATAATAATAATAAATTTAGCATTTCTTCTTCTCTACTATCCTTCTCTTCATGCTGTAAAATAAAGCCCCATTTCACATTAAAAACATTGCTCTAAACTCTTCCTGTTACTAGAGGAAATAGTCTGTGTAAAGAATGAAGTGTCCTCTTTTCTGCAATGTTTTTAATGGCAATAGATACAGTGGATCTGAATTATAAACCTAGGAAGAGGCGGAAGTTCTATTACATAAGCATCAACAGTTTACTCCCAAATGTAATCCATCATCTCCCCAGTGAGTGCCATTTATAGCTCCTGTTTTCCCATTGCTTCTTTCTGTAGGATGAAAGCAGCCCCTATAACATTTCCACATTGACCTTCTTTCTCTCCGTGTGCTGAACGAATCACTTGTCAATTATCATTTGTTCCATCAGAAATCTGATATCCCAAATAATTCATACATAAAATGACATCATAGCTTTTAATACCTTCCATTTGCATTTCACTATTCATATTGAAAAATAAATCTATGTGTGAATGTTTATATTGGACTCATATAACTGACTTTTTCTTGTTACCAGTCAATAACATCATAGAAGACAAAAGGTATATGTAACACCAGTTAAGCCACTGAGGCCTAGACTCACTAAGCTATGATAGACTACGTACTTAACATGACACTAACCAAAGAGGAAGTTAAGTTTATAGTAACACTATTCTGAACCCAAGGCCACTGTAGCATGTGAGTAGGTTCATGTAGCATAAACTTGTCCCCTTTAAAAGCACACAAAGTCCTTCTATTTTCTTTAACTTTATTGGGTGCGGTTAACAGAAATATAAAAGCACTTGCATGTAGTTTTTGTGGTAGGAAGTTGCTCTTGAGAGGGGAAGGTAAAAAGGAATCCCTTTCTAAGGGAGTAGTGGAAGATGCATCTACTCACTGTGTCTACTGATGATAAGAGAACACACACTTTCCTTTCCATACAGGAACAAGCCAAAGGGGCATACTAATAAACAGAGAAAGGCAGGGGCTTAACCAACTCAAGCTATGAGCAGTGAGAGGTTGGCAAGGCAACTGACTAGTGGCTTGTGGAAAGGCTATATTGTAGCAACAATGTTGCAACTACACAGCAGCACCGGCAGCTTCAAAACAGGGAAACATGCAACTTTCACTGGGGAGAGCTGGCAGCCTGAGACAGAAAAAATACACAGAAAATATACAATCCTGTTCCAGGACACTCCCTGTCTGGTATCTATAAAAACCACTATATCTAACATAAATGTGTAACATATAAAATACAACAACAATGTATAAAGTCCAATGTGGTGCTGGTCAGTACCACTGACTCCAAGATCCCCTTTGGCAAGGGATGCCAAGTAAGCGCAGCAGTCCAGGATGGCTGGGAGCTCCACAATGTCTTTTATGAGTCCATAGAAAGGTGAGGCCCGTGAATGATAATAGTAGGGACACCAAGGTAGTGGTGTCCCAAGTCCACAAAATCCTGGCAAAAGTTCTGGTACAGACAAAGACTGGAATCGCATCCATGAGCGTTGTCAAGGCTCATGGGAAAGTCGGGCTGGACTTGCCTCCAGGGTCGTGAAGACTGGTTGATAGGGTAATTCCAACCGTGCGTTCCCAGCGCACTTGGGGATTGGTAAGGCGCCCACCTGTTCTTGTGGGGTCGCCCTTGTTGGTCATAGGTTTCTGCTTCCAGAAGGAACTCCCTTTAGAGAGGTTCCCTTATTCATTGACACAGTTTGTCTGGTCTGTATGCAACCCCCTTTTGACACAACTGGGGATGACCATCTTTGTCTCGGTCACTGTGCTGATAGTACTTAGCCTTTTGAAAGGAGGCTTACCATGACAGCTGTGTTTTCTACACTGGCGACACACTTTATTCGAGCTCGGCTAGTCCCACGAATTCGGGTATACCCGGGTGTATTGAGGTTTGTGACTGTTTTCTGCCCGAGTGCATTGGGTTATTTTCCAGGCAGGGATTGAAGCATTTTATTCCCGCTGGCTGCAATACTGCACAGTATATATATATATACTGCATTACAATTCATGAATTTATGCCATCTGGTAGACACGCGAAGCATTGCAGCCTATTAAATCCTAATCATTATAATTTAACAGATCAGCCGCCCGTCAGCCAGGCATGAATCCAGGCTGGGAAGGCAAACGCAACGGGGCTTGTCAGAGGTGAGGAGCGGCGCATTCCAGGTATCTGCCAGGTACATACTGGGTATTTGCTCGAATAAAGTGTGTCGGTGCAGTACCACCAGTTGTGTGGTTGAGGGCAGTGGTAGCCAGCCTAATCAGTCTTGACAAAGCGCCCCAGAGTACGAAACGATCGTCCGCAGAAGCTGAATAAGTAAACAGGCAGTATTATTCTGAGTCTACTCTACATTTTAGCCACTATAGATAAGCATAATGGTTGTGAGTTTCAGGCTAATGGTTGTGAACATCACATAAGCAGTTAGCCTTAGCAGCCAGAATTTGTATCCCGGTAAACACAGGACTAGGAATCACGCAAGGTACTTATACTCAGCATACAGTATATTATACTACTAATGCCTGATACAATTATTTCCAAAGCTGTGAATGTCATGACAAATGGTGAATTATACCACAGACTACAATTGCTCTGTACATGTCCAACACTGAATTCAGTATAATTGGCAGACACTGACTAAGTAAACGTGCAGTATTATTCTGAGTCTACTATAGATTTTAGCCACTATAGATAAGCCTAACAGTTGCAATTTTGAGGTTAGTGGTTGTGAACACCACACAAGCAGGTTACCTTTGCTGCCAGCATTTGTATGCCGGTAGACACAGGACTGGGAACCATGGCAAGGTACTTGTACTCAGCATACTGTATATTATAGTACTAATGCTTGATACAATGTTTTCTATAGCTGTGAATGTAATGACAAATGGTGAATTATACCACAGACTATAATTGCACTGTACATATCCAACACTGAATCCAGTATAATGTATCTGGATCTTTCTTGATTTTCCAAATTGACCATTTTTTCAGCTAAGGTGCAATATATCTGGAGATCAATAAATACATAGGGCTATAGATATATCAGATCACTCCTAATATTGTGGTAGTACAATATGCAACATTGTGACTAAAATCAAGTGAGCAGACTCATGTGTTAGCATTTGACCACTGTATGGTAACATTTTAGTTCAATCACAAAGTACTGTATCACCACACAAGGTTAACTGTAACATCTCTCCTAACCACAATATGTAACTATAACATGAACAGGGACAATACTGACACTCTGAATTCAGATACCATTAGTCAATTCCATTTGAAATGAATACAATGTGATTCTGATAAATCACTGCTCTAATATCCACCAACCATTCAGCTACCTTCTAAGGGCTGGATGTGATTATATATAGACTGATTAAAACACTGTTACATTCAGTCACTTTCCACTGACTAGGTGGAACTATAATCCAGAAGACACTATCTAGACTATATGCTGTCACATGTTAGTTACTAGTTTGTCTCTTTTTTGTACAGCCTATTTTAATTACGATACTATTAAAGATTATTTTTAAATCATCCACTAACAGACATTCGGTTATAGAGTGGTTTTTAAGCTGAGTTCTGTTTTCTTTTTTTTTGTTTGTAGATTATTAGCCCATTTCTCAGCTCAGCACCTTAACTATTACACAATTTAACCCATACGGCAGCGGTGTGCAAACTGGGGGGCGCGTCCCAGGGGGGACGTGATATTTTTCTGGGGGGGGGGGCGGGCGCGGGCCATTGCAGAAGCCCCGCACTCTTCCCCGAGGCATTTTAATAAAATGCCAGGGGATCACGTGAGGCCTCTGCAAAGGTATACTTACCTTGATTCAGATGCTTTGTGACGCATTGCCATGGCAACACTGCATCAAATTATGCCGCGGGCCATGTGACGTCACACGCATCAAATGACGCTGTGGGTCTCGTGACGTCACGTGACCCCGAGCATCATTTGACGCAGCTCTAAGGTAGGGAAGGGGGCGCCAGCACCGAGGCAGGGAAGACAGGGGGGAGCAGCTGTAAAAGTTTGCGCTCCCTTCCATACGGAATCCAACTAAGTAGGGGTATCACTTTCCCTCCTTCCCTCTCAACTCCTCTCCTCCCTCCCTCCCTCCCTCTCTTCCCCTCCTTCCCCCCTCCTTCACACCAGATGTATGGCTTGTGGAAAGGCTTTATTGTATCAACAATGTTGCAACTACACAGCAACCCTGGCTGCTTCAGAACAGGGACACACAACTTTCACTGGGGAGAGCTGGTGCCTGACAAAGGACAAACACACAGGACAAACGCTGTGTTCAGTAATGTTTATAATGTAATGTTAACCCAGTTTTCCCTCACAAAAAGCATAGGATTATTAGCCTTATATGGCCGTTAGTGGAAATTATATGCAAATGAGCTGTTTTCATAAACACACTATTTTCACTAGGCTATGTTAAGATTAGATTGAGAAAATAACATTAAATTATTTAAGTGATACCTAAACCTGGCAATATTCATAACGTATGACAAAGCGAATAGCTACAATAATAGATAAAGGATCTTTTTTTTTTTCAAATGTTTTTATTAGGCAAAATTCAATAATACAGGCATATAACAATCAGAGTCAGCCTAATACAAGGTAGGTTTTTTCTTTTTTGAAAGTAAAAGGACAGAAAGAGAGCATCGCCAAGAGAGGCAAGACCTCTGGACCACACAGTGGACCAGTGAAAGAAAGGTCGGAAAAAAAGAGGGGGAGGGAAGGGGGGGGCAGGGGTGGGAGGTCCCGTCCCCAGTTGCTAGGACTCAACTATCTGAGCAGAGGATTTTGCTTCTCCCACGGTACCTGTTTAAGTGGGGTTCTACTTTTTCTTTTTTTTTTGATTAAGTGAGGTTAGTGGCTAAGCCAAAATTCCCAGATTTTGTAGAATCCCTCGGTCTTACGTTTGAGAAACGCTATTAATCTCTCCATCAACATAACCTCATCTATTCTTCTTTTAACCATCTGTTTAGAGGGAGGTAGTACCTTTTTCCAGGAGAACGCCACCGCACACCTTGCTGCTGTTAAAATAAAGGAGATTCATTTCCATATTGGGTGGTCAATTTCCTCTATCGGCCTGCCCAGTAGGAAGGTTAGTGGATCAACAGGGATAGTGAGGTTGGTTACCTCGTTTATTAGAATTTGTATTGTGAGCCAAAAATTCTGAATTCTTGGACATGACCACCAAATGTGGGTCATGTCCCCTCTCTGTCCACAACCTCTCCAACATAGATCTGATGCCAATGGGTAGATTTGTTTCAATCTAACTGGGGTAAGATACCAATGAAACAAGATTTTGTAGGTATTTTCCTTTGATGGGGTACATATGGAAGTTCCTGAGGCTGCGTCCCAAATATCTTCCCAATCCTCTCTGTCTATAACTATGTTCAATTCCGCTGCCCACTTGAGCATATAATCATGTGCGGGGGAGTCCGCTGATATCTCCATTTCAGCGTATATTTCAGTTATTAGACCTTTTTGATGAGTGTCAGCCAGGCACAGCATCTCAACGTTTGTGAGAGGGGGAAATTCAAGTTTTGGGGACATTTTTTGGAGGAAATGTCGAATTTGGAGAAATTTGAATGCACCCAGTTCTGGTGCCTCATATTTGGTATGTAAATCTTGAAAGCTCATCAGTCTTCCATCGCTCAATAGGTCGGTGACCGCCCTGATCCCCTTCAATCTGAATTGTTCAAACTGTTTGGGTTCAGATCCTGGTGGGAACTTGGGATTGTTTTTAATCTGGGTGAGCTGTGAGCCCGTGGATGTGAGTTCGAACTTAGTTTTACATTTCTTCCAGAATTCCCAAGTGTGTCTCATCGCCCCAAGTTCAAATTTGTGCGCAAGCTTATCACTTCTATCCATACACCAAAGGCAGGCTTGCAGGGAAGGCATTTTGGCGTAGTGGGATTCAATATCTGTCCAACAATATTGGTTCGGGTCTGCGTTCCACACTACAGCTTGCCGCAGCTGAGCCGCTTGATAGTATTTTACAATATCTGGCACCCCCAGACCACCTCTTCTTCTTGGTGACATAAGAACTGACCTTGCAACCCTGGGTCTTTTGCGCTGCCATATAAAGTTAAATAATCTATTTTGGATGTTTTTTAGTTCAGAGCCAGGGACATGGACTGGGAGAGTCTGAAAAAAATATAACAATCTGGGGAGTATATTCATCTTAACTGAGATCATTCTCCCAATCCATGAGATCTGGTACCCCTCCCATTTGTCCAGATCTTTTTTAATTTTCCCAAACAGGGCTGGATAGTTGTGTCGATATAATGTTTGGTAGCTTCATGATACATTTACTCCTAAGTATTTGATGTATGTGGAACTCCACCTATAATTGAAGTTTAATTTCAGCAGTTTAACTTCTGGCTCTGATTTTTTTTCTTCTCTTTTTTTCTTCTCTGTTTCTCAGGGTGTCCTCCCCCCTTTTAGGGGGGATCACCTCTGAAGTGGGAGCTTCTGGGGAGACGCTCCATGCACGTGCAGCACAGGGATTTTTCCATCCAATACATCCGCAGCACGAGCGCTGAATATCCTTCTCTCTACTTTCTGGCTCTGATAAATTTAGATTTAGGGCTTCAGATTTGTCATTGTTAATTTTATAATCTGAGATTTTGCCAAATTCTAGTAATTCTTTATGGAGATTGGGGAGGGAGGTTTGTGGATGGGTCAGCGTCAGTATAATATCATCAGCGAATAGAGAAATTTTATAATTTCTCTCACGATTAGTACGCCCTGAATATTTATACTGTCGCGGATTTTGGCCGCTAAGGGTTCAATTGTCAGAGCGAGAGAAGTGGGGACAGGGGACAACCCTGTCTTGTGCCATTTTTGATCTCAAATTTCTGCGCTGCACCTCCTGGGAGTTTAACCACCACAGATGGATTGCGGTAAAGTGCCCGGACCCCCTCGAGGAACGAGTCTCTGAAGCCGAATTTCTGCATAGTTTTGTCAAGAAATAACCAATCGATTCTGTCAAACGCCTTCTCTGCATCTAAACTTAGAAGAACTGCCCTGGTGTTTGAAAGGTTAATATGATCCACTATATTTATTATTTTGCGAGTATTGTCTGAGGCTTGACGGCCAGACACAAACCCAACTTGGTCGATATTTATAAGTCTGGGTAGAATAGGGTTCAATCTATTTGCTAGTATTTTACTGTACAATTTAAGGTCATTGTTTAATAGGGAAATTGGGCGGTAACTCCCACACTGCATCGGGTCTCTGCCCTCTTTATGGATAATCACAAGATTGGCTAGAGACATTGATTCTGGTATTGGGTTGCCTTCCATGAAGGAATTGAACAGGTCTAACAAATGGGTAGACAGGGTTGGAATAAATCTCTTATAATAAACATTGGTGAAGCCATCAGGGCCAGGGGCTTTGGAGATTTTCAATGCTTTTACTGCGTCCGCCAACTCCTTCTGTGTTATTTTTCCGTTCAGTACACTTTAGCTGAGTAGCTATGGAATCTGACAATCAAATCTCTCCGTCGATTCGGGTAATCTGATCTAGGTCCTAGGGCTCGATGCGCCCAATCGATTTCAAGATCTCTGTGTTCCAGGTCTTTGCAGACGGAGGTAAATAGTTTAGTCAGATATGGACGGAGGGGATCAGGGAGAACCGATTCTGGGACGTTTCAAATTCGGAGATTCTGCTTCCTGTCCCGGTTCTCATGATCCTCCATGTCTTCTTTAAGGCCTGCCACCTCTTCCCCCAAGCGGAAGATCTCATCCCCAGCCTCTGTTTGTCGTTGGAGGGATTCTCCTTGTTTAATTTCCAGTTCGGCTGTTCTGTCAGCCACGCCCGAGACTACCACCTTAAGATCATCTTGCAGCGAAGTGTGCAACTTATTGTGCATTGTAGTCATTAGATCTTCCATATATGATCTTGAAATTGGGTCCTCTGGACTAGGGTTCTCCCTCGGTTGTGATTGCCTTCTCGCCGCTGCCGGCGCCATCTTGCATTTCAGCCCTTACTTCTGGGCTCCTCTGCGACGGGGGAAAACATTTTACAACTCCCTGGTTTGTGGGTTTTTTGGGTCTCGCTTGCATCGCCGCCCTGTTCGCCATTCTGAGGATGGTTGAAAAATTTGAAAAAACTCGGGGGGAGGTTGCCGAATATTGCGGTTATTCGTGCGGGTCCACGGAGCTCTCCTAACACTCAACCATACCAGATGACGTCACCGGAAGACCCCCCCGATAA
Source organism: Ascaphus truei (assembly GCF_040206685.1). Taxonomy (NCBI): domain Eukaryota; kingdom Metazoa; phylum Chordata; class Amphibia; order Anura; family Ascaphidae; genus Ascaphus; species Ascaphus truei. The sequence goes on along the minus strand of NC_134484.1, from coordinate 246,043,596 downwards.
AGTATCTTTAAAGTAACTCTTATTCACCGATTGATAACCCATGTCATGGCCAACCTATGACTAGCTGCCATCTACATGCTACAAAGAGGTTAATATATGCTAAACGCGACACTAACTACTTCCCCTATGCCCTTACTAGGCAAAGCCTCTTAGGTATGCAAAGGGGTGAGTTAGTGTAATGTTTGGTATATATTAACCCCTTTGCAGCATAAAGGAACAAGCTAATCATAGGTTGCCCATGACTAGCAGGCCATTTGTGGCTATTTGGGCCATTTGGTTGACTAATGGATTAATACATTAAAAAGTCGATAATAGTTGACTTTTTTAACTGTTAACATCTCTTGTTTTCTCTCCCCATCAAGCCCTCTTTCATGGTCTGGATAGAAGTAATGCCAAGACGTTAGTAATGTGAAGTTATGTGAAGATAATGTAGTATTTATCTGCATTTATCATCCCCTGATGAAGCATGTTACAGTACATTGCGTATCTCACAATTGACATCATAATTTTCTTGCATCTTTTGTTGTGATGCGTGTATGTCCCTGCTATTACTGACCTGCAAGTTGTGGTCCGGGGACCAAGTGCACCAGGACCTAACAGAATTCCATCTATGGACCCCCTGTTACTCTGAACACAGTGTTGTGCCTACTTTTATTCACTCAAATGTAAGTTATTCATGCTTGTTGTGTGTTTTTAATACATTTATTTACAACGCCCCTCTGGTGCGCGGTGTCTTCCTTGTTGTTTTAGCATTTATCTGAAATAACGTGATGTCTAGGCCAGGGGTGCGCAAACTGGAGGGTGCAAAATTTTCATGGGGGGGGCATGGCGGTTACAGAGGCCTCGGGCTCTTGCCCAAGGCATTTAAATTAAATGCTGGGGGATCGCATGAGGCCTCTGTAACTTCCCTTACCATGTCTTTGGTGACGCGTCACCATGGCAACTTGGCATTAAATGATGCCACAGGGTCATGTGACCCGAGGTGTCATTTGATGCCGAAAACAAGGTAAGGACCGGGGGGGGCGCTAGCAGAGAGGGAGAGCAGGCAGAAGGGTGCAGACTGAAACATTTGCGCACCCCTGGTCTAGGCAATGCCAATGAGGTCAAGGATGGCCATTTTTTTGCCTACAATTATCATAGTGAATATAGCATAGAAGGACAACAAATAGAAAACACCAATGGATCAAAGACACTACCAAATGGATAAGCCCCTGTAGCGTGCACTCTTTGTTTGTAGTGGGAAAGTACCCTTGCACAAGTTAATTAAGCAGATAAAGGCAACAGTACTGGTCCTACGGTAAATGTATTGCATAATGGTTGAGTTAAAAGAGCTATTTATTAGGTATGCATTAAAATATTCAGAACAGATTATTGTGAATATAGTGAATACAATAAAAACATATATTAGTGGCAAATGTCTCAAGTAAGAGGTCACGCAGGCCAAAAAATGGCTAGGGATAAACTATCCCAAAAGAACAAGCAGCAACCATGGGGGTCATATATACTATCCACAGCCCTATCAATGAGGCGATGGGAAAGTCGTACCACGAATGTAAAAAAGCCCCTGCATATAGCCATATGCAGTAGGTAAGTCAGTAGTGTGGTACTAACAGAAAACTCATAATGATACTGTGATCAATGAACAATATGAGCAGTAAATATATAAAACTGCTACATAATTGTATGTACACTACCGACACGTTTAATTCGAGCACGGCTAGCACCGCAAGCCGGGGGATGCCCCGGCGTGCTAGCCGCACTCCCTCAGCGTGCCGCGCATCACCGATGCGCGGTCACGCGTCATCGGGTGCCTGCGCCCCCTGCACACGCGTCCAGGGCTCCCCGAGAGAGCCCTGGTGTCCCACGATGTGGGGGACGGCGGCAGGGGGTTCCGGGGGACCCGGCGGACCCGGCAGCGGGAGGGAGAGCGCCCCGATCGGAGGGCTCTCTTCCGCTGCTTCGGCGCGCGCCCGGCACCCTCCGGCGCGCGCCAGGTTACTGCTGCGGCCGAGAACGGGCAAATGCTCGAATAAACTCGGCCGCAGCAGTACTGATATTGATGTAGATGACCAGTAACTGAACCTCAAATCAACAAACACCTACACGCAGGGAAGGGAGAGGGAGTACAAGTCCCTACAAACCAATCTATACTGACCCTGCGGTATACTTCCAGAGGTGTGTAATGGATGATTTGCACAGACCCGCTTGCCCTATCCCTCAATAACATAACCCTGAGTCACAGAGGGGGGAAAGAGATGGGAAGAGGACAGAAAGAGTTAGAGAGGACACTGAGTACTTAACTGAGCTGTCCCTGCGCAAGTGTGATCTAATGGCATTGCGTGGTTGCTGTTTGCGTGCTCAGCTCCATTCGAGTTCCAGTCGGTCTTACTTCACTGGCTGTCGCGGGATGCGTGACACTCCCCTCTGACGCAGGGAAAATAAGATTAATTCCTGTTTTAGGTAACGGAGCTAGGTCAATCTAAGTCTAAGTGTGTGAATATTCTACAAGAGATAATAAAATAATTGAATTGCACTTGGGTATGTTTGAAGGAAAGGATTAAAACATAAAAATTCAGTAATTGCTTAGAAATTGTGGATTCCAGTGGCTGACAATATCATCAGAAATATCTTACTTAGAGAGCACATTGGTACAAACGTTTGAGCATTTCTTTAAAAAAAAGTTAGCAGATATTGGCAAATTTTGATGGATTTTGTCCAATATTTGTGGATTATGAAGAATTTCAGAACAATTGGCAAAGATAAATTGATAATGCTGATTTTTAACAGAATTATTGTATACACATCAAAGCGATCATTTCGGGCAGCTTTTGGTCAAAAATTCCCATTGAAGTCTATAAAATTGCCTCTTAAATTTGTGACTGAAGAAATAGACTTTAAACCAACATCTGCAAAGTTTCATAAAAATGTAGTATAGCGATGAATACATTAAAGTTTATGACTTCTGTTAAACAATGGCCGTTAGAAAAATGATATGCAAATGACATGCAAATGAGTCATAAGCTCCGTTAAAATAACATGAGGAAATAATGTCACGCTATTTGAGTTATACCTAAACCTTAGTTTGGTATAACACGACAAAGGCAATATCTATAATACGAGATAAAATGTAATAACATGTATTTGTATCAATTTTTTAATAGATATTAAAGCAGCAGTTCAAGTAATATCCTACATGTGTGTTTTTTTAAAATAAATCAGTTCTGTACTATAAGAAAATACTGTAGCATTTAAAATTTAAAAAAAAGAGATTGTTTTAAAGAAATTTTTAATGTTTCTAATGTAGGAAGCATTTCCAAAGTGACAGCCCCCTTCCCCTTCTGATAGGCTCTGACTCTTGAGTAGCGCCCTCTCTCTAGTAGCGAACCAATTGTATTTAGTAACTGCCTAGTCAATCATATTCTAGGAACTACATTGCCCAAAATGCTGTGCAAGAACTGAATTAAATAATCCGGGGCAAACCCTCGATTACAGGAGAACGGATCGATCTGCATCTTAGCTAATCACTTGTCAGTGTGCAGATTGTATTGATGCACATATTGAGTGGGAATATATATATACACTTTTTTAAACGGCAGCTTGAACTGCAGCTTGAACTGTGCATAATAGCCATGGTGAGCTGGCCACTATGTGCTACAACGTGATTATTGTATACCAAACACTACACTAAATATGCTTGCCAAAATGGCTAGTAAGGCATTGCTTAATTGTACTTAATTTTCAAAACTCCACTTCAACCTTAAAGTGTTGCCATTCATTTAATCTCTCAATATATGATCATGTGGTTCAAGTAGAGAAACAGTACTGAAGGACATTTGCTCCATCTACAGTATATTTTGGAGGATCTTAGGAAATGTTAAAACGTTTATTTTATGTTAGATCATCATTCAATATTCCATAAGAACCGTTCCTCATGCCAAATTTAAATTTTGCATTTCCTATGATATTTTCTATGCACTGTTTCCCCGAGATCACACAATGGAAATTATTTTGCAGAGAACACCCATAAGAACTTTGTTACGTGACTTTTTACTTCAATTATCATCAGTGTCATTATGAAAATACATAACTGTAACCAGAAGTGGACTTGCAAATTCACTGCCCATAGGCACGTACATGTGGCTGCCGACTCTTTTCTGCTGCCCCCCTTCTCCTTCTGAACCACAGGGTCAAATGATGCCGTGGATGTCACCAATGTGACGTCGCATGGCATTGCGTTGCCATGGAAACACGGCACCATTTGACTCTGCGACATCGCATTGCCATGGCAACGAGAAGCCATGTGGCGTCACGTTGGTGTTATCCGCGGCATCATTTAGCACTGTTGTTCAGAAGGAGAAGGCAGCAAGGAGGCATCAAGGAGGTGTCCGACCCATTTAAGTACCTCCCATCAGGCCCGATAGGCCCGAGAGCGCAGCAAATGTATATGAGGGCGGACATTCTTGCCGCCCTAGTGGGAAATCCGCCACTGACTGTTATCCCCTGTGTGATAAACTCACACACTAAAACACTGCCCCCTGGCAGGTTTCTTTACAATGTTCTCTGACAAGTGACTGTAATGAACATGAGAGCAGCCAATATTAACAGCTGTGGAAGAGCACGAACTTTGAGGGACAGGTGATTTTAACACAGGAGGCAGAAATGTTATATCAGATCTGCGTAGACCTGAGCACAGCAGGTTCATTCGAGGTCTGCAGAGAGAGTGCACATATGCACATGGTGACAAGAGCTGAGAGCTTCAGTTCCAGAATGGAAAAGAGATCCCGTGCCACTGGAGGGAACCCTTACCGGCTATAGACACAGTGATACCAAAGCACCTTTTTTGAAGAACAGGCCTGCAACAGGTTCAGTACAACCGAGCTCCCACTGTGCGTCGTCACCATCACAAGCCAACATATCCAGGATTGAGTGGCTACTACATCACTAACACTGACGCACACCCACACAGTGCAATTTGGGGATTGTGTTGTATATGTGTACAGTGCATAGTGACCCTCTCCTTAGGATCACTGGGTGCCTGAGTTTAATAAGTGTATAGTAAACTAAGTGAATTACCCATACTGTGTGTATTATTCCTGCCGTCTGACCGTAGTCCATGTGTGGCTCAGTAAATAACAAAGGACTCTGAGGTAAAAGTAGAGGGGTTGAGTGGTTACAGTGGAGGCATTGCTGAGATTTCCATTTTGGGGTTGGTGTATACCCACTATACTGTCCCCTATAGTAAATGGTCAGACAAGGACAAGGTTAGATTGTGACGATGGGGAGGATTTGGCCCGGGATTAAAGTGGTTACACCCCAATTGGCCAACCCCTGACCTCACCAGGGAGACAAGGGGTTAACTGGGCTGAGGTCCAGAAATGTGATTTAACCCTTGTTATAACATGACAATGTGTATTCCCCTGTTCCCAGGTTTTATTGTTATATCAGTGTCTGCATCACACACATACAAGGATCCATCCGGGAGTACAAGGGTTAATAGTCCTTTAATGATTATAGCCCTTTGTGTAATGTTCCCGCCTTTTCAGGCACCATTTTGCTGGGTCCCATAGGCCGCCATTAGGGCTAAATGCTTTCTAATGGCGAATCTTGCTGTTTTGGCCCTGTTTCCTGAGAAAACCAGCAGATGACGTCCGAGAGGAGGAGCGGCGGTTTCCCATTGTAAGTCAATGGGCTCATTGACTTCAATGGAGGTTCCTCGACGGCGCTTTCCAGGAACAAGTTGGCTGCCGTCCAAACCGCAAAACCGCAAAGTGGATACTTTTTCTAAAAAAGAGCTTTGATCACTGATTAGTCAAGTTCAACGACAAGTGGCGTGGGATTAAACAGTTCTAGAGCACCTAGGAATAAAATTCTTTTTGCCCCTAGTTCCTAGACCTCCCCCCACTCGACCACAACCAGGTCCCCATATCCTGGACCCCCGATAAGGGTCGAACCGAGAAGAGCGGGTCGCGCCATAGGTTCCAATGGCGGCGGCAGAAACAGCTCAGTAAAACGGCTAAGTGTCAAAAGCTGAAATTTGGGTATCCATAGCTCCGGCTCCGGAGGGTCCAGGGGATCAGGGTTTTTGGTATCTGTAGTCACTGCTCTGGCATCGCTGCAGAACCATCCTTGACCCTCTTGGACCAACCCGACGGAGTATGGACCCCCTTGAAAGTTCGGGACTTTTCCCATAGACTCCAATGGCGGCCAATCTCCATTGACCGGCTATGGCGGAAAACCCCCATTGACTTCAACAGCGGCGCAGCCCTGTTGAAAGTCTATGGCGGCGGATTCCCATAGCCGCCAACGGCGGCAGTTTGCCATTGAAAGTCTATGGCGGCGGAGCCCGTTGTTTTCAATGGGGATTTAGTGAAAAAACGGGATTTAATTTATAGCGGAGTTTTTTGTATTAAAATAGGAAACGGTTTTAGGTGTATTTGTGTAACTCCGGTTCCAAAGGTCGTAGCAAGTCACAAATTGGACCATAGGGTGTCCTAGTTCCGGCATTGAGAACTGGGAAGTTTGGACCCGCTGGACCCAACGGAACCGGATATTTGAATATGTTTGTGTTTTATCTTTTATGCTGTGTCCCAAAGCAGGGATAAAACCCAGAGGAAATTCCTTTGCATGCCAGGGTAGCATATGGCCAGAGAGGCGACCCAATGTCTAGGACTTAAGTATTGTTCAAAGGATTTTGTCACCTTCACTGTTTACCTGAGGGCGGAGACGGCTCAAACCAGAGCAGTCTTTAAGTGTTCCATTTCACACCTCACAACAAAGAATATCCTGCCAGGAATACAATTTGGTAGACTAGCTGGCATTCCTGATGCAGATGAGGGGCTACAGAAATGAGACCCCAGAGTCCTAATGCGCATGTGTCAACTAGCAGGGGGGCATGGATCAAAATGTGTTCCAATGTTAGTGAGTGGCTAGAGGTAATTGAAAACCAATCACCTGTACTTAATGTTAAGGATAGGGTCACAAAAGGTATATAATCTGTGGTCAACCTTTTATCCTGGGTTAGTTGGTCTTCTGATATCATCTGAGTGTTCTTTGATACCATCTTGATTGCTGTATGAACTGCCAGTCCAGATGTGACTGTTTCATCATTTCCATCTTTAAAGTAAGTGTCTATATTTTGCCTGTTTGTATATCTGATGTGTTCACCTTTATCAAGGAATAAATTATATTTTATCATATCTAAGTCTCGTCCCAGTTCAGACCCAGTTATATATATATATATATATATATATATATATATATATATATATATATATATATATATATATATTATATATATATATATATATATATATATATATTTTGTGTAAATTACAACCTGTCTTAAAGCTATCGTCACATAGATTATACCCCATAGCCGGGAAAAATGTAAGAATCTACTAGATCAGCCACCCTGTAGCACCCCTTAGCGACTTTAACTGGAAGTTCCTCACCATGACGGTGGCCATTTTAAGTAGGTCGAGCACACGGGCAGCTTGGATTGTAACAAAGCATTAGTCCATATTGCAGGAAGGGAAAATGAAATGTGGGATATAACAGTTTGTTGTGAACCTGTTGCTAGCCCTAGCAATGCCGCCTATCACACTATTATAGACAAGGTCCAAGAGTTCACAGCTAAGGAGGGGAATTAGTGGAAAAGTGCATGCAATCCCGCCAGGGAGACAGCCTACCCCACCAGGAGAGAACGATTTTGAGAACTGGATAGGGCAGGACCAGATATATGGTACAAAAATATGCGAACTCATAGCAGGACAAGAGAGTCCAGATTGCGAAAAGCCTCAAAGAACTCACGTTGGCATTAGTAAGGGCAGTTAGAGAAGGGAAAGAAGCTGTCATCCCTGGTGCATACATGCACGCCTTAGAAAGTACATTCAATGCTACCGAACGTGGAGAAGAGCTCTATTTCCAGTTGACTTCCCCAGAGTGGAATAATTAATATGGTGGGTCCCCAAGAGAGACGTGATGATGCTATACCTTTGGCTCCGAGAACAGAGAGAGACACCCCCAAAATTCCAAGAGCTCCTAAGGAAGATAAGTTAAGAGGAACTTATCTGACTGTGTGTCTGCCCATATTGAGGTCAAATAAGAGTGTCATGACTAGCAGCCAGCGGGGAATTGCAGAGCAGGTGACATATCAGGTGAGCACCCCAATGTGGTGCCAGAGCTTCTGGCTTCATTACAAAAAAAAGAGGTGCTGTGAGAAAATGCTCTATCCGATTGAGAGGAAAGGCTGAGGAGGACCCCCAGAAGAGAAATGCCCTCTACAAGGGGGATGAATACAAGAGGACTTCCCACTCTAATGGACACTAGCCATGACTTTTGCTATAGGTGTGGCAAAGAGGGACAATTTTCCAAGTAATGTAGAAAACGTGAAAATCTGCAATATATGATTAAGAGATTCATCTGTTAAAAGTCTTACCATGGAAACAAAAAAAGGGACCCAGTGAAGGAACATACTGGGAACCACATCAAGCAAGGCTCTGCTAAGACTATCCCTGCTTACAGATCAGAACGATCTCACTTTCCTAAAGGCCTCCTTGGTCCTTTGGCCCGAACGAAGGTGAAAATCGAGGGACAAGTATGCGATGTACTCCTAAATAGTGGGTCTCATGTATCCATTATTTTAAAATCCTGGAACGATCGGTACCTCAAACATCTGCCATTGCAACTACTGGAGGGCTTGGGTATGTGGGGCCGCCGTGATGCTTGGGTATGTAGTTGTGAAGCTTGAATATTCAAAGAAGATAACAAGAGTAGGATCGTTAACGGTGGTGGCAGTCATATGCCCTGAAGTCCTCAGCAAGGAAAAAAACTGGAGCCATAATTGTCATGAATGACAATATTTTTGAAAAACTAGCAAAATGGTGCCAGACCATAGGTGGAAATTATTAAAGATAGACATTTGACCATCAATACTTTGTGTTTGAAGGCATAACAGTGGATGGAGAGAAAAGACAGGGCTCTGAGTGAGGGGCTCTTGGGGTAGGTCATGTGGGCAGGACCCTACCCAGTGCCAGTGACCCCCAACAGCGCACATCACTGTGATGATTGATAGTCCAGCCCATAGAGGATACTCTGGTGATCTACTAGTAAAGACTGGAGTGCTGTCCATACAGAAGGGAAAATGGACACCAGGAGTAGAAGTAAGAAATGAGACCGCCCATGATGTATGATATGAAGTGGCACAGTGGTGGCTCCTGTATAGTGCCGAAGTGATGGGCCCCCGAATAGATTGATTCTGGCTATGTTTAATTTTGGCGACTGTCCGGCTCCAGAACACTGGGATAAACAGCTGCAAATGGCTCGTAGGCCAGAGATTTTCTCTACTCAAGAATGGGATGTAGGAAAAACCCATGATGCTGAACACCAGATACGCCTTCATGATCCTCGCCCTTTCAGGGAAAGGCCACAGAGATTGGCCCAGGCTGATGTGGAAGATGTGAGACGGCTTCTCCAGGAATTAATGGGGGCTGGCATAAACTCTGAATCCTGGAGCCATGCACATCATCCATAATGGTTGCCCAGAAGAAAAATGGAGTGGTAAGAATGTGCATTCATTATCGCATGCTGAATGCATTGGATTGCCTCATGGGGAGCAAATGATTTTCGGCCTCGGACCTCAGCAGTGGATATTAACAGAGTCCAATGTGCAAGCAAGATAAAGATAAGACTGCTTTTATATGTCTGTTGGTGTTCTATCAATTTGATCTCATGCCCCAAGGAGTGCTATTCAAAATATGTTCCGCCGTGTAAAATCCGCCGACAGATTGTTACAGTTTCAATCCGCTTGGATTAATCCAAAACTACCACTGGTAAATTTTAAGAATCCCTCTGCGGATTCTGCAATTCCTTAATGGATTTTAATAATCCAATCTGCGAATTCAGAAATCCGCACACGGATTGTAGTCTTAAAATCCATTAGCAGATTGCTGCTTTAAAAAAAATCTGCAAAAGGCGAATCGCCATTTTTGAGACTGATTCCCGGAAATCCACAGAACAAATGCACCGGCCGATCCATGGCGGATCCAAATCTGCCCCCAAAATTCACCCATCTCTAGTCGGCACCATCATAAGCCAACATACCCAGGACTGGGTGGGTACTACACCACTGACACTGACTCACCTGATAAGCGCTATTTGGGGATTGTGTTGTATATGTGTACAGTGTGTAGTGATCTTCTGCTGAGGATCACAAGGTGCCTGAGTTTAATAAATTAACAAACTAAGTTAATTGTACATACTGTGTTATTATTATTCCTACTTTGTGACCGTAGGCCATGTGTGGCTCAGTAAGTAACAAGGGACTCAAGCCCCCACCTCATCTATAGTTGTAAGTCCGAGAGCTAAAAGATAAGGGGTTACATCACTATGATACTGTAGGTTTCTTTCATTAGAGATTACACCACTATCTACCCGCCCAGTGACATCTGTCATTCTGTTAGATTGATTTGTTGGATGATTAATTTGTGATCACAACATTTGTTTTCCAGGCAATCCTTTAAAAATGCAGCTGTTTTTGTTTAGCAAACTTCTAAGTAATACATTTTAGATTAAAAGGAGACAATAATAAACATTATAAATGACACATTTAGACAAAAATTAATGATGCACATTTCTTAACTAATAATCTCTACAGGATGTTTTAAATCTGCTTAATATCTGTTACCACAATTCCAGTAATAATATTGGTATAGCAGGTACATTGGCATAGCAGGTACAAAAAGAGGCAAAAATCATCCACTGTACATGGTAAAAGACAAGGAACCCATGTGCACATTCAAAGGTCCTCCACAGGTCTACAGGGCCCTTAATCTTGTTACATTTACCTCATTGTTATGCGTAAGACAATGATTCTCCGTAATGATATACAAATAGAATTAAAATAAAAGGGGTCTATGTATCAAGGCAAATGTGCTCCCTTTCTTGGGCAACAGATCTGCACCATTGGTATCAACGAAAATAATAAATCAACAGGACTTTTTTTCATTGTTAACCCTTGCTGCCGTTTGTTTTGCCCCACAATTTCACCACTTTTGCCTTGAGACATGACTCTCTATAGCAGGGGGGCGCAAACTTTTTTCCCTGTGCCCCCCTGCCGGCTGTCCCCTCACTCCCGCGCCCCCCCCCAACCCCAACTTACCCGCGCTCCAGCGTAATGATGTCACGTTGCCATAGCAACGTGACGTCACATGACCTCGCAGCATAATTTTGATGCAGCGTTGCCATGGCGACGCAGGGAGGAAGCCGCCGGAGCCACGGTATGTTAGGTTTACAGAGGCCCTGCAGCTCCCCCGGCACTTAATTTAAGTGCCTTCGGGAAGCGCGCGGGGCCTCTGTAAACCCCTCGCCCCCCCCCGTCGGCAGTCTCGCGCCCCCCCTGAGGGTCGCGCCCCACATTTTGCGCACCGCTGCTCTATAGTGTATCATACAGTATAAGGAGCTTTTATCCTGAATACTTACCAATTACAGATAATGTTATTGTGTACATGATATTTTTGGACAATTTCCTGATGATTATGATCTATTGTTCACAGTCTTCTTGGACTGTGTAGTAGGATGAGGATTACATAATTTTCTTTGTTAAATTGATTATGCTATACTCCCTTTCAATGCCGAAGTTTTGTTATGTATGTTTTTTTTATAGCAAATTTACCAATCAGTCACAAAATACTTAAATATGCACGGTTCACAGATTATCTGCAAACCTGTATTCTATTAGCTTTCATTTTAATAAGATTTAAATATTTACCAAAGAAGAGCATAGTATATATCTTGCTGACTAATTGGTTCCTAAATAAGTCCCAATGGTATATGTATACTGCCTATTGACTTTCCAGAGTTATATTTCTGCAGGTGCTTTGAATATTTAAATGATGGAGACATTTTTCTTGCCACCTGTGCTGAGTTTACACTCAAGGATTTATAAGTGGTGTCTATTGGGATATCTGTCACTGACACAGTTTGTCTTCACTTTACATAGAACTCTCTGCTTACGTTTGTTTATGATCAACATCTTAAATTAAACTGAGACAATAATAATAGTTAAGTGGACATCTGATGAAGGTGTTGACACATTTTTACCGCAGGGGTAAACCTATTTTAAGGGGCAAGATTCATAACAAATTGGAATTACTCCAGTAATCAACTTTGACTTTAACAAATGCAAAAACATGCATCTTCTAAACCAGTAGTGAGAAAAGTGTTCAGGGGGACAATTAAGTACCCCCCTAAAAATAACCTTTATCTGTTTGAATTTGATAGCTTTAGTTTAAAAAAAAAAAAATATATATATATATATATATATAAATATATATATACATATACCATAATGCTCCTATTATTTTAGAAATGAATTTCATTTCAGCATTTTAGCTTTACACTCTTATAAAAAAAGTGGCATTTGCCCCTTTTATAGTTTAGCTATACCAAGATTGTTGTAAGCCTTTCTTGAAATTATAAATGCTTGCTATTTATGGGGCAATCATAATCACCAATATAAAAGAATAGTTTTTGTTTGATTATTTTTTTTAAACAATGTAATGATTGTCAGGCACAAAGTGGATACATTTGCATATATGTGCGGTAACTATGAATAATCCTCAAATCTCTGCAACTCTGTACTACTTAAGACTCTTCGAGTTCTCTGAATTACCAAATTGGCCTCTGCCTTTAAACAATTAATTACCATCTTATGCTCCGGTATGCACCATCTTTATATTTTAAATTGTAATACATGTAGCAATAAATAGCATTAATATATTCATTCCTCAGCCACCAGATGTCACTGCACTTGTATTCCAAAAGTATCACCTGTCAATTTCTCAAAGAGATCTAATTTTCAGCAACTTTTGGCTATTGCTGTCTTTTTTTAAACAGCTTGAAAGTCACTTCTGTGGACACAGAAAAATGGTACTATTAGTTTGTTCATGTATAGCATGCATCCATTTCCATACCATGCATTCCTATACATGCTGGTATTGATTGAAATGTGGCATCACTGACACACATTGAAAAACGTGTCAGTGTATAGTATGTACATACTACTTTCCTAAGCATTAGTTCATATATGGCCCAGACTAAACATTCAGGTTCATATTTAATAACCGGTACTGTGCCATAAAAAGCCACTTGGCGCCGGTAGACAATTTACAGCCCATTTACTAAAATGAGTTGTAAGGTGCTTTACAGCACCACAAGATTGTAAATATGAGCCCTTATGAGTTGTGACCATTCATTTAAATAGACAGGAAAGTGTCTACCAGCACCTGAAGGTGTTTTTGGCATAGCACAGCTTAGTAAATATAGGCCTTAATGTTTGACAAACATTTGCTTAGTTAGAAGCTCTTCCCAGCAGCATTTATCGTTCACGTAGTCTGTTAGTACCAATTACTTACATGAAAATAAAACCACATAAACAAAACAGAAGAGAGTACTGTCTACACTTTGAAAACTAAAATAAAGTTTGCTGCTTTGCCTGTTTTCTGTATAAAACTGATCAAATCTCTGGAAGAACTTTTTATATGGGTCAAGCTCTCAGGCAGCCAGTGACACAAACAGCTGCAATATACAATGTAGGGGCCTATTCACTAAATCTCTGTAAATTCAGTGCATTGCGGAGCAACTTTGCATTATTTTACCCCACTATAAAACATGTGTCAAAACGGTATTCACAAAGAAAAAACACAATTGTTTTAAAGTTTGGTCTGACAAGGCAAGATTGCACTACTTGGTTTGTTTTCTTTCTTAGGCCCGGGCCATAGAGGGGGGGAGCCGTGCTGAGGCGAGCGGACGCTGAGGCTTGCCTGCAGAAGCTGGGCGATTTCATGCCCATACAGGCGAGCCAGCGTCCGCGATCGGAGGTGGGGGGAGACTGTAGGGAGGCGGGGCAGTGACGTCGCTGGGCCAATCGCCCGCGACGCACTGACGTCGACGTCACGGCGCCGACGTCACGGCGCCGTGACGTTGACGCAGCCCCACTCTCATTGGAGGGTTTCAGCCGACAGCGCGCTGAAAAACAGCTTGGCGCTCGGCTGAAACCTCCAACTCCTCCGCACGCCTGCGGACGCTCGCGTGAGCCCCCTCTCAAGGCATCCTCATTGAGGATGCAGGGGCTCAGCGCGGAGCGTCCGCACGCCTCAGCACGGCCTGTCCATCTATGGACACGGCCTAAGTGTTATCACGCTGAAACTGTTTGTTTAAACTGCAGCCTGGAAGAGCTGTATGGAGATGCTGCGTCTCCATGCATGGCGATTGTGCAGTTTAAATGTTCATTTTAATAATAGTGTACGAGAGCAGGGGGTCTCCTGAGCTGAACCACATTGATTTCAGCCTCGGGGACCTCCTGCTTCCTGAGTAACAGGCCCCGCTATGGGGTACCAGTATCCCTGCCATTTTCAAACCCTCCGCATCACTGCCCATGTGACCGGGGGATTTAAATAATGCATGGGGATACTGCATCATAATATGTGCATGGTTTGCCACAATAGCCGTCAATGGGCAACCTAAAAAACCCACCAAAAATACAATACATAACAATGAAATTAAAACAAGCATTTGGGGAAAAAAATGCATTGCTTGTCACTGTACATATATTCCATTTATGGGGCACAGATAAGCACATTGGCAGTCAATGGACAAGCTAAATAAAACACAACTAAATATACAATACATTACAATGAAATTCAAAAGAACATTTGCCTAAAACGCATTGCTTGTCACTGTGTTTACCTATACCCAGTAAGGGGCATGGATAAGCACATTGGCAGTCAATGGGCATCCCAAAAAAATACACAATTACATCAAATACAATCCATGTGTTTCTTACCTTTGCTGTCTTCACCCCATTCTACGAGAGAACCATCTCTTGACCCTAGATGCAATGCTCATCAAACAGCCAATGTGAAGAAGTCTACGATCAAATGTTGATTGAAGAGACTTCTCCCGGGTGAGTTCTTTCTTCTTTTCTTCTGTCTTTGTAATCCAATGGGGCGGTTGTTGTCATGTCGTCTTCTTGAGCTCAAATGAGTTGGGACAGGCCTTATATAAGGCCTGTGACATCACATTTGCATATCCGATGTATACCCCCAATAAGATTGGCTGGTGTACCATGTGAGTTTTTTTTTTAAAAGGATGTGACATCATCTTAAAGGGAGGGAAGCAAGCAAATCCGGAAGGATATGCTTCCCTCCCTTTAAGATGATGTCAGCAGAAAAAAAAATGGCTGCCATCACATGGTACTCCAACCAATCGGATGGTGAGATATACCATGTGAAGCATCACATGGTACACCCCAAATCCGATTGGTTGGTGTACCATGTGACAGCTTCCATATTTTTTAAAGGATGTGATGTCCCTCCCATTAAAATGATATAACATCTTCTAAAAAAATGGAAGCTGTCACATGGTACTCCAAACAATTGGATTGGGGGTGTACCATGTGATGCCTCACATGGTATATCTTCCAATCCATTCTGTTGGAGTACCATGAGATGGCAGCCATTTTTTGGGTGACGTAATCTTAACAGGGAGGGATGGATATCCTTCCTGACTGGCTGGCTTCCATCCCCTTTGATGACCTCACATTCCTTTAAAAAAAAAAAAATTCTGTCACATGGTACAACAGCCAATCGGATGCGGGGTGTACCATTTGACACTGAAATGTGATGTCACAGGCCTTATGTATGGCCTGTCCCATCTCATTTGATGCCAAGAAGACGTTGGATCAACATCTCTGTGCCCAATTTGGATTACAAAGAAAGAAAGGAGAAAAGAAGAATTTACCAGCGAGACGTTTCTTCTATCAGCATATGATCAGGGACTTCTTCGCATAGGCTGTTTGAGAAGAGTTGTGTCGAGGGTCAAGAGTTGGCCTTCGGGCTTTAGATAAGCACAGTGACAAGCAATGAATTTTAGGCAAAAGCTTTAGTTTTATTTAATTCTAATGTATAGTAACCGCTAAGGCAATGAAGGGGTTAACGTATTCTGCCACCCTCCCGCAAAGCCTAAACACCCACCCTGTGGCAACTGCAAGCTTCACCCACCCCCTGTACCAACAACAAATCAGTGCCTGCTATTTAACCCTTTAATTACCTTAGCGGTTAGCCGCTAGGTAATGAAACTGGCTGCAATCAATTTTTTTTTGCACAGGATTGATACCATTGATCTCTAGAGACCCGTGGTGACCCAAGGGGCAACCTGGAGATGCTGGGACCCCAAGGGAGTCCAGAAGATACAGGGTCCTGTGGGAACCCCCTGGGACCTGCGGGAACCCCCTGGGGATCCCCGAATCACCGGGGGGTTTCCGTTGGTTTGAGGGGGGTCCCTGCCAGCCTCCAGTATCAATCCTGTGCAGTAAAAATGAAAGAAACTCCTTTTATGCATATTGCAATTCCTTTCTGGAGAGAAAAGATTGCAAGTTTTTATAGTGCTATATGCATATCACAGTTTAGCGAATAGCAGTTTCTTACAAAAAAATGAATTTGGGGCATTTTTTGGCTTACCACATGGCTTGTTTTTGCCAGAGTGTTATAGTACTATAAAAAGCAATTTTAGTGCGATATTGCACTGTTATCGGAGCTTTGTGAATAGCCACAGGCAATATTGCACTGTAATGGCATTTATTGTGCTTTAAGTCACTTATCAAAGTTTAGTGAATAAGCCCCATAGTATGTCCACCCAGATAACACAATATATCTCCTTATAATGCAGAATATCTCAAAGTTTCCATAGAACTCAATGACGGTACTGGTGCAGAATATCACAACACATCCTATCATAACGCAGCAGAGGGGACAGTGATGTACATGTATTGTTTGAAGAGGGTGCAGATGAGTAGCAGTAGAAAATGCCACTGTTGTATAAACAAGTGAGAGAAAGCTCACTTAGCAGGAGGCTCACTAAGATCAAGTACTGGCTATCGGAGGAGAAGGAATAAGTAAAAAATATAATAAAAACGTAACTGATGCTACAGCGCCTTGCCCCATATTCTGCTATAGTTGTGATGTTGTTTGAAAGCTTAATGCCATATACAGAGGTAGCAGACATTATTGTTCCCGCTGGCGCATTGTAGCTGGGGACACACAACAAACCAACAAGAGCAGACACCATTATATTTGAATTAGGTACTCGCACAAAATGGCCGTAGCTAACATGTTATAGCACCCACTGGCCAGCAAGTACAATAACGTTCGCTACATCTTTGAACAAACCTCCCTATGTAGTACAAGATACAGCTACAGTAGAGGGCCATTGGAAAGTACAATGAAGCAGCACAAAACAACTTTGTGAATACAGAAAAAGTCGTCATCACTGATAGAGCACACAATTCACCATTTAGAAATGAATTCATCATGTAAATGATATGTCACCACTGATTTGAGGTTATACTCAATAAATCATTCAGTTAAATAAGATCAGTAGCATAAAATAGGCCACCCGTGAGAAGTATTCACTTTGGAGCACAAGGTTCTGATACTGAAGCCATCTCGGTGTGTATTGAGCTTGCTGATATATGCTTGAATTCTTCTATTTTATACCATAAAAATGTTTTTTCACATCAAATAGCTTTCCTGCATGCAAACTGATCAATTAAATGAAGTGAGGGCATCTGGGGATTTTCTGGTAAAAGCAACAATGTAAAAGAAGCGTTTATAGTGAAGCATGTGTGTTTTGGCAATACATTAAAATACAGGCAGATAGCAATTTACCATAGTACTAAGCTGAAAATGAAAACTGGCAACAAAAAAAAAAATAATTAGCATGTTTCTCTGACTAAAATTCTTGGAGAAAGCTGATGCTCCTCAGGGAGAGAAAATCTGAAAGGTTAAATCATCTATGCATCATTAAACACAGGCATACCAGTGGATCAGCTGCCAACAATGATACAACTGATGCGCTATACAGAAGTCAGAAACACTGGTGCTGGGAGAGAATTTCTTTGTGAAAAAAAAAAAAAGAAGAATGAGTGACAGAGACAAGGCTATGTATTTTTAGATACAGATACTGAGAATACGAAAATATTCTCAACTGACCCACAAAGTGTGTTTGACACACTTGCCAATAACTTGATTTTTTTGGTGATGTTAAAGTTTAGGGAGAAGAATTTGTTCCCCACGTGTGCTCTAAACAAAACTGTTCACTAGTCTTCTAGGAACATTTTAAACAACTGGGGTGATCCTGCAACAATGGGCGCTTGGCGTAATAATGGTAGAAGAAGCTGAAACGGGTTATCAATGAAGAAAGATGCAACTGAAGTTCCATTTGTTCTGTTATAAATATATTTTTACATCAGCGCTGCACAAAAAAAACAGTGATACCTGTGTGATGCATAAAAATTCACAATTAAAAAACATGCTTTTTTCTAGTTACTTGAAAATGTCAAAAATGTACCTTGTGCAAAACATATATGACACATGAAAAAGTGACGTGTGTTTGCAAAAGCTCTGTAAGCACTGTCTTTCTGTGAACAAGCTGCTGGTTGGTCAATTAACAGTAATCACAACATTTAATACATCTACTCTGTGCCATTTACAGTACAATTTGCAGCATTAGAACAAATGTAGAGACGTGCTAGATTTGTGTTAAAGTTTGCAAACCAGGCAAAATTTTGCCTTTTCTCTCACAAAATTCAGCAAATATTTGCGTAGTATATAAAAAGATATTGACAACCATTAGAAGTCAATGTGCAGGTCACATGACATAAATTCAGGTCACATGACATAAATACAGGTCACATGGCCCCATCTATACTGCCATTTTTGAAAAATCCTGGTGACATTTTGAGCAAATTGGTAGTTGACAAAATAAAACACATTTGAAGATATTTGCACATCCCTCATGACCAACTATAGACTCATGGCAACTTGCATTTAACAGCAATAAACAACAACATACAATAGCCCTGCAAAAATGAAATATCAATAAGTTACTGTAATAATGTTTATTCATTCCAAATTTCTGAATCTATAGCTTTGATCTGATGAGATTTAGAACATAGAATTTAAGGAAACATTGGATGAGTAGTTGGCATGGTGTTGTAGCACAAATGTTCAAATTAAATGAATTTATAAAATGTAGGTCTATGTGCTAACAAAATTTTGGCACAGAACTGACGCAAATAGCATCACAACACGCCCCAAAAGGGATAAGTAATATTGGGGTTGGTAAATAATTTTACTCACATGCACTCAGTCAAAACAAGCATAGATCCCAACTTGTGGCAATCTTGATATCAGTGGTCAGTGTAGCAGTCTCAGAGAAACCGATTTTGGTGACAATAGTGCAGAATATCCATCAATAATCTTTAAGTATCAAAAAATATAAAACAATAAAATGCTTACTCACAATCTGAATGCTCTTTAAAATATTTTGCAACAGTTTACAAGAGCGTCTGGGCTGTTCACTGCTCCAGCTTAAATCGGCATCCCATGTGTTCAGTAACCGGATGGGAAATGCAGAAAAGAACGCAAGCATCTATCTCTATCCAGGGACTTCCCAACTCTACACGTTTCACCTTTTGCAGGCTTCCTCAGGAATAAATGATCATGCTCTGCCTAACCACTGGCATTTATACTCCCATTAGATTCATTCTAATTATTCAATATTGCGTCTTTTAAACCATCATTGCACAGAGCATCAATGTGGTTCCCTGGTTACAAATTATATTAATAGTCTCTATCTGAATGTTACAGTTACTGAATGTTATGGTAGCAACATTAGCAATGTCAAAATATAATTTATATAGATCTCTAACTGATGTAATATACAGGAATACAACTACCATCTTATACTATATTAGTGAAAGCACTGTATGCCTGCCTGCATGCATGCATGCCAGCCTGCCTGCCTGCTGGATGTCCGGTGTCCCTAGGGGAAATCTCATTGGTCCCTTGGGCCGCCCCCGCACACCTCTCATTGGCCTGAGGCGGAGTGACGGCCCAAAGCACACACAGGGACACAAACACACACACAGGGACACACACAGGGACACACACAGGGACACACACACACACACACACACACACACACACACACACACACACACACACACACACACACACACACACACACACACACACACACACACACACACACACACAGGGACACACACACACACACACACAGTAGGGGGGGGGTGTACATTAGCAGCATTGTATAACCCGGGGGGGGCTCACATACCCGCCTCCGCCTCCGCCTCTTCCTCCCCGAAATCAGCCTCCACACCTGCGCGCACCTCCTCCTCTCCCCGTGTCTCCCGCGCTTTCAAACACCCCCCCCCCCCGGCGCCGCTACAGTGAGCGGAGGAGCGAGTGCCCGGGACACAGCGGGGGAGCGGCCACAACAAGCTGCCTCCCGCCTCAGTTCCACGTGGGAGCGGCCGGACGGGTGAGTGAGCGGCCTTCACCCACCCCTCACCCCCCTTCAAATCACCTCCCCTCCAACCCCCCCCCCCCCGGTGCCGCTACAGTCAGCGGAGCGAGCGAGCGCCCGGGACACAGCGGGGGAGCGGCCACAACAAGCTGCCTCCCGCCTCAGTTCCACGTGGGAGCGGCCGGACGGGTGAGTGAGCGGCCTTCACCCACCCCTCACCCCCCTTCAAATCACCTCCCCTCCAACCCCCCCCCCCCCCCCCGGCGCCGCTACAGTCAGCGGAGCGAGCGAGCGCCCGGGACACAGCGGGGGAGCGGCCACAACAAGCTGCCTCCCGCCTCAGATCCACGTGGGAGCGGCCGGCCGGACGGGTGAGGGAGCTGCCGGACGGGTGAGTGAGCGGCCGGACGGGTGAGGGAGCGGCCTTCACCTCCCCTCACCCCCCTTCACCTCCCCTCACCCCCCTTCACCTCACCTCCCCTCACCCACCCCTCACCTCCCCTCACTCCACTTTCCTTCCCTTCCACCTCCCTCCACCTCCCCTTCACCCCCCCCCACCTCCCCTTCACCCCACACCCCCCCTTCACCTCCCCTCCACCCCCCCTTCACACATTAGCAGCATTGTATAACCCGGGGGGGGCTCACATACCCGCCTCCGCCTCCGCCTCTTCCTCCCCGAAATCAGCCTCCACACCTGCGCGCACCTCCTCCTCTCCCCGTGTCTCCCGCGCTTTCAAACACCCCCCCCCCCCCGGCACCGCTACAGTGAGCGGAGGAGCGAGTGCCCGGGACACAGCTGGGGAGCGGCCACAACAAGCTGCCTCCCGCCTCAGTTCCACGTGGGAGCGGCCGGACGGGTGAGTGAGCGGCCTTCACCCACCCCTCACCCCCTTCAAATCACCTCCCCTCCAACCCCCCCCCCCCGGCGCCGCTACAGTCAGCGGAGCGAGCGAGCGCCCGGGACACAGCGGGGGAGCGGCCACAACAAGCTGCCTCCCGCCTCAGTTCCACGTGGGAGCGGCCGGACGGGTGAGTGAGCGGCCTTCACCCACCCCTCACCCCCCTTCAAATCACCTCCCCTCCAACCCCCCCCCCCGGCGCCGCTACAGTCAGCGGAGCGAGCGAGCGCCCGGGACACAGCGGGGGAGCGGCCACAACAAGCTGCCTCCCGCCTCAGATCCACGTGGGAGCGGCCGGACGGGTGAGGGAGCTGCCGGACGGGTGAGTGAGCGGCCGGACGGGTGAGGGAGCGGCCTTCACCTCCCCTCACCCCACTTCACCTCCCCTCACCCCCCTTCACCTCACCTCCCCTCACCCACCCCTCACCTCCCCTCACTCCACTTTCCTTCCCTTCCACCTCCCTCCACCTCCCCTTCACCCCCCCCCACCTCCCCTTCACCCCCCACCCCCCCTTCACCTCCCCTCCACCCCCCCTTCACCTCCCCTCCACCCCCCCTTCACCTCCCCTCCACCCCCCCTTCACCTCCCCTCCACCCCCCCCTTCACCTCCCCTCCACTCCCCCCCCCTCACCTCCCCTCCACCCCCCCTTCACCTCCCCTCCACCCCCCCCTTCACCTCCCCTCCACCCCCCCCTTCACCTCCCCTCCACCCCCCCCCCTTCACCTCCCCTCCACCCCCCCCTTCACCTCCCCTCCACCCCCCCCTTCACCTCCCCTCCACCCCCACCCTTCACCTCCCCTCCACCCCCACCTTCACCCCCCCTTCACAACCTCCCACCACCTCCTCACCACCTCCACCCCCCTTCCCACCTCCCCCACCCCCCTTCCCAACTCCCCACCACCTCCCCCCCCTCCCCCCCACCCCCCCCCTTCCCACCACCTCCCCCCCACCTCCCCTTCCCCCCCCACCCCCCTCCTTCCCACCACCTCCCCCCCCACCCCCCCCCTTCCCTGAGGCAGAGTCACGGGCCAAAGGACACACAGGGACACAGACACACACACGTAGACACACACACACACACAGACGTAGACACACACACGTATACACACACACACACACGTATACACACACACGTATACACAAACACACACACGTAGACACAAACACACACACGTAGACACACACACACATAGACACACACGTAGACACACACGTACACACACACACACACACGTACACACACACACACGTACACACACGCACGTAGACACACACACACGTACACGTAGACACACACACACATGTACACGTAGACACGTACACACACACACACATGTACACGTACACACACACACATGTACACGTACACACGTACACACACACACATGTACACGTATACTCACACACATGTACACGTACACACACACATGGAGACATACACACACACACATGGAGACATACACACACACACACATGGAGACATACACACACACACATGTACACATACACACACACGTATACACTCACACACGTATACACACAGGTATACATACACATAATGTATACACACACACACATGTATACACACACATGTATACACACACATGTATACACACACACACATGTATACACACACACACATGTATACACACACACATGTATACACACACACATGTATACACACACACACACGTGTATACACACACACACGTGTATACACACACACATGTGTATACACACACACATGTGTATACACACACACACGTGTACACACACACACATGTGTACACACACACACACACATGTGTATACACACACATGTATATACACACACATGTATATACACACACATGTATACACACACACACATGTATACACACATACACATGTATACACACACACACATGTATACACACACACACACACACACTTATACACACACACACATACAATGTATACACACAAACATGTATACACACACACAAACATGTATACACGTGTATACACACACATGTGTATACACACACACGTATACACACACACAATATATACATACACACAATGTATACACACACATGTGTATACACACACGTGTATACACACACACACATGTGTATACACACACACGTGTATACACACACACACGTGTATACACACACGTGTATACACACACACACGTGTATACACACACACACGTGTATACACACACATGTGTATACACACACATACGTGTATACACACACACGTGTATACACACACACGTACACATACACACACACACACATGTACACACACACACATACAATGTATACACACAAACATGTATACACACACACACCCCAGCACCACCACATCAGCACACCGGTATGCCCCCCCAGCACACTGGCATTCTCGCCTCCCCACCATTCCCAGCCCCCATCAACACCATCAGCACCCACACATCGCCACCTTTGCACCTCCCCCATCGGCACACTCACATCCGCACCCCCACATCAGCACCAAACCCTCCCAAATCAGCACACCAATACAATCACCATCAGTACAGCCACAGCAGCACTACCACCGCACATGGGCCGCGTGGACCACTCCCCATCCAAATGCCACACCCACACCACAAACATCCCGGGCAACGCCGGGGCTCTCAGCTAGTTTATTATAACTACAGGAATTGCACTGCATTGCTAATTTGTATTACTCAGATAGGGGATTACATCTGAAACAAATACATGAAAATTCTTTAAATGCAAACATACACCTTTGTTTGAAGTGTAGTTTGTGATCCCTATACCTGGGAACCTGAATAAAAGACTTTTGTATGACAAAAGTTCCTAGCGCCTATTATTCTTCAACCTTGCTATCTAATTGTCCAGCTGACTGAATCCAGTACCCTGAGTCAAGGTAACCCATGCAGAGTAGCCACATATAGCACACCAATGTAATCTCCCTAGATGCCGGGCAGGTAGGGTTACATAAATCTTTCTTACTTGTATATAAAAGTCAATCTACATGTTATGTGTAAAAAAATGTACACTTTGTGACTACAAAGTGTTTAGAACCACGAGAGCCATTAGTGTATGAAACTAAGGTTTAGGTATCTATGCATTCTCTGCCCTTAGAAGAGGAAAAGTATTGGAAGACCACCTATTTTGACCCACATGAGAATTGCATTTATTCTGGAATTGTGGGATCAAAAATCGATTCATACTAGATTATGGACAGTTGAAATTACACCAGAAAAGCTCCAATTTCTATCTATCAGATCTATCATTATTTGATTAATATCTTGATCAAATTACTTTATATATGTTTTTAGACTGTGGGTCACTGTTATTGAATTATTATGGTATTGATATTCACTGTTTTTCACTGGATAATCGTTATCCTATAATTGTGGTTTTTTTTTTCACTTTTTTCACAGATTTTTATACTTTTTTTTTTAGCTCTTACCATCTCATTAGTAGCGCATTATTTTTTTCTCTTTAAACATTACATTTCTATATCCACATTTAGCCATCCTTGGTTCCCTAATTTGTGAATCCAAAATGTCTCACATTTTGTTAGTTTTATATTGTGATCTCCACCTCCCCAGTGTGGTAAAACATGTTCTATACCTGAGTATTTTAACCCTTGGGGGTCTGACTGATGGCAAAATGTTTAGGATATGTTATGTGTTAGGACCTTCCTGTGTATGTTTCCTATATGTTCCAGAATTTGGATTTTTACAGGTCTGATGGTTTTATCTACATACTGGAGGCCACATGGGTACTCCAACAGATATATAATGCAATCATATTTACAGTTCATAAATTTGCTAATTTTGAAGACTTCCACTTTTGGATTTGATCTAAATTCCATTTTATATTTGACACTGAATTTGCACGCTTTGCAGGTCATACATTCATGAAATACCTTGATGGATCCCAGCCAACTGGTAGTTGTTTTTGTCTTGTCTGTAAGACAACTTGGAGCCAATTTATTTTTTAGATTAGGCGCTCTTTTACAAATAACATTCAGTCTTTCTGGAATTTCATCTCTCAAAATTGTATCGTCCTCAGGATATGCTAGTGTTTCTTCACTAACCTCAACATCTCATTGGCCTCCCTGTTGTATTGCGTAATAAAGGGTACTTCACAGTTGTTCTTGGCTTGAGTATTGTCCCTTGGATTACCCATCCCAAGAAGATCTTTCATGATTAACTTACTTTTTTTTGTAAGGCTTCATCTACCTGTGCTTTATTGTAATCACGTTCCAAAAATCTATGTTTAAATATATTTGATTGTTGACCGAAAACATCCTCCTCAGTACAGTTCCTGATTTGCCCAAAGGGGATATTTCTAGTCCAGCAGGGATGGTGACAATTCGATGGCAGAATAAAATGATTCCCATCCATGGGTTTAAAGGAGGTTTCAGCTTGCAAATGATTATCCTCCACATAAAACATAAGATCCCAAAAAATGTTATGATGTACTTAGAGGTAAAAGCCACATTAAAGTTATTAAACTTAATGCTACCCAAAATATTCTCCAACAAATTCATAAAGAATATTGGCAGACAGTCTGCACTATTGTCTCCAATCTCTATTTCCCTGAGATTGCCTGCTACACTGACCACTGATAACAAGATTGGCAGGATTGTGATTTATACTTGTTTTGACTGGTATTACACCATATGTGCGTAGGATATATTTCTTATTCCCGGTTGTGACAGAGTGAAGTCAACTCCTATCAGTTACGCCTGGGAGACATATGTCTGAGTGCTTCATCCAGCACTCATAAGGGTTAACTCAGGTGGAAGTTAGGTAGTCAGGATGTAAGCTGACACCTGAGAGCCAGCAAGGTAGAAAAGGATCTTGTTACTAGCAGTAGGTGGCTTTCTCTCAGACCAGAGCACACGGATATATGTGCTGCTAGCCAGACGGATACAGCACACTACTTACTGCAACCAAAGTAAGATTTGTTCCTTTGTTTTTCTGACTGCTTAAAAGACACTTACAGTTTGGTTATGGTTTAGCCAACCAGCCTGCTAGATAGGCCTGCTGTGTTAGTCAGTTTCTCCCACTGTGGAGCAGGATTTGCTTTGTTTAAAGGGACAGTGTACCCGCATGTTATGTTGCTGTGGAGAAATAAAGCCACTGAACGTTTTCATTTACCCTGAAACTACACGTGTGGACTGTTTCCTGACCTCGGCTAAAGGCCGTCCTGCCACATCGGTATTGTGTGTTTATTTTATTTTTCATTGCCTGTTTATTACCTGCGCCCGTCTGTCTTTGGAGAAAAACGATCCCCTGGAAGACCTGGAGAAACAATTACTCACCTGGGTTTGAGCAGCATGGACTCCGATTACATTTTCACTTTATTCTAGTGTCACTATTTTCACAAACGGGTCCATCACTTATGTTTGTATTCAAATTTATTGAAGTTACAGGTTTTGTCATGTTATGACACACAATTGCACATGAGGCTGCCATATGGATTTGGTTTTAAGTGCTTAACACAAGTTTAGCATTTTTATACTAGGAGCGCCACCTTAAAACATCTTTCTGTGTGTGGTTTTTTTTTTAACAAACTGCACCATGCATCGGAAACTGTTTCTAATATCTGACTAAACTTTTCACACAAAAATGAACGTGTCACATCAACTGCATCAACCAACACTAATGATCAGCATCACATACATCCCTTTTTTGCATGACATCAATTTGTTGATCATTCCTGCTGTGCTATAATGATCTCTATCCTCTTCCAGTTTAATGCATAGAGCTAGTGAGCAAGCAGGGTGTTGTGACAAACATTTTAGTTCACTAATGCAGATATATGCTTGCATTTAAAATATGCAAAGAAATATGTCTAATTAAATCCTTTATTTGAATGGAGTTGATCTTTTCTTCAACACCATGAAATGGCTTTACCGCATATTGAATAAGGGTCATGGACATTTAATTAAAAGAAAGAGAAGAAAATAGAATTAGAAATTCAAATTTTTAATAACTATGAAGAACTTTATCTAAAGTGCAATTTTGATTTCGTCATGTAGCTGTGGAATATTTTAGCAAACACATGCTTATCTGTTGGGCTGCACCCACTTCAAATGGGTTTCCCCTGTCCGCTTCTCTGCTTCCGGATACCAGAATGCTGAACAAACAGCAGCCAGTCTGACATGTTTCTCCAGCTGGTCACAGTCCAACTCCACACTCCTTCCCAGAGTGTTTCTCAGATTGTCCTCTGAGGGTATCTCCACCCTCCTTCCCAGAATGCCTCTCCCTCTGAGGGTAATCTAATGCTCTGATCAGCAACACCCCTTTTATAGCCTTTTGTGGCTATCCTTTACATGGGAGGGGGCTGCTGGCCAATCAGAGCACGGATTAGGTTGGTGCCACAAAAGCCAGAGGAGTGTGTTCTAAGGCACTCAAGACCTCCCACTGGGTAGGAGCCTCAAAGTCTGGAAAGTACAATGCTCTTACTCCCAGATCTGATCAGCAGCCTTTCACCTCCTCCTAAGAGTTCTGACACCTAGCTGTCCCAACTCTGGTTCTAATCCTATTATTTCTATGGAAGCTTCAACTAAGTGGATTGCTTAGTCTTTCACCAAAGAAATGACAGTAACAGTGGAATATATAATTTAGTTTATTGCAGGGCTGGAATCTTAATTCCATCACCACACAATACCAAGTATCTAAGCTGGGGGGAATTGCTGCACAGGTATAAATACAGATATAAGGTATTTATGTAAAAGACAGGACTTAGAATTACACACAGCTAGCCCAAATCACATCATAAGACAATGCCGGCTTT
Organism: Ascaphus truei; assembly: GCF_040206685.1. Classification (NCBI taxonomy): domain Eukaryota; kingdom Metazoa; phylum Chordata; class Amphibia; order Anura; family Ascaphidae; genus Ascaphus; species Ascaphus truei. The sequence goes on along the minus strand of NC_134484.1, from coordinate 246,015,519 downwards.
CTAAACTGGGGGAAGGATTGTCACAGGGAATAAAGAATACATGCTTTGAAATATATTCTTACTGACATGGGTTACATTTACACATTCCCTGTTCCTCCCAGATATTAAAGACATTTGGCTGGATGACATATTACTAGGACAGCCAAGTTACACTTATTTAGGGGTAAATAGCTGGGATTTCTCTTTATTAGGACTGTCAGCTACCCCTACCGTCACAATAATCTAAACCTGTCTTTCACTCCACACTACAAGAACACCATAATGAAACATTACACATTGTGTTTGATCCTGGAGATGGCCCCGGTCATCAGGGTATGGTGGCCCATCAACACATTACTCTGTTAGATATTAGACCATTCTCCTTAGCAGAGATGCAAACGTTAATCATGCCTCCCTCTTGCTGTGAAATCAGTAAGGGAGTCCGCTGAAAACATCTGGCCTGCTCGACGTTCCTCATAATCATGTGATCTCAGCCTCTATGTTGTTTCTTCCTGAGCTGTTTAAACAGACCAAGCTGGGTAAAGAAATTCATAGAAGTTGACTAATACAGTATGTTACACACATTTTACAGAGGGGTTATTCTTAAGAATGGATGATTCGCTATGTCCTACTTAAAACATAGCATTGTCTATTCAGATCACATTCTAGTTAACATTACTTGTCTAAGACTTGAAAAAAGCTGTCAGCTTTTAAGTAAAGCTCTTCTGAATAAAATATACAAATGGCTTTTTGCCTTGTAAGTGGCACATTTTACACAGAACTGCCGCAGTGCTAACTTGTCATTATCTGTTTGGAAAAATGAACTTGTATGAGGATGGAAATGGACAGTGTTTCCTCAGCAGACGATTTGTCAGATCGCCTTTAAGTTTTAGTAGCCCGCAGAGATATCCTACAACTAAGTAGCAAAAGGAAAGTGAATGATTAGCAGGCAGAGCTTCAGGCTACTAAAACATAGTTTTAGTAGCCTGTCAGGGAAATCTGTGGCCTTAGGCTCTGGGATTACTTTTTATTTCCAAGCCAGTTATTGATTTTAGCATGAAGAAAATAATTTGGTATTGTTGCTTAAGGTGTTACTTGGGAAAAAAAATTAGCCACATGTGTCATTTGCTACCAATCCTTAGCTTTAAGTTACCTTTTCATTGCAGCAAACGCTGAGCAACTGGGAGGAAACATTAACTACTTTAAAGGTACTACTTTCTTTATCAAACATGGCACACTAATCGAAAACACAAGTATGTTGAAAATTAAATTTAAAGGCCTATAATTTAGTATCTTCCTTGCCAAGAATGATGGCTTTCATTTACGAAGGGAATCCGAAAGCTGTTCAGGGTCAGTATGTTGTGTGCCATTTTCCGGCCTATTGCGAAGGCTGATGGAGTTGATTAATTTCTTGGAACCAAGCTTTGTCTTCTCCAGCTCACTGAACAACTTCATTTCAGCTGATGAGTTCAAACAAGGGTCAGAACAATGTTCATTTCTGACAATCCCACAAAATGGGAATTAATTTTATGAGTTAGCACCACTGTACTTAAAACTAAACTGGACATCATCAGGAAAGTTAATACAGTACAAGGAGACTTCGGTGGAATATGCTTTTAAAAGTCTGCGAACTCAGTTTGCAATAAGGCAATAAATAGACTTTACTATGAAATGCTTACACGTTAGGTAAAATTACTTCTTTAGAAATGGCACTACATTGTTTCAATCCTCTTCTAAGGCATGCAATGCACAATAATGTTGAGGAGTAGGCACTGCATAGTTTTATTTAAAAAAAGTTACTGTACATCTTTATTTTGTCATAGGAATCTGATGTTTTGACTGCACCAGCAGCCCGTCTCAAGTTAATGACTAGTGATCTGTGTCAAAATGGCTATATATTAAAAAAAAATGGTCTTAACTAGCAGAAGGGATTTCTTACTATTTTTCTGCTCTTTATTCAAGAAGTATAGTCCATTGTACTTTTTCACATGTACCATTATAACGCAATGCTTAAAGAGTGACATTTTAAGCAGAGTTGGTATAAACAGAATTATTATTACTATTAGCATATAGTATAAGCGGGCTATAAAAGTAGAAGAGTTTAGGCCAAGTGAATCTTGTCTGGAAGTTTCAGGTTGACCATATTTTACTAACTGTAAAAGATTTGGGTGATAGGAATCTGACAAGGTCTTTGCAGTAAATAGAAAAATAAAAAAATGTTTGGTATAAAAAATGACTAGAGAAACTAACTTTAGGTGTATAATTTTTAAAATTGCTATCTATGCTCAAAATTTGATTTGTCAACTACATCAAATGGCAGGTCAATGTGCTCTAAAACTGTATCATAACTTGGTTATCCATAATTCAAGTCTTAACCTTGGTGCTGCCTGTGTAAGTAATTCGTGAATGTAACAGGGACTTTTCACTGTTTGAGGGAAACTGCCTCTTAGTGGCAATTGCACCCAGGCAATCAACCAGACTCCACCTGGCTGATTAGGATTCTTGAGAAAAGCCTGATATGAGAAAAAGGAGAGTGATTCCTTTGCTCACAATTGGGCTGACACAAACTCCTTGAACATCTTGTATTCTCTTGGGTTAAACTAGGGTTAAACTAAATGACCCTATTTCAAGAGAATATATAAGTATTTTACTGTGTATTTCTGTCATGTGGGATGTAGCATTGGGCTTCTCTGTCGTCTGTTGTATACATATGTCACGCTCAATAGCACTCCATTTTGACACTTAAATACATATATATATATATTTTGTGGGGGCTCAGGTGTTCCCAAAAAGAGCTTGCTGGGGTTCTGTGTTTTGTTAACCTATTCTCTTGTTTGCTCCATTTTCTCAACACCTATTCTCTCCTAGACCCTCTACAATCTGGCTTCCGCAATGCTCACTCCACTGAAACAGCCTTCACTAAAATAACTAATGACCTCCATGCTACCAAAGACAGAGGTCATTACACTCTGCTCATATTACTCAACCTCTCTGCAGCATTTGATACCGTGGACTATCCTCCTCTCCTTCACATTCTACATATTCTTGGTATTTGTAACAAAGTTCTAATCTGGATCTTCTCCTACCTCTCCCATCGTAATTTCAGTGTCTCTTTTGCTAACACCCACTCCTCCTCTATAGATCTCTCTGCGGGGGTACCATTGTGCTCTGTCCTGGGACCTCTTTATTCTCTGTACACACTTTCTCTAGGTGACCTAATCACATATCTTGGGTTTAAATATCACCTCTATTCTGACGTCACACAAATGTACTTTCAATACCTCACCTTACACCTGCTGTACAGACCAAAGTTTCTGAATGTCTCTCTGTGACATAATCCTGGATGGCCTTCCTCCGACTTAAACTTAACATGGCAAAAACAGAGCTCCTCCCAAAACTTTCTCCCAAACCTGGCCCTACTACCTCTTTTCACATTACTGTTGTAAGTGCCATCATTCACCCAGTAGCCCAATCACGCTGCCTAGGGGGTCACACTCGACTCCTCTCTCACATTCTCCCCTCACATTCAAAATGCATCTAAAACCTGTCGCTTTTTCCTCCGCAAAATTACAAAGATACGCCCTTTCCTCTGTTACTTGACTGCTAAAACTTTTACGCAGGCCCTCATTCTTCCCTGTCTCGATTACTATAACCTCCTGCTGTCAAGCCTTTCTGCCTCTCACCTGTCTCCCCTACAATCGATATTAACGCTGCTGCCAGAATCACTCTACTCTTTCCTAAATCTGTCTCAGCGTCTCCCTGATGAAATCACTGTTCTGGCTTCCAATCAAATCCTGCATCTCACACTCAGTTCTCCTCCTCACCTTTAAAGCTTTACACTCTTCTACTCCTCCTTACATCTCAGCCCTAATTTCTCGCTGTGCACCATCCCAACTCTTGCGTTCAGCTCAAGGATGTCTTCTCTCTACCCCCTTTGTATCTAAAGCCCTCTCCCGCCTTAAACTTTTCTCACTGACTGCCCCACACTTCTGGAATGCCCTTCCCCTCAATACCCATTTAGCACCATCTCTATACACCTTTAAGACCCACCGTAGGACACACTTGCATAAAGAAGCATATAAGTAGCACCGTGGCTAATACTATACACAATACATAAAGCTTGGGCCCCTACAGATGCATTTACCAGAATGCCCTCCTACTGTCTCTGAACGGTCTCCCTACCAATTAGATTGTAAGCTCTTCAGAGCAGGGACTCCCCTTCCACAATGTTACATTTATGTCTGAAGCACTTATTCCCATGATCTCTTATTTGTAGTTATTTGTTATTTATATGATTGTCACGTGTATTACTACTGTGAAACGCTTTGTACATTAATAGTGCTATATAAATAAAGACATACATACATAGAAAGCAGAGAAGCCTACACATAGACACTGTCTTGAGCACAAAGGTGTGCTGAGATCAAGACATCCAGACCCCCAGACACCTATATTTCCTGGTCACAGAGGACCCAGGAACCTGCCAGTGACTGACATGGAGGGCCACCTGCTTAATTTACTTCCTGACTTTGGGGTGATAGACTGGTAATGGGAAAATCACTCCAGTCCTGCAGATAGGATCTGGGGATGTAAGTTAGCCCTTACAAAGGGATAGGGGTTTGTTATTTTGTTGTATTTGTAGGTTTTGCATTGATAAAGGAACAGGGTAAATAACGCCAAGTTATAATTTTCACCCAAATCAGTCTCCATTATATGTACCTATGCACACATCTCTTACAGTGACCAAAAAATCTTAATGCTGCATAACATACTGTAGCAGTTGCGTGCAGAGAACAGATAGACTAGACCTATTTTTGTAGAGTCTCAAGTACCTCCCTCCTAAAAACATATGGAGAAACACCGTAGATAAGAGATTTATTAAAGCATACACAATGTTTCGACCCTAAGGTCTTTGTCAAGTGCAAAAAGTGGCTTAACACCAATGAATCTTTAAATAACACCCATAATTACCCACAGTGCTTCCTGTTCTAATTGTTCAGCTTAAACACATGTGGAACTGCCTACTCATCATCCATTGACATAATTAAGGCTCCACCTCCCTTCCCTTCATAATTATACATGCAGCAATAAAAGTAATTTAACCCTAATACTCCGTCATTTTAGCTTCTGGCAAGCATTGCATATTATTAACAGTGTTCCCGTATATTAATAATGACCGCAAAAACTTCACCCGGCTAGCATCTGTCTTGCTTGTTGTGAGGCACTCAATGGCTGTTTTCCAGTTGCTAAGCGACAAGGAGGAGTTGGATTCGCTGATTGATGACATTAACGGAGCGACAGTACCCAGGAGGCAAGACCACGGATGGTGGTTTCGTTGATAAGGGTTACAAGGAGGAGTTGGATTCGCCGATTGATGATGTCATCAGAGCGACATTACCCAGGAGGCAAGACCACGGACGGTGGTTTCGTTGCCGAGGGTTACAGGATACAAAGAGGAGGAGCCATCGACTGATGATGTCAACGGAGCGACGATAGCATAGATGCTAGCCGGATTAAGTTTTTGCGGTCAATATTAATATACGGGAACACTGTTAATAATATGCAATGCTTGCCAGAAGCTAAAATGACGGAGTATTAGGGTTAGATGACTTTTATTGCTGCATGTATAATTATGAAGGGAAGGGAGGTGGAGCCTTAATTATGTCAATGGATGATGAGTAGGCAGTTCCACATGTGTTTAAGCTGAACAATTAGAACAGGAAGCACTGTGGGTAATTATGGGTGTTATTTAAAGATTCGTTGGTGTTCTGTTCATTAAGCCTCTTTTTGCACTTGAAAAAGACCTTAGGGTCGAAACGTTGTGAATGCTTTAATAAATCTCTTATTTTGGAAATCCGTGTGCCCCATCTTCATTCCTTTTTGTATGCCGTGGATTGGATGCAACCGATCGTACATTGATGGGAGCACCGATAATTGTATCACTCTTTATCATATTGTGGTGTGCAGCATTTACTCTTTGAAACACCGTAGATACCTGGGAGATATGCTATTAAAATATGCAAAGTATATTAAAGTTACTCACACCTCTAACTTCTGAAAATATTTCCATTAGAACTGTACTGAAAAGTCTCAGCCCCCTTGTGATGGGGGGTGAGAGGAGAGGAGGAAATTGGTATTAATTAGAGATGGGAGAAACTGTCAAATGTCGGTTCCCAAAATTCTGCTGATTATTTTGCCGAAATCCGTTCCGCACACCAAAATCGTTTCAACCAACTAGTGGTCTTTGTCACTTGACAAAGTTGGTTGAAACACGTAGGAGGTACTTTTATTATTCACCTATGTTGCAATAAATTATTTTTTCACTTTATTCAATTTTCTGAGACCAGCATTTATTATTCATTCAGTTGGGATCCTGTTTGGCTTAGGAGTGCCCTGGAGACTGTTTTTTGTATTCATTTTGAAAAAGACCCTTTGAGGTCGAAACGTCAATCATTTGGAAATAAATAGCTTCATGAAAATCCGCAGTGCCTTGCCTCCCTTATTGATTAACCCAGGGATAATACACAGATTTTCCTGGACCAGAAGCACAAGTAGTTGTATCTTTGTTTTTTATTATTTATCTATGTGCAGCTATTTTCAATTTTAGTTTCTTTACAATCAGACCACTTCTTGGTTGATAATTTAATGTTCCTTGTGGTGCACACATGAGATACCTGTGAGATACACTAATAACTAGATTAGCTACATGTGTTAGCAGCTTAAAAGTAGGATGTGACAATAATACTTCCCATCATCAGTTGATTTAGCTCACACTGCTAGTGCTGTGGCCTAGAAAAGCAGTAATTGTGGGTTCTAGACCTATATAGTCAGTATGGGAATCTTTTTAGAAAGTGTGGGATGGAACTCATTTAAATATACTTTGCATAGTCATTAGCATATTGTTAAGGTGGGCTGCTTTTTCAGCACGGGCATGTCTCCCTAATTTATTTGGAGGGATGCTTGTGGGGACAGGGACACACGTGTCCCGTCTTTTGTAGCACTGACGTCTGTCTGGGCTCCTCATGACACAGTCTTCTAGGGTTAATTAGAGAAATAACAGGATAAAATGAAGCATTACGTTGTTTAACTCAGGCTTCTGCCCGCTTTATTTTCATCCCACTAAGGGACTGCATCTTTAACAGGTATAAGTAGGAGGCACTCGGGCATTAACCTTCAGCGGTTTACTCATATGTCAGTGACACAATATTTCACACACTGTCACTTTAAGAAACCAAAGAAATAATAAAAAGAAATCCTATCCTTTTCAGGGATCCAACTACATAGCAGTATAAGCCTCTCTAACTGTTGCTGGGAAAACTAACCTGGTTCCCCAGCTTGAATAATACCCTCTCATTTAGGGTCACTAGATACACAATAATATCCACAGTTTTTAGACACAGCTTAACTGATAGATGGGGGACAGCGTCCCCGGAGTCCAGGTAATTCTTCCGGACAGTGAAGGTCATGACGGGGGCAACCGTGCCGAGCTGAATACAGGGGAGCAACATGCCCCAGCCACTGGCTCTAGAAGAGAGAGTGAAAAAGCAACCCTCTATGCTCTAAATACCTGTTCTAGTAATTAGGTGAACAGGTGAGTGAGAAACCAGCACCCTTGCAAAGTCTGGTATGGATTGCCTATCCACCAGCCTTAGTGACTGTGAATCTGTGGAGCGGATCACTTCTACACTAAAGGGGCTATGCACTAAGCTCCGATAAGTCACTTTTAAAGCGCAAAGTGCTCTTCGATCGTGATTTTTGGCTCAACCCGATGCACTAAGCAACGCAAACAGGCACTCTGCGCTCTAGAAATTACATTTTTCAGGGATTTATTCTAAGTCCAACTTTGCTCGATCGCAGCCCTGTTTGCGTGAAATTCCGCCCTTAAGCGGGATGCACTAAGCAACGCAACCTTTGCAAGCGTGAAAGTTGCGTTGATTAGAACACGTCAGGTCAGAGTAGACGCAAAGAAATCTGGACTTAGAAAAAATTCTGACTTTTTATTTTTGCATGCGCAAAACCCATAGAGCAGGCAGGCGGGTGTCCCCGGCTGACCCCACGGGGGTCCCGACGGAGCCCGGGGGACGCGCAGGTGTCCCCGGCTGAACCTGCAGGGGTCCGGGGGTCCCCAGCTCACCATGCGGAGGTCCCCTCGGGAGTGCAGGGGTTCCTGCGGGAGTCCGGGGGACCCCGCAGCCGTTCCGGGGTCCCCGCGGGAGTCCCGGGGTACCCGTGGGCCTGCGGTACCAATGTTGCACGTCCAAAAATAAAAAACAACCATTCTAACTAAATACACTCCCTAACACATACTATACTGTAATGGCCAACATTACTATTATCCAAATATGGATAATAATGCATTTGGCCATTTTAAATACACATAAATTACAATAAATACAATAAAAACATTTAACACTTACATTTTACAGGCACCCACGATGAAGGCCGTCTTCATCCTCATCTTCATTCTGCCCATGCCCCTACGGTGCTGCAAAACATGCACAACAATTACAATAGCCAATGTAATGTCCCCTAACCCCTTAATCACCATAGCGGTTATTAACCGCTATCGTCATTAGTGGTTAACCCACCCTCACCCACCACTCGGGAGGCCTACATACCCTCCCACTCTAACCCCCCAACCCGTGAGGCCTAACCACCCTCACCCACTACCCACAAGGGAGGCCTACCCACATACCCTTGGGGCCAATACACCCCCCCCCCCCAACAGCTACAGTACAATAATGTGCCAAATAACTATTATCCAGATATGGATAATATATTATTTGCCCATTATGAAACACATAAAACATGCACAAATCAAAACATGAATTTTTAATCTTAAAATCAACACATTGTACAATAAATCTAGCATCTATTGCAAATATAAGCCAACAAATCAGCAGCTCCACAAATGTATATGAAATGTCACACAATTGATTAGAGTGTGTACATGATGCAATTAATCAGTGCATCATATAACACTATGCAAAATATGTAACAATAAAATACACTATGAACAATGTCCCCTAACCACCAATGCCATCCTGAAAATCAATTAGAAACTAACCAACATCAATACAATTAGCATCAGTCAATTAATCCATTTCCTCAAACAATTAAAATACAATACAAATCAATTATATAATTCCCTATTCAATTACTAAAGCCAAACCATTGCCAAAACAATTCTAATTTAAAGTAAACACCATCATTCTAATCTTACTACCATAAAGAAGCCTTTAGCTAAATACAAATAACATTATTCACAACAATGACAAAATAAAGATGCTAACTACATTATCCATACATGAAAATAACCTAAACATGAGCCAAACAATCAATTATTATCCCTGTATGTCTATCCATACAGATAGATAAACATAACATACAGGGGCAATAATACAGCATCAAATACAATGCATTTACATACAAAATTTACATACAATACACCCATTCAGTGTCCGTGAATGTATTATATACATATATGTAAAAGATACATTAACGGGCATTAAATGGGAGTGAAAAAATAAAAGACATGCATGAAAAATCATTAAAACCTGTAAAAGTAAAAATAATAAACTTTTCTTTTGTTTACTCACCATTAGATGTCCACTCTCCGAAATACAAGCGAGCCGGAAGCACAGGAACCAATCCACAGGTAAGCCATAAAATAAAAAACCATAACAAATCCACGTCTGTGTCTTCTTTCTTCTTTGGGGTCTTCTGGGGTCTTCTTCCATCTTCTTCCGGCTTCTTCCGGCTTCTTAGGCCACGCCCTTCTTCTCTTCTTAGGAGGGGAGATGTTCCCTCCTCGGCGACTAGCTTCAAAATGAGGCGACATAGGCTTTTATAGGCCTATGACGTCACATTTTGGTCAAATGTTTCACACGGTCCTGATTGGGCCGTGAAAAACATGTGATTTGGCCGATGGAAAAAAAAATGATTACGTCATTTAAAGGCAATGAAAGCACAGTCAATCAGAATAGCTTTTCTTCAATTGCCTTTAAGATGACGTCATTATAAGAAACATGGCCGGTCTCACATTGTACGGTAGCCAATCAGAGCGTGGGAAATACATCCCAACTCTGATTGGCTCTAGTACCATGTGACAGGCTTTCAAAGACGTCACATCCGTTCTCCCCCAAGCCTCTTTCACATGGTCTACTAGAGCCAATCAGAGATGGGATGGAGTTCCCATGCTCTGATTGGCTACGGTACCATGTGAGACCGGCCATGTTTCTTTTAATGACGTCATCTTAAAGGCAATTGAAGCAAAGCCATTCTGATTGGCTGTGCTTTCATTGCCTTTAAATGACGTCATCATTTTTTTATCCATCGGCCAAATCACATGTTTTTCACGGCCCAATCAGGACCATGTGAAACATTTGACCAAAATGTGACGTCATAGGCCTATAAAAGCCTATGTCGCCTCATTTTGAAGCTAGTCGCCGAGGAGGGAACATCTCCCCTCCTAAGAAGAGAAGAAGGGCGTGGCCTAAGAAGACGGAAGAAGCCGGAAGAAGATGGAAGAAGATGGAAGAAGACCCCAGAAGACCCCAAAGAAGAAAGAAGACACAGACGTGGATTTGTTATGGTTTTTTATTTTATGGCTTACCTGTGGATTGGTTCCTGTGCTTCCGGCTCGCTTGGATTTCGGAGAGTGGACATCTAATGATGAGTAAAAAAAAGAAAAGTTTATTATTTTTACTTTTACAGGTTTTTATGATTTTTCATGCATGTCTTTTATTTTTTCACTCCCATTTAATGCCCGTTAATATATCTATGTATATAATACATTCACGGACAATCAATGGGTATATTGTATGTGAATTTTGTATGTAAATGCATTGTATTTGATGCTGTATTATTGCCCCTGTATGTTATGTTTATCTATCTGTATGGATAGACATACAGGGATAATAATTGATTGTTTGGCTCATGTTTAGGTTATTTTCATGTATGGATAATGTATTTAGCATCTTTATTTTGTCATTGTTGTGAATAATGTTATTTGTATTTAGCTAAAGGCTTCTTTATGATAGTAAGATTAGAATGATGGTGGTTACTTTAAATTAGAATTATTTTTGCAATGATTTGGCTTTAGCAATTGAATAGGGAATTGTATAATTGATTTATATTGTATTTTAATTGTTTGAGGAAATGGATTAATTGACTGATGCTAATTGTATTGATGTTGGTTAGTTTCTAATTGATTTTCAGGATGGCATTGGTGGTTAGGGGACATTGTTCATAGTGTATTTTATTGTTACATATTTTGCATAGTGTTATATGATGCACTGATTAATTGCATCATGTACACACTCTAATCAATTGTGTGACATTTCATATACATTTGTGGAGCTGCTGATTTGTTGGCTTATATTTGCAATAGATGCTAGATTTATTGTACAATGTGTTGATTTTAAGATTAAAAATTCATGTTTTGATTTGTGCATGTTTTATGTGTTTCATAATGGGCAAATAATATATTATCCATATCTGGATAATAGTTATTTGGCACATTATTGTACTGTAGCTGTTGGGGGGGGCGGTGGGGTGTATTGGCCCCAAGGGTATGTGGGTAGGCCTCCCTTGTGGGTAGTGGGTGAGGGTGGTTAGGCCTCACGGGGTGGGGGGTTAGAGTGGCAGGGTATGTAGGCCTCCCAAGTGGTGGGTGAGGGTGGGTTAACCCCTAATGACGATAGCGGTTAATAACCGCTATGGTGATTAAGGGGTTAGGGGACATTACATTGGCTATTGTAATTGTTGTGCATGTTTTGCAGCACCGTAGGGGCATGGGCAGAATGAAGATGAGGATGAAGACGGCCTTCATCGTGGGTGCCTGTAAAATGTAAGTGTTAAATATTTTGACTGTATTTATTGTAATTTAAATGTATTTAAAATGGGCAGATGCATTATTATCCATATGTGGATATGAGTAATTTTGCCCATTACAGTACTGTATGTTTTAAGGGGCGGGGGGGATGATTGTTGTTTATTGGGGGCAATTGTCCCCAATAAACATGCTAATGTGCCTTAACCCCTTCATTGCCTTAGCGGTTATCCGCTAGGGTAATGAAGCTGCATTAATGTATTTTTATTAATAGTGTGCAGGAGCAGGGGGTCCCCTGAGCTGAACCGCATTGATTTCTGCCTCAGAGACCCCCTGCTTCCCGAGTTACAGGCCCCGGTTTGGGGCATCGGTGCCAGTGCGGACGCCATCTTTATAGAGCCCACGTCGCTTCTTGGACGCTATTAAGATGGCGGCTGCACTGGCACCCGATGCCCCATACCGGGGCCTATAACTCGGGAAGCAGGGGGTCTCTGAGTCAGAAATCAATGCGGTTCAGCTCAGAGGAACCCCTGCTCCCACACACTATTATTTAAAATACATTAATGCTGCTTCATTACCATAGCGGATAGCCGCTACGGTAATGAATTATTGTTTATTGTTATGTATGTTTTAATACTAGTGTAGATGTGTAAGGGGTCTCCTGAGCTGAACCGCATTGGTTTCAGGTCCGAGGACCCCCTACTTCAGGAGATACAGGCCCCTTTATGGGGTGCCGGTATCCCCTGCAGAATGTAAATAACCCGGTCACGTGACGCGGGAGCTTTAAACTGCAGGGGATACCGGCACCCCATAACGGGGCCTGTAACTCCTGAAGTAAGGGTTCCTCGGACCTGAAACCAATGCGGTTCAGCTCGGGAGACCCCCTGCTCATGTACACTATTATTAAAATGTTTTCAGAACGCTAGCAGGGGTAAAAAATGCAACTCGAACACTGTGGCTGTTTTGAGCTATTTTGAACAGATACGTTAAAAAATGGCCTCAAGGCCTTAGTGCATCGCGTCCCCGGCCTCACTTTTTAACGCACCTGCTTTTTGGCCAAATCAAAACGCAAAGCCATTGAGCTTAGTGCATAGCCCCCTAAGTCTTCACTTTCTTATATAAATTAGACAGAAAGCTTCCCATTATCCTGGGACTATGTCACTATGTATATACTGATGCAGCGGCCGTTATTCGAACACTTCACACGTCATGTACATTGGAATCCCGATTTAAAACCGCGGGATGAATTCCAACCTTCGCGCACTAAGATGCGAGAGCGGCGCGTGCAGAAAAATGAATTTTAGTTTTCTGGCTTTTAAAAACATGAAATTGACACCATAGCACAGTAGCACAGTACTGTACACATTACAATTCATCCATTTTATTGCAAACGAAGAAATAGAATCCATGATTTCAAACAAAACATCCGCGATAAGCGCTGGTGCATGGGGCGATTGGCCGCGTTCATGCTGCGTGGGGAACAGCAGAGAACTCAGAATCGGCACCGTGATGTGTTCGAATAATGGCCACTGCATCAGTATATATATGCCCTCCCCCCCCTTCCAGAATCGATCTCTGGATGATTTAGATGGGCTTGTCGGGGAATCTCCAGTGGAATCCTCGGATCAAGGAGGAAGCGTGGACATCACCAGCCTTCACCCAAGAATTATCTTCTAGATCATATCCTCTCCAAGACACCAAGTAATGGAGACTGCCTCGAGATCTATGAGAATCCAAAATCCAACAAATTACATAATCCTCTTTACCGTCCACCAGAACCGGTCCTGGAAGGGTGGGAGCAAAAGAGAAGTTGTTGCGGACCACCGCCTTTAGTAAAGACTCAAGGAAGACCTGGTGGAATCTTTAAGGTATCTTGTAGTTCCAATTTAAACATGACTGTATTTACTTGTTTCATAATATTGTAGGGGCCTATAAACCTGGTTCCGATCTTCAGGGAAGGAATCTTCACACGGATGTTCCTAGTAGACAGCCAGACGTGGTCTCCCACCTGAAACTTCGCAGCTGGCCACCGACGCTAATCCGCAAGGTCCTTCTGCAGAAGAAAGGCCTTAGCTAAAATGGCATGAATCCTCTTCTACAGAGACTGTAGCTCCTGATGCTTGTCATCCGCCGCAGGAACTCCAGAAAGAAAGACGGATGCTGGGAGAGCTGAAGGATGGAACACAAAAGGCAGAGTCCGTGGTAACTTTGTTTGAGCTCAGACAGCACAGGCGGCTACAAAGTTCTTAACATCCTTATTACTATCTGGCTACCAGAAGAGGCGTTCTATGAAATCCCAGGTCTTCCTAACTCCCGGTTGATCAGCCTGCTTGGATTGATGACCACACTTTGAAACTGGGGAGAAACAAACAACTTGGATTTACGCGCGGACGTAGGCCTAGGATCCTTTGACTGTGATTCCGATATCCGTTGTAATAGAGTGAATGAAACTGCTGAAATAATCTGAGATGGTGGAATGATTCCTGGGATCATGTCGATTGTACAATCACATTCCTGATGCGATGGTAACTCCTCGGCTTGTTTCTCGTTAAGAAAATCCCAAAAATCTTGGTAGACGAAGGGAAGACCAGTGGGGCGAGACACGGACGACAGCAGTGAGAAAGAGCTGGGATGAGGCGTAGTCAGACAAGTCCTGTGACATTGCTTGCCTAAAGCGGTCACTTGTCTCATTACCCAGTTGATTATAGGGATGTGGGAATTTAACCAAGGAAGACCTAATACTACAGGTTCCGAGGGTCGTGGATTACCACGAAAGGTAGTAGCTCCTTATGTAGAACTCTGATACTCATTCTCAGGGAGATAGACTTGGGTGATGGTTCTGGGTACTACGGGTCTTCTGTCGATAGCCGTAATCTCTAACGGAATCTCCAAAGAGCAAGGGGAATGGCGTGCTGCTTGGCGAACAAAAGATTGAGGAAGTTACCGGCTGCTCCGGAATCCCCGAAGGCCTGAGTAGAAACTGTGGCCAAACCCCATGAGAGGGAAACTGGCAGAAGAATCCGGGCAGGCACAGAGGGAGGAGGGATGGTAGTGATGTCCAGCATATGCTCTTCCAACTTCACTGGACATAGGCATATTCCCAGACCCGAAACGATCAGGCAGTCACGGATCCGGTGGACCTGGGATCCACAATACAGGCACAAGTCCAAGGTACACCTCCTGCTTCCTCTGACAGTATGGTAGTAACTAGCTGCATAGGCTCATCATCTGGAGGGGGCGGAGAAATGAATTTTGGGGCCAACCGAGAAGTTGGGCTAGTAAGAGCATGGCACTTCTCGTATAGTCCCTGCCAAAAGGCCACTACTTGAGCTTCATTATTCCAACCGGCCTCAACCGCGATGGTACAAAACTCAATGGCATATTGGCCTACCGCAGGAGTGAAGCTGAAGCTGAAGACACTCGTCCTGGATTGTCAAACACCACCTTGAAGGCACGGATGAAGGCAGGGGAATCACTGATAATGACATAATCCTTCTCACAGAGAGGTGAGGCCCAGGTCAGTGAGAAGAGAAATTATATAGGCTACCCTGGCTCGTCCGTGGTGAAAATAGACAGTTGTAATTCAAATTGAATAGAACATTGATTAAGAAATCCCCTCTATGTCATACACTGGCGACACACTTTATTCGAGCTCGGCTAGTCCCACGAATTCGGGTATACCCGGGTGTATTGAGGTTTGTGACTGTTTTCTGCCCGAGTGCATTGAGGTATTTTCCAGGCAGGGATTGAAGCATTTTATTCCCGCTGGCTGTAATACTGCACAGTATATATATATATATACTGCATTACAATTCATGAATTTATGCCATCTGGTAGACACGCGAAGCATTGCAGCCTATTAAATCCTAATCATTATCATTTAACAGATCAGCCGCCCGTCAGCCAGGCATGAACCCAGGCTGGGAAGGCAAACACAACGAGGCTTGTCAGCGGTGAGGAGCGGCGCATTCCAGGTATCTGCCAGGTACATACTGGGTATTTGCTCGAATAAAGTGTGTCGGTGCAGTAGGGTTCCCACCATACCATAGAGGAGATGGGATCTGAGGTTCTCTGATCACTGGTGATAACGGGAGCTGTATTGGTGCCGCATATGCAGCCCTCATGTCTGGCTGATAGGTGCCTGTGTGGGTGACTAAGTCCTGCATCGCACCACACATCCGTCACAGTTGTTTCTCATGTAGGGCGAGGCGTTGATCATGATCCCCCAAGTACTGTCTTTGTAGTAACCTATAGGAGCTATATAATAATACCCTGAGAAGAGAAACCATTTTGTCAGTGTGTATCCACCTTACCCTTTGTGTTATGCATAGCTGCACTGTTTTACATGCATTCTTACTAGCTTATTTAGTAGCATATCTCTTCTGGTCAGTTATTATACTTGCCAGCTAGCAGTAGCTGTAGTATCTCTATAGTAACAGCATGGATTCTTTTATCAGGGTATGATAATATAGCTCAATCCCATATCATTTTTTGCAGTGGTTCATTTGGGGTTCATTTATATAACTCTAGATGGGTCTGTGCTTTTGACCTTATGCGGTCTGCCCTTATGGAATCTTGATAGTGGTTCTATAGGTCACTGCATTAACATTGGTTTTTGGTATCATTTTCCTTTCATTATTTTTGGTGGTTCTCTCCATGGTCCGTTTTCTGTATGTTTTTTAAATTGTAAGTGTTTCTTTTTTGGCTCAATTAAAATTCATTTGATTTTCTGATCCAGTCTTTACATTTATTTAATTTTTTTGTAATTTATGGTTATTTTTTGAGTGCTATTAGTGGGATTCTGTCCGTCTTTTGTGTATTTATATATTAGTATATTCCCAAGCACCACCAGTCATTAGATTATTGGTTTCATGGTAAACTCAATAATTATTTTATTTCTGATTGGTTTTTATCACCGTTTATTTTTTGTGGTGTGAGCAACACCGTTTTGTGTTTGTTAGATCTATCCTGCTATCTATCTATCTATCTATCTATCTATCTATCTATCTGTCTGTCTGTCTGTCTGTCTGTCTGTCTGTCTGTCTGTCTGTCTGTCTGTCTGTCTGTCTGTCTGTCTGTCTGTCTGTCTGTCTGTCTGTCTGTCTGTCTAGCTAGATATAATATATAAATATAACAGAAAAAAAGAAGAAGAAAAAGCGCCCGATCTTCGTGAATTATCGTAAATAAAATTTAATAAATCATGGACATCACGATTCAAAACTCACAAGGTTCCAAATAATTAAAGCATTGTATGAGTAATACTCATGCTCCGACCCGTCGTGTGTAGCTGCCACAGTGCCTCTGCTCCACTGGAGATGCTCCGGACTGACATCACGCCTCTCTGGTTGGTGTTACACTTTGGAGGTTCCTCCGGCAACACCCGTCTCTTGGGCGTAAGTTCCCTTCATGGTAAAGAGTCCCAGTGCACCGGAACAGGGTCTGGCTTCACTCACACAACTGGCACTGATTGCGAGCACTCATAGAATGACAGTAGTAACACGTCCCTATGCGTTTCTTCAGACTAAGCTGATTTCACCAGGGGATGTAGCACCTGTCGTTTGCTATATTCACTTGCCACAGCCCTCTGGCACTCTATGTGACATTACATATAGTCAAGATTAGGTGGGTGTGGGCGTTTGAGCTTGCTGGGCTTGTGTGTTAATTAATTTCTGACTGGAATCAGTTGTATGAGGTTATGGCACCTCCCCCAGAGCTCACGTCACCTCCCCCTTTTTAATGGTGGATCTCATTTTGCTGCAGGTAAGGAATCTATTATGGTTCTTCTCCCTCATACAGAGGTTTAGGGAACAGATGCAGTGTAGTGTAGGACTTGCACTTATTATTGTTTACCTTGACTTTGGTGTGCAGGCTTGTGATGCTTTGGCCAAAATATCTAACTAAAAAAACATATTTTATTATTATTAGTATTAGCATTATTATTAGTACTGAAGCATTATTTCTTGTAATTATTACCATGTATGTTCTGTCATTTGGATGTAGCACTGGGCACCCCCTGTCGTTTGCTATATTCACTTGCCACAGGCCTCTGGCACTCTATGTGACATTACATATAGTCAAGATTAGGTGGGTGTGTGCGTTTGAGCTTGCTGGGCTTTTGTGTTAATATATATATATATATATATATATATATATATATATATATATATATATATATATATATATAAAGCAGAAAATAGCCGTGTTAGTCCAGTTGCGATAGTGCAGAATAAATGAGTTCTTCAGTATTCGGTGATACCTTTTTTATTGGACTAACAATTTATGTCATAGGACAAGCTTTCGAGAGTTATCCTCTCTTCTTCAGGTCAAGCAATACTGATATACAAAGGAATCTATGGCTAAAACAGTGTGGAGAGAGGAAAAAAAAACAGGTATTTACTGTAGATAAGGTAGGGTGTTAAGTGTTTGAAGCCAGGGGACAGTGTCAAAGAAAGGTGGGGAGGGGGAGGGATACTGGGGGGGGAGAGAAAAAGTGTGGATAAGAATAGAGGCAAGCAGGATGATTACAAGCAATTTTGATAGGGTGTGAGAAAACCCATGTCCACATTAAATCCTTTGGTTTTGATGTCAAAGAGTCTTATCATTCTGAGTTCAAATGTTTTCCGTTCTTGGGTGCTTTTAAACATTCCATTGAGGATTTTGATTTTTAGATCATTTATGGAATGATCTGGTTGTGAGAAGTGATGTCCCACAGGTGAGCAGTATCTTCCTTCTTTGTGATGGAGTATAGAGTGTCTGTGCATATTCATTCTTCCTTGTAGTTTTTGGCTGGTTTCCCCAATGTAGCAACATTGGTCACATTTGTTGCACTGAATCATATACACTAAATTCCTGGATGTGCAGCTGCATGATCTTTTAACATTGAATGTTCTATGGTTGTGACTGGCTGTGGGATCCTGGCAAATATGTTTGCAGATTTTGCAGCGTTTGTTGCTGCACGGTTTTGTGCCATTATCCATGTCTTTAAAATTGTTGTGAAGTTTTCTGCTGACTAATTTCTGTTTGAGGTTTGGTGGTTGCCGGAATGCAAGAATGGGAGGTTTGGGAAAGATTTCTTTTAATGTCGCATCCTCTGTCAGCATGGGTTGCAGATCTTTGATTATTTTTTGTATACCCTCTAGGGTAGGGTTGTATGTGGTCACTAATGTTATGCGTGTGGTAGGTTCATTCTGTCTGTATTGTAGCAGGTGTTCTCGTGGGGCTTTTATTGCAGATGTAATAGTTCTGGCAATGGTCTTTGGTTTGTATCCCTTCTGTCTGAATGATTTGGTCAGGGTTGTGAGATGCCTGTATCTGTCTTCAGTGTTAGAGCATAAGCGGTGGTATCTTATAGCCTGGCTGTGTATGATACCTTGTTTTGTATGAGTGGGATGGAAGCTGGAGTTGCACAGACACTCTATACTCCATCACGAAGAAGGAAGATACTGCTCACCTGTGGGACATCACTTCTCACAACCAGATCATTCCATAAATGATCTAAAAATCTAAATCCTCAATGGAATGTTTAAAAGCACTCAAGAACGGGAGGACTTCCGGTGACGTCACCACGGGTGGATAACTAGCTGAGGAGCTCCCAATACCCTCGTAAGAAAAGAGTAGAAAACGCAACCCCCCCCACACCAAATCGCCCGATTTCAGTTCCCACAACTGACCCTGACACAGCCGTGATGGCGGCCAAGTCAAAGAAGACACAGAACACCGTCGCAAAGTTCTTTGCCCCCGCACCACGCCGGGCTGAGCTGGAGCTGAATCCAGACTCCCAAGATGGCGCCGAGGAGCCGGAGCACGCGGCGCTCGAAGAACACCAAGACCATCTGGAATCGGACCCCCCCGTCTTAAATAAAGAATTCTTTAATACCATGATCCTCAAAATGAGGAGAGGGGTACAAGAGGATACAGAAAAGGCCCTTCAAAGCATCAGAGCAGACTTGGGAGCCCTGTCTGGGAGAACAGACGAGCTGGAGGCCAAAATCGAGGGAGCCATCAGCTTCCAGTCTGAGGCCCAAGAAGAAGTCGTGAGATGCGATGCTGAAATCAGGGACCTCCAGAACGCCCTGGAGGACCTTTAAAACCGGGAAAGGAGGCAGAACATACGCCTCAGAAATCTGCCTGAAGCAATCTCCCACAAGGACCTGCAGGCCTACCTCCGCAGAGTTTTCCTCCAGCTGGTGCCTGGCCTCTCTGAGCATGAGCTCCTTATGGATCGGGCCCACCATGCCCTGGGCCCGAAGCCAACAGACCCCAACCATCACAGGGACATAATAGTACGGCTACATGCTTATAACACCAAGGAGCGAGTAATGAATGCCGCCAGAGGTCAACGCAGCATACAAGTGGACGACACAGACATACAGCTGTTCAATGACTTGTCCAGAATCACAATGATGAAGAGACGGGAGTTGAAGCACCTCACCAACTACCTCCGCGACCAGGGAGTCAAATATCGCTGGGGGTTCCCTTTCAAGCTAGTGGTGCTCCGCAATGGACGCCACTTCACAATCACAGCCCCAGAGGATGCAAGGGACTTCCTCAAAGCCCTAGGGATCCCCCCACCACACAGCGACAACCGCTCCTCCCATCCAGTGGCAGGGTCGAACCCCCCGGACACCCCCCGAGCATCCGAGAGGCTGGCCAGCCAAAAATCTCGGTGACTGTGCAGTCCACCTCCCATGAGAACAAGGCCCCCTCCGGTTGGATGAAGACTGACCTCGCATCCCAAGGCCTCAGGTCTGTACGGTCCTTTGCCGCTCCCTCTCTCTCCACCTGAAGAATCAACTCCTTATCGGCCGCGACGGCTTCCATCCACCCAGCTTCCCGCATAACTGCCAGCAGGGAACGCTCCAGCTAAGCCCTCAGGAACACCAAAGATGGCCACCATGGAAGCTCTGCATCCCCAGGCTCCCCATGAACGCCCAGCAAGCTGACTCCTTCTATCACTCCCCCCCCATCCCGTCCCCCCCACCCCCCCTCCCCCACGTCCTGTCCCCCCCACCTTCCCCCCCACCCTCTCTCCCCATCCTCCCCCCGCCAAGAAACCTCGCCACTCACCTGCCAGGTATCCGACAACAGGATGAGGACCCCTCCGTCCCCCGCTGGCATGTACCCGGATCGAGCCCATCACGATCCCGGATCGAGGCCTTCATTCGTCTGCCTTTACTCCACTCCCCGGAGGGGATCCCGCACACAGCTGGTCTCCCTCAAGCCCAACCCGGTTCTGCTGCCATCCTGCTCGAACACCGATTTGGCCCCGAAATTACTTGTCAGCCAAAGACATCTATCCGGACCCCCCCCCCCCCCATTCCTGTCCCGAGGAGAACAGGTCGTATGAATGCTTCTAGACCCCCCCTGTGCCCCCCTACCCTTCCACCCCCCCTACCCCCCCAGTATATAAATGATATAGGAGCGCTGCTTGGACAATGCATAGGCCCCTGACTTTGACTTTGCCCGCTGCCATAGTACCCCCACCCCCCCTCCCCTTCCATACTCCCCCCCCACATTACCTCAAGGACAAATGCTGCTAGCTCTATGTATATCCATGTATATCCATGTATATCCATGTAACGGTGCCCACGCAGGGTCAAGAGAGCCCAGATTGTGGTTGTGTTCCCAGACCAGCGAATCAGCTGATCTAGGCTGTAGGAGCACGGTTTAAACATTCCACATGCAAGTGGTCCTGTCCTCTGTCACGACTTCCCCACTCCCCTACCCTCTCCCCCCTTCCCCCCCCTCCCCCTCCCCCTATATATGCAATACTGTCCATGCAGGACCAAGAGCTCCCAAAAGGTTTATGTGGCCCTTCTCCAGCTGACTTGCTGAAGCAGGATTTAGGAACACTGTATGAGCACTATATAGGTCTTCAATTCCGATGTCTATTAAGGTGCCCCCCCCCCCCCCTTCCCCCCAGTAGTTAGGAGCACTGTTTAGGCACTGTATAAGTTTGTGATTCCGGTGTATTCCGAGGAACCCCCATATCCATTCTGAATATGTACGCCCCTAATGACAACCAAACCCAATTCCTCGAGAATCTACTTGGTTCATTAGATCAATCAGTGCTCTTGTCGCTACTGCTAGTTGGAGACGCAAACATGGTCCTTTGCCCAGACCAAGACAAATCCACTCAGCCCGCGACACCACACACTGCTCAGACACAGAAAAAGGCCAAAAAGTTTCGGGAAATCCTGACAAACGACTCCCTGTCAGATATTTGGAGGACGAACAATATAGAAGAACCAGGCGCTTACCTTAAGTGACAGAATCTCAGAAGAGCGTTGAAACCAACTATTGTGGTTATTTGCTAATGGTGCGGAGTCGTTCTTGCAATCCCTTCTGCTTCTACCCCTAATAAAGGGATGATCCAAAGCCCTTATGGAAACGTATAGACAAAACAAAGTAGGGGGAGCGAGGGATAAGTAGATGTACAGATAGGACAAATACAGACGATTCAACAGAGTAAACCCAGTACAGGAAATGAAAGGGACGGTGTAGAGTAAAATAAATATAATCAATGATGTATGCTTACACGGCCCTGTGTAAACCTTGTCCCAAGATGGTATCTTTGTGATAGATGGTTACCCTTCCGCAGTTAAGTGCAGGAGGGGTCGTGGTTTCCAAAAGAGCCTGAGGAAGCCGTCCAATCGGCGAAACGCGTTGCTCTTATTCGTGGAAGTCTTTTGGACCACTGGGGCTTCCGTAGCTGAGGGGAGCAGTCTACAGTCACAGCCGCGCCAGGAACCGTCATCGATTCCAACTCCGGACGCGGAGGAGAGAGCAGCTGGGGACCGGTGCAAACCGCAGCCACGGGAACACACCAGCTTTATGTAAATACTATGTGAGTGCATTTATTGTGGATTTTATTGATGTGCATTAAACGTTGAAGTTTTAAAACGAGCACTGCTGATCCCAGTACATTATTTTGCCTCACCCACGCCCCTCTCTGTAACGGGGAGGGGAAGAAGCCCAGAACGGGGGAACTATAATTGAGACCTGCATTGAACCCCCTGCCCGCCAGCAGGAACGCATACAACACCCCTGGGAGTATCTCTGACGGGGAACATAGGTGTATGCCTTAAAGACAACTGCCCTGCGACTGTACTCACACTGGGCCGTGTGAGTATTTATATATTTATATTGTGCATTACCACGACCCCTCCTGCACTTAACTGCGGAAGGGTAACCATCTATCACAAAGATACCATCTTGGGACAAGGTTTACACAAGGCCGTGTAAGCATACATCATTGATTATATTTATTTTACTCTACACCGTCCCTTTCATTTCCTGTACTGGGTTTACTCTGTTGAATCGTCTGTATTTGTCCTATCTGTACATCTACTTATCCCTCGCTCCCCCTACTTTAGATATTTGGAGGACCCAGCACGTAGGCCAGAGGGACTATACGTTCTTCTCGGCCCCCCATCAGTCTTACTCGCGGATTGACTACTTTCTATGTACCAATAATGTCCTCCAGGCATCCTCCCACTCCAACATAGGCCCAATTAGTTGGTCAAACCACGCCCCTATCGAACTCACCCTCTCTCTGCCGTTCGTCAAAACCTCTGCGTACAAATGGAGACTGAACTCATTCGCTCCTCAATTACCTCCAGGTGGTCAAAACAATCAAACAAAAACTAAACACTTTTTTTCAAATAAATAACGGTTCGGTCTCAGCAGCAGCAATGCTCTGGGAAGGAAGCTCACAAAGCTACCATTAGAGGAGACCTTATCTCTCTAGCCTCCTATAAGAAAAAGATGAAACACAAAGCGCAACAAAAACTCACTTGAAAGATTTTGGCCCTAGAAGTCCAACATAAGCAGTCCTCTTCAAAAAAAGTGTTTAGAACCCTAGATAAGGCAAGAACTGAACTAAAAGTACTGCAGCTTGACGAGGTAGAGAGAGCGCTGAAATGGACTAACCAGAAGTTCTATGATAGGGTCAATAAAGCAGATAAACTCCTGGCCTCGAAACTAAGGGGTGTTAAGACCAAAGCCCAGATCACAAAAATCCGCACCAGAAATGGGCAGATAAAATACAATGAGAAAGAAATAGCGCAGGAATTTGCTGAGTTCTACAAAGATCTATATACCCTCCATCCCCCCAACCAGGAACGCGACAGTGCCAAAACGGCCGCAGAATACCTAACCCAATGTAACCTCCCATCCCTTTCAGCGGAAGAGCTTGAGTTCCTTAACCAGAAAATAACTCAAGAGGAGCTATCCCAAGCCATTTCCTCACTTAAAATAGCCAAGACACCTGGGCCAGACGGATTCTCCAACGCTTATTATAAAAAATTTGCAGCATCCCTCTCCCCTTACATACTGGATATGTTCAATTCCTTCCTAGAAGGAGAACCAATTCCAGGCACAATTTTGGCTGCCAACCTTGCCATCATTCACAAGGAGGGTAGAGACCCGCTACAATGCGGTAGTTATAGACCGATCTCCCTACTCAATACTGACCTCAAGCTTTTCAGTAAGATCCTAGCAAACAGACTGAACCCTATTCTCCCCAGATTGATTCATATAGACCAGGTGGGCTTTGTGTCAGGAAGACAGGCCTCTGACAACACCCGCAAAATTATTAATATTATAGACCACGTTCACCTCAATAAGTCTCAGGCCATGATTCTAAGCCATGATGCCAAAAAGGCTTTCGACCAAATCAAATGGTCCTTTCTCGACCAAACTATGCTCCGGTTTGCTTCTCGGGTCCGTTCCTCGAAGGGGTACAAGCCCTCTATAACAACCCTACCGCTCTCTTAAAACTCCCAGGAGGGAACTCCAACCCAATAACAATTAAAAATGGTACCAGGCAAGGTTGCCCCCTATCCCCCCTACTATTTGCCCTATCAATAGAGCCATTAGCTGCTAGGATCAGAGCTGAACCCAGCATAATGGGCATTCCAATCGCAGACAGGGAATACAAAATATCCCTCTTTGCGGATGACGTCATTCTGACCTTGGCCGAACCGCACACCTCCCTTCCCAACCTCGAGAAACTGTTGGACCAATTTAGCAGTGTGTTCGATTATAAAATAAATAAGGACAAGTCCGAGGCGCTCAATATTTCTCTCCCAGACCCTACATGGAAACTCCTACAAACTAATTTCAAATATAAGTGGAATAACTCCCACATTAAATATCTAGGGATAAAAATAGCAAGCTCGTACAGCTCGCTATATCAAGCCAACTACCCCCCCCCCCTTTTCCGCCAGATCAAGAGAGACTTGGAGACCTGGCATGCCCATCAGATCTCTTGGTTTGGAAGATTTGTGTCCACCCAAATGAATGTCCTCCCCCGATTACTTTACTATTTTCAAACCCTCCCAGTCCCTGTCCTACTAGTAGAACTTCGAAACATGCAGGCCCATATTCTCCGCTTTATATGGAAGCAGCGTAGACAAGGGTGCCGAGATCGGTGCTGTTGGCTTCAAGGACGAGAGGGGGTCTGGGGGCCCCGGATGTAGTCAGATACTACCAGGCGGCCCAGCTGAGGCAGGCGGTGGTTTGGAATAACCCCCCGACCTCCAATTGCTGGTTGGAGATAGAAACACACCACGCGGCCCCCACCCCCCTCTCGGCCCTACTATGGTCTCAGGCTCACAAAGGCAGAAGGCCCCTGAGATTCGAGCTCAGGGCAATGAGGTGCACGTGGTCTACTTGGATTAAAGCTAAAGGGAAACATGGCTTAGCTTCATCCGCCTCACAACTCACCCTCATTTTCGGGAACCCGGACTTCCCACCCGGGTGCTCTCGTACCCAATTTGGCCAATTCCAGGGCCTAAATATCAGAGTGATTGTGGATCTGCTGGAAAGTGATGAGGTCCTGCCCTTCCAAGAACTTAAAAATAAGTTCTCTTCCCCAGACCTCCCCATCTTCAAATAACTTCAGATTAGGCACTTCCTGCGAGCCCAATCCCCTAGCCTTAAATTCCCAGTGTGCACTAGATTCGAGACCCTCTGCCTCAAAGGGGAATATCAGAGAGGTTTAATTTCCGAAGTGTATAGAACATTAGAGGCATCTCAATCCCCCCCTCAAACTACTATGTGCAAAAATGGAGCGCTGATCTAAATACCTCAATCGACCTGGAAGACTGGGAGGATATCTGGGAAGCTGCTACCAGAACATCAATTTGCTCAATCACGAAGAAAAATATTTATAAAATTTTATTCCAATGGTACCTAACCCCGAGTAGACTGAGCCAGACCTACCCAGGCACCTCAGACGTGTGCTGGAGAGGATGTGGTCAAAGGGGGGACATGCCCCATATTTGGTGGGCATGCCCAGAGATCCAGAAGTTCTGGATCAGGATCCAGAGTCTCCTGATTGAAACTTTGGATCTGGAGGTCCCCTGGACGCCCTGACGTACGTGCTGGGAAAACCAATTGAAGACCTTCCCGCCCCTATAGCCAGACTTTCCTCTGCGATCCTTACGGCCGCCAGATGCTGCATTGCGGCGGCCTGGAAACAAGTCAAGGCCCCTTCCAGGAGAATAGTAATTAAAAGAATAGACGGGGTCATGAATATGGAGAGACTGACAGCCATGTTGAAGCAAAGAATGCCTCAATTCTATAGAACCTGGGAGCCTTGGCCAGGCTCGGGGGCCCCGACACTGATGCAAGCCCTGGTCCAACTCTGATACCCTCGGGGCCGAGGGCCGATGCGCATTACCCTCCACAATCCCTCCCCCCCCCTCCACCCCCCTCTTTTTCCCCATGTCGTTCCCAACTATCCACCCGTCCCTCGTCATCCCCTCTCTTTTCACTACTGAAAGTAGGAAAAAAGGTTTATTGTGTGTCTCAGAATACCTCACTGCCATGTGCCTGTATTTCACAATGATTTGTTATGCTGTGCTGTGAATGTTATATCAATATACACATGTATGTGCTTTAAAAGACACCAATAAAGGAAAAAAAATATTTAAAAAAAAAAAAAGCACTCAAGAACGGAAAACATTTGAACTCAGAATGATAAGACTCTTTGACACCAAAACCAAAGGACTTAATGCGGACATGGGTTTTCTCACACCCTATCAAAATTGCTTGTAATCATCCTGCTTGCCTCTATTCTTATCCACACTTTCTCTCCCCCCCCCCCAGTATCCCTCCCCCTCCCCACCTTTCTTTTACACTGTCCCCTGGCTTCAAACACTTAACACCCTACCTTATCTACAGTAAATATCTGTTGTTTTATTTTTTTCCCTCTCTCCACACTGTTTTAGCCATAGATTCCTTTGTATATCAGTATTGCTTGACCTGAAGAAGAGAGGATAACTCTCGAAAGCTTGTCCTATGACATAAATTGTTAGTCCAATAAAAAAGGTATCACCGAATACTGAAGAACTCATTTATTCTGCACTATATATATATATATATATATATATATATATATATATATATATAATAGCATTGATGAGAATGGCAATGAGGATACAGCCCTCAAGATGATGAGAAATGACACATAATAACACAAAATCCGACGTTTCGATCCACACAGAGGGATCTTCTTAATATACATTTCTCATCACCTTGAGTGCTGACTCCTTATTGTCGTTCTCATCAATGCTATTGTTTCTTTTGTATCCATTTATGGAACAAGCACCAGGTCTTTTCCCATTGCAATTGGAGTGTCGGCTACCCAATTCACTATATATATATATATGGGTGACTGTGTCTGCTTTTGAATACAACTCTACTTGTGATATTACCCTGAGTGCTGTCTCTTCCTTATTTTGTGTTCCGTGGATCTCCTGGATTTTCTGGTATGCCTGATAAGGAGCCTTGCTTTATATATATATATATATATATATATATATATATATATATATATATATATATATATATATATGTATATATATATATATATATATATGCAAATATAGCTGTATGCTCATCTGCATGTCTTAGGCAGGTCTGCAACCCCGCCTTTCCCCATTATCACCCAACATACAGCACTTCCACTGCAGCAAGGGATTCTGGGAAATGACATGCAAATGAGCACACAGTGTCACTTTTTGCCTCAATAACCATTTTTAACATGGTTCCCTATAGGCTTAAGCTTGCTGCATGGTCACAGCTTTGAGCACAGCCAGGGTTAAGGTGCATACCCAGAAAACCACCCACAGACAGCTGTTTCGACCTTGATCGGTCTCATCAGTGTGGGGTTGATTTTACTGGGAATGCAAAAGAGGCTATGGGATAGGCTAAACCATAATACTGAGTTAAGTTATGGTGAGTAAAAAAAGTGACAAAAACCCTCCACAGGAAAGCAAATATGCAAATATAGCTGTATGCTCATCTGCATGTCTTAGGCAGGTCTGCAACACCGCCTTTCCCCATTATCACCCAGCATACATCACTTCCATTGCAGCAAGGGATTCTGGGAAATGACATGCAAATGAGCACACAGTGTCACTTTTTGCCTCAATAACCATTTTTAACATGGTTCCCTATATATAAAGACTGTGTCTGAAGTGTAGGTTGGTTAAGATAACCGGGTCTGGGTTGGAAAAGTACGGATAGTCGATATACTTGCCGGGGTCTGAGTTGGAGAGGTATGAATAGTTGCAGGTACTATTAGCCGTGGTCTGGGTTGGAGAGAGGAGAATAGTCGTTGTACGGGTGCCGAGGTCGGGGTTGGAGAGATGAGAATTGTCATAGAAAGTCAGGGTCAGGAGTACAGAAGAGCGGAGTCCAAAACAAGCTGGGTCAATAACAGAGAGCTGCGAACAAGAGGACAAGATGTGACTGCAAAGGCTAGGAAGAAATTAACACAAAGGAACATAGGATTATGCTTAGACAATGTGCCAGTGGCACCGCTGAGCATATGAAGGAGAAGGCGACCAATGAGGCAGGAGGAGGTGTGGAGGTATTCCAGTAAGGCTGGCAGCTATTGGCCGTTCAGGTGAGCAGGAGAGATGTGGGGAGGTACCCAGGTACTGATAGGCTGACGCGTGTCCTGCAAGCGCTGATCGCGCATCACGTGTGCATGCCGCATCCTGACAAAGCCACGTGGGCGGAGCCCAACGGTGGGACCGGAGAGAGACATTAAGCCTGGAGTGGGGAGCGTGTGCACAAGTCATTTGCCGGGTGGTCCCCGAAGGAGAGGTGTCCCTATCAGCTCAGGAAGCTGAGTTGTTGGTTGCAGGCAGGGGTGAATGGAGAGCGTGCCGAGGGCTGTGTGACTCCCTGATCCTTACAGGCATCAATGCCTGTGCTTTAATATTCTTTAGGCATTTGATTGCTGTTTGAATTTCTTCCTCATTTGTGGGTGGTCTTTTCCACTCTCAATGTGCTAAGAGCTTTTTATGAAGGAGGTACAAGCAGAGTCAAACACATAGGCAACATATCCGCGCCATTCTCCATATCCTCGGGAGTCAAACAAGGTTGCATAATATCGCCTATGTTATTCAATATTACCATGGATTGGATTCTCAGAAAAAACATTTAAAGACAGGTCTGGTGTACAAGTGGGAAGCAAGTTTTTTTATCACAGACCTTGCATACGCCGATGACATCGTGTTCTTAGTGGATATAGCCCAAGAGGCACAAGAAACTTTGAACGACATGCAAACCAATGAAAAGAAGCTCGGCTTATTAACTGGTACCCAACAGATTCAACTTCAACTGGACGGCAACCCACTCGAGCGAGTGGACTCATTCAAATATCTAGGGTCTATTATTGATAGCCAAAGCATAGCAGCTGCGAACGACATCAAAAGCCGCATCGGTAGCAACACTTCTGCATTCGCCTCCTTAAAGAAATATTTGTGGAAACAACAGGACATGACAAATGTAACAAAAATGCAAATTTGTAATGCCTCAATACGCACCATTTTACTGTATCGCTCAGAAACATAGACACTACTCAAAAGCGATATCAATCTACTCGAACGATTACAACTAAGATGTCTACGTAACATACTCCATATTACGCTACGATACCGATGGAAAAATGAAGATGTATGGTTAGCCTGTCAAAACCAATCCACAATCGACCAGTACATTAAGCGACAATGACTTAGGTGGTTTGGCCACATCTACCGTATGGACATCACCAGATTACCATACCAGTGCCTCAACACCACACGACCCATAGACTTGAAAGTGGACCGAAATGCTCCAAAGAAAACGTGGTCGAACCAGGTGGCGCAAGATCTCAAAGCGCTCCACTTCAAATTAGCCGAAGCCCAAAAAGCTGCCCTAAATCGAGATCAATGGCGCGGAATCACTACAGACGTATTGAACATCCTGCCGCTGGCTTCCATAACGCATCGCTCCTTACCTTATAAAAGATGAAGCAATGTCATTTACGGAGTAAAATCCCCCCCCCCCCAAAAAAAAAAAAACAATACAAT
Source organism: Ascaphus truei (assembly GCF_040206685.1). Classification (NCBI taxonomy): domain Eukaryota; kingdom Metazoa; phylum Chordata; class Amphibia; order Anura; family Ascaphidae; genus Ascaphus; species Ascaphus truei. The sequence continues at coordinate 245,985,336 of NC_134484.1, read as the reverse complement.
ACAAATGACAGCTTGTTTTCTCTTCACAACCCTACATCGCTTGACAATGTTGGTATTTGTCATGACCCTTCATCAATTCTATTTTGTGATCACCTTTGTTCAAGTCCAGTTTTGAGAAATCATGCACCTTTGATTCTATGTATAATGTCCTTGTAGGAGTTATAGTGCGCTCCCTCTTAAAGGCTACATTAAGACAACACATATCAACACATTCTCACTATATCTGGTTGATTTGACTTAGGTAAACCCATATTTGATGATACTCATGGTGTTGGGCCAGAAACATTTTCATCTATGTCTACTTCATCTTTATTTCATCCTCCACCTGTTTGCTTATATTTCTAGGAATACGTTGATGTTCCCGAGCAGTTGGGACAATGGAGTGATCAATATGTAGATGTACTTGATAGATATACTTCACTAATTAAGGTATGCAAGTCATTTGTGTTGATATTGCTTTGTCTTTGTGCAAACTGAAGTTATGGGTGTTTGCCACAATATATGTATCAGACCAACAGTTGATGTAGTATCAAATCCTAAGAGATTTCCTCTTGCATAATTGGTTGCAAAGAATTAAACCACTAGATATCTTTTTAATTTTTATGTACCATAGCTTCAAAAGACCATTGTAATGGAAGTGGTTGCAAATTCCTATAAGTAAATATTTGAAAATTAGTTGACGTTAAAGAAGCACGTAGCTACAGTATTTAACTTCTTAAGGCTATGAGAAGTGTGACAAACGGCTTACTCCGGGGCTCCGCCGTCTGTCCGGGACTGTTAGAACACGGTCTTTTAGGGTAGGTTTAAATGATGAGACGTCACGTACTGTTCCTTTAAACAGGCTATGCCTGGTTTATTCAGTCCCAGGCACTGAGACTGCCACAGTTTAAACAGAAAACAAAGCCAAACAAAAAAACTGCTCGTCTGAGCGATAACTTAAACTTAGATGTCCCTGACTCAGAGTTGGAAGTGGCTTGTCCACTTCCACCAACAAAATAAGTACCTTTGCAGTCTTTAGACAAACTAACAGAATGAATGAAGCGATTTGGGAAAGAGGCTTTCTCACCCCTCTGCAGTTCAGCAGCCTTCCAGGCTCTTGGGCGGGGGCCCAGAGGAAACAGGAAACAGGTCTTATATACCTGAACTCTAATCAGCATGACAGGTGACAGAAAACAGGCAGCAGACAAACTGTGGAATGGAGTGCCTGTACCACGAGGCTGCCCTGTTCAGCTTAGACAGGACAGAAACTGTTCAGTATCCTGGGAGCCCTGTATATGGAGTTTATTACCAACCCCTGGTTTCTGTCACATATCCTCCCCCCCAGCTCAGACCTCGAGGGGTGAGCGACCATGGATATTAGGGAGTGCATCCTTGACAACCCGTCGGCATTGCCATGTTTGTGCCCCGACCTGTGTTCCACAGAAAATTTAAAGGGCTGTAGGCTTAGGAACCACCTGGTCACCCTAGCGTTCTTCTCCCTATTTTGACACATCCAGGTAAGGGGTGCATGATCTGTGACCAATCGGAACTTTCTCCCCAACAGATAATACTTGAGTGTCTCTACAGCCCACTTTATTGCGAGACACTCTTTCTCGACTATGGAGTAATTTTTCTCCTGGGGATTTAGTTTCCTACTTAAATAAAGGATGGGGTGCTCCTCCCCTTGAGACTCCTGGGAGAGTACCGCCCCCAGCCCTACCTCAGATGCGTCGGTTTGGACTACGAACTCTTTGGAGAAGTCAGGTGTGACCAACACTGGTTGGGCACAGAGAGCTTCTTTCAGGCTTCTAAAGGCCTGTTCGGCTTCGGGGGACCACTTTACCATTAGCGGTCCTCTTGCTTTTGTGAGGTCGGTTAGTGGGGTTGCCTTAGTTGCAAAATTGGGAATAAACCTCCTATAGTAGCCAATTAACCCCAAAAAGGTCCTTACTTGTTTTTTTGTGACTGGCCTTGGCCAATTTTGTATCGCCTCTACTTTGAGTGTTTGTGGTTTGAGTAACCCTCTACCAATAGAATACCCCAGATACTTGGCCTCCTCCAGACCAATAGTGCATTTAGCGGGGTTAGCAGTTAGTCCAGCAGACCGAACTGCGTCGAGCACAGCTTGGACCTTTGGAAGGTGGGACTGCCAATCTTCACTATGGATTACCACATCATCCAGGTAGGCGGCAGCGTACCGAACATGTGGTTTTAAAATTTTATCCATCATTCTTTGGAATGTGGCGGGAGCTCCATGTAAGCCAAAAGGCAGCACCTTATATTGAAAGAGGCCGTCTGGGGTTGAGAAGGCTGTTTTTTCTTTTGCCCTTTCTGTGAGGGGAACCTGCCAGTACCCTTTTGTTAGGTCTAGGGTTGTGAGATATCGGGCTTTGCCCAGTCTCTCTACAAGTTCATCCACCCTGGGCATAGGATAAGTATCAAATTTTGACACCGCGTTTAGTTTCCGGTAGTCATTACAAAACCTTGTTGTACCGTCTGGCTTTGGGACTAAAACTATAGGGCTGTTCCACCCACTTTGGGATTCCTCAATTACGCCTAGTTTTAGCATTTTTTTAACCTCTAAACTTATAGCCTCTCTCTTGGCCTCTGGGATTCGGTACGGTTTAAGGTTAACTCGGACCCCCGGTTCAGAGACTATGTCATGTTTAATTACGTTAGTTTTACCTGGCTGTGTAGAGAAGATTTCTTTGTTCCTTCTCACTAAACTCTGGACCTCTCGTTTCTGATGCACGGACAGTGTTTCAGCTATGCTAACCTCTGGGTCAGTTTCTTGATTCTCTGACGGACCTGGGGGTACTAGGGTTAACAAGACCTCTCTATCTTTCCAGGGCTTGAGTAGGTTTATATGGTAAATTTGCTCAGGTTTCCTCCTACCTGGCTGCCTTACCCTATAATTTACTTCTCCCACTCTTTCCAAGACCTCATATGGCCCATGCCATTTAGCAAGGAATTTACTCTCCACGGTGGGAACCAGAACTAGTACCCTATCACCTGGAAAAAAAATTCTGACCCTAGCACCCTTATTATACGTATTCCTTTGTGCTTCTTGAGCTTTCTCCATGTGTTCCCTCACTATGGGTAGGACTGCAGCAATGCGGTCCTGCATTTGGGCAACATGCTCTATTACACTTCTGTAAGGGGTAACCTCGTGTTCCCAAGTTTCTTTGGCTATATCCAGTAAGCCCCTTGGATGTCGGCCATACAATAGTTCAAACGGGGAGAAGCCTGTGGATGACTGGGGAACTTCCCTAATGGCAAATAACAGGTATGGTAACAAACAGTCCCAGTTTTTCCCATCCTTATCGACCGCCCGGCGTAACATGCTCTTTAAGGTTTTATTGAACCTTTCCACTAAACCATCTGTTTGTGGATGATAGACTGAGGTTCTGAGATGCTTGATTTTTAGGAGTTTACATAGCTCTTTTGTTACTTGGGACATAAATGGTGTTCCCTGGTCAGATAAGATCTCTTTAGGAATTCCGACCCGGGAAAACAGAAGTACTAACTCTTTTGCTATGTTTTTAGCAGAGGTGCTACGTAGGGGAACTGCCTCCGGATATCGGGTAGCATAATCTAATATTACCAATATATGCTGATGTCCCCTAGCAGACTTTATTAGGGGTCCTACTAGATCCATAGCAATCCGGTCAAATGGTACCTCTATTATGGGAAGGGGTACCAATGGGCTGCGGTATGCTTTGAACGGGGCGGTGATCTGACATTCTGGGCATGAGGAACAATAGTTTGTAATTTCTGCCAGAACCCCAGGCCAATAAAAGCTTCGGAGAACCTTTTCTTTTGTCTTTTCCACCCCTAGGTGTCCCCCCAATGGATGACTATGTGCGAGGTGTAATACTACGTTACGGAATGTCCGTGGTACCAACAATTGTTTAGTTGTAACTGATTTTCTTTTATCAACCCGATATACTAGGTCGTTCTCTACCTCGAAGTAGGGGTAAGCAAGTGACCTATCTGGTTGGCCATGAGTACTATTCTGGTCCCGTATATTTCCCCTTGCTACCGCTAATGTGGGGTCCTCCCACTGGGCCTTCTTAAAACTCCCAGGACTGACCTCTAGGTCAGCGAGGGTCTTATCCTGTACTGGGGTGGTAAGTGCCTGATCAACATCTTGATTTGGGGTATTCCCTACCAAAGTAGTGATGGGGAAGGGAATTTCACAGCACTCCTCCTTTTCCCCCTTCTTATTTGGGCCCTCGTCAACCTCCATTTCTGAAAAAGGGAAAGGATTTGTTTCTTCTAACACTTCGTTATGGTCTGCTATTGAACTCTGGGCGCTATTCTGAGCTGGGGACCACATTTTTAGAAAATGGGGAAAGTCGGTCCCTATTAACACATCATGTGCCAGTTTGGGTACAACACCCACCTTGAAATCTAAAGAACCAAATTCTGTTTCAAAAAAAACATCAACAGTGGAATATTCATGATTATCCCCATGTATACAACAAATTGCCACTCTTTGTGAACTGTTTACCTGTTTCTTCTTAATGGGCAATAGGTATTCGGACACTAGTGTGACCATACTCCCAGAGTCAAGAAGTGCCCGAACCCTCTTACCATTAACCTTTACAAATGCCCACAGATGGTTATTCAAGGGGTCCTCTGGGCTAGGGCCCATACATTGGGACAACAGCGAATAAGGTTCCACGCTGTTGCATTGCATGGGCTCATCATTTAGTGGGCAGATTTTTGCTGTGTGGCCCCTCTCATGACAATTTACACATTTAGGTACATAGTCTGTGTCCCACTTAGAGCCTTTTCCCGGCTCCCCATGTTGGCTATTGCCCTTAGTGTGCGAACCACTGTTGCTGGAGCGGCGTGAAGGTGGTCGCCGCTCTTCAGCGCCCCTTAACCCCGGTACCCTTTTACCGTCTCTGGAAGAGTCCTGGAACCTCGGATAGTGGGGTTGCTCCACGACTGTGGGTTGCGGGTGCTCTTCTGCTGCACTGTACCTTTCTACAAGGGCCACAAGCTCATCCGCATTGTGGGGGTCACTCCGACTGACCCAACGGCGTAAGGCAGAGGGAAGTTTCCTCAAGAACTGGTCCATGACCAACCGTTCCACGATGTGGCTTGCTGAGTTGATCTCGGGTTGTAGCCACTTCCGGGCGAGGTGGATGAGGTCATACATCTGGCTTCGGGTGGCTTTATCCATCGTGAAGGACCATGCGTGAAACCTTTGGGCACGAACAGCCGTGGTTACGCCGAGGCGGGCGAGGATCTCGAACTTCAATTTTGCATAGACGTTAGCTTCGGCTGGCTCTAGATCAAAGTAAGCCTTCTGGGGTTCGCCGCTTAGGAAGGGTGCGATTAGACCAGCCCACTCAGCTTCTGGCCATCCCTCTCTCTGTGCCGTGCGTTCAAACGTGAGAAGATAGGCTTCCACATCATCCGAGGGTCCCATCTTCTGAAGGTAGTGGCTTGCCCTGGTCATTTTCGGAACTGGGGCTGCCTCTGCCAGTGGAAGGTTACTGATAGTCCCCCTCAGGATCTCGAGTTCCTGCTGTAAGCCCTGAGCGAACCGCTTTTGCTCCTCTCTCAGCAGGCGGTTTGTCTCTTGCTGGTTTGCATTAGTCTCTTGCTGGGCTATTAACAGCTGTCGCTGGGTTTCACTCGCCTGTTGCTGGGCTTCATTCGCGTCTTTCTGGACAGCGACATTGCGTACCAGCGCACTCACCACGTCTTCCATCTTGTTTGGAGAGAGAGAAAAAAAAACCTTCTTTTTTTTTTTTTTTTAAAGTTCTTTAACCCCCAGACCTTTCAGTGTTCTGCCCGCATTCTCCACCATATGTGACAAACGGCTTACTCCGGGGCTCCGCCGTCTGTCCGGGACTGTTAGAACACGGTCTTTTAGGGTAGGTTTAAATGATGAGACGTCACGTACTGTTCCTTTAAACAGGCTATGCCTGGTTTATTCAGTCCCAGGCACTGAGACTGCCACAGTTTAAACAGAAAACAAAGCCAAACAAAAAAACTGCTCGTCTGAGCGATAACTTAAACTTAGATGTCCCTGACTCAGAGTTGGAAGTGGCTTGTCCACTTCCACCAACAAAATAAGTACCTTTGCAGTCTTTAGACAAACTAACAGAATGAATGAAGCGATTTGGGAAAGAGGCTTTCTCACCCCTCTGCAGTTCAGCAGCCTTCCAGGCTCTTGGGCGGGGGCCCAGAGGAAACAGGAAACAGGTCTTATATACCTGAACTCTAATCAGCATGACAGGTGACAGAAAACAGGCAGCAGACAAACTGTGGAATGGAGTGCCTGTACCACGAGGCTGCCCTGTTCAGCTTAGACAGGACAGAAACTGTTCAGTATCCTGGGAGCCCTGTATATGGAGTTTATTACCAACCCCTGGTTTCTGTCACAGAAGTTAAACTTTTTTTCAGGTTTACCTCAATCATTGGACCGGACTTATTTTGTCAAACTAATGTATAATGTAGACATACTCTTATGATGCTAAATAACTCTCTGACAATTTATTCACGTGTGAATGGTGAAAAAATCCTATCCACACAGCGTACTATTGTTTACATTTGTAATGCCTAGAATCATTTTTGATGTATATTATATACATTTGTACTATTATATACTAATTCTATTTTCTTGTTTCAGTGTCTGTTTTTAAGGCTTTTTACTTTATATTTACTGTTTTAATTAACTTTGTATAATAAAGATTATTGTATATGTTTAGCATAAGTATTTGGATTGTGCAATGTTTATGGTAGTTAGATTTCACCTGTGCTAGCTACATGCCCTATGCTGTGGTAGGTTAATTGGATTTTTTTATTCACCAATCATTGGCTTTTGTAGGGTTTATATGCCATTAGTTTTATCATAGTTATCATAGCCAATAACCCTGATGAAGTAGAGTAATCTACAAAACATGTAGGATTGTCTTTTGATATTGTGGACAAGGAGAGCTTGTTCCAGTGTGTCCTTCAAGTGTCCCTGTGGGCACTGTGCCACAGACTTTGCTACATAGTATACTTGGATGTTTCATGCTGCAAAAGATGAGAAAGGCTTCTGACCGGACTGGAGGCTGTGCATGCAGATTTTCCCTTGTGAAGCAAGTCACCTTTATCCAGGAGTGGTAACATGTACCCTAAACATGCCCTGCTTGTTTGAATAACCTTCTAGTACGTGCATTTCTTACACTCTATATTGTCACAATATATTTACTTATTTACCCTATGAGAGTTGTGCACTTTGTTTTCTTCTCTTTTGCATGATCCCTGTGTGATGTTGAGTCATCCACTTTAACAGGCTGCAGACTCTCTACAAATGAGTAGAGGTTTTTGTATGTAATTTATTATAATTCACTTATTTCACTATTTAAGAAAACAACTTTGTGTTTCTTTTAAAAACCATTCAGTGCACTTTTTATTTATCATTAATTATTGGTATAATATATATTTTTGGATTACATCATATTTATTACATGTATCACAAAATCACGGTTTAGTGCACAGTTTTTTGTTTTTCTTAGAATTATTTGTAGTAGCTTTTATTGTGTTAGATTTGCACACTGCTGTAAAGTGGTTCATTTTGCCACAATACTGTAGTTTTACCCTGTGCCTTTATGTGGATAAAATCGCCCACACTTGTACCATGTTTTTCAGGTCTCCATTGTGCTTGACTTTCACTGTAACAGTATGTTTTTTTGTTGAAAACCTGCAGCTTGCTCATGTTCATTCCCATGTCTGTAGTACTGTATGTATTTCTGAGAGTTTAAGACTCCAAGCATATTGTTGTAGCTCTGTCAGTGTCATTTCAGACTTGAGAGAATATCAGCACAACTTGCCAGATGTTCCAAATGCATTTAACTGCTGCTTGATTTCATCTTCAGGATCATTTAACTGACGTCTTTCCTAAGCAAAAAATATATAGAGAACCACTTTGCTCAGCAAATACACCAATATTGTAGTGTCACTCAACAGTTCATATTGTCCATACACCAATGTATCACAGTTAGTAGGTGGTAGATTCTTGCAGACTGATTTTGAGAATAGTAGCCAATAGAAAGATTGGAGGAGCACAAACAGACACACCTTTATGATGGAATACTCTTTATTAAATATAACAAACAGTATTAGACAGCACACAAAACTCTGTATAAAGTGAAATAATAGGTGCAAGACGGGAACAAGGAGGACCCTGATTCCTCCCAAATAATCAATAAAACACAAATGTTCCCAGCACTCAAACGGAAAGAACAGATAGTAAATGGATCAGCCAAAAGTAAGTATTTAATGGTACACGAATGATGCAAAAAATGGTCAAACAAAGACCAAAAAAGAAAGCACTATGTGCTAAGGCAGGGACAAGGACAGGGAAGGGGAAAAGGGAGAGGGGAGAGGGAAAGAAAAGGGAAAACACGGGGAGTTAAAAGTCCAGGGCAAGGGGGGCAACGTCACGTTTCGGGGTATAGGAACCCCTTCTACAAGCCCGTTCCCAGGTAGACTGTAGTCACCTGGTACTTCCCTAAACCCTGCAACAATGTCCCTGGGAGACACAGTGACAAACTATCACTGAATATCCCAACAGAATGAAGGTAGGCTGTGAGGCACAAGACTCAGACCAACTAACCCTAAGTGAGTAACAGAGAAACTGGATGATAAGGGTCTAAACCTAAAAGGTATATATCAACAATATAAAGGCTATTTAAGTAGCAGTGAAGTTAGCTGGCAAAGCAGGTGCTAAAGGGTTAATGCCCCACGCTGGAGAGCTTTGAGTCCAGTAAATACAGGAAATGTCAAATGGCAAAAAACAGGCCCTGGCAGTAAACTTCTCCTGTTGCAGGCAGCCCAGCAATGTGATTAAACAAAATCAGTCTCGCTGTCTCCAACACAGCACCAAAGGTAGAGCATGTTCCGTCGGTCATGGGGAAGATAAGTGATGAGGGTGTCACATTCACCAGCTGGACCAACTTGGCGGGACCATACATGTAATGCATGAACTACCTTATGTGCTTTGATGGATATGTGAGTGAGACCGAGTTTTTCATTCTTTTGCTAGTTAAAAAAGGATACTACACCATATGGGTGTGTTTATGTGTTCTCCTTCAATCGTTCTAATGACTTTCCTAAGGGTCCCATCCTGGTAATATATTCAACAGATTACGCTTGCAGTTGCAGAGCTGTTCAAAAAATATATTTTGCACATGATAAGCTGCATATTTGGAGCAAAATGAACAGTTTAAGCATCACTGCATTTGATATATTATTTGGTTTCTGTCTCAGGCATGTTTTCATATAACTCATTAATCTTAGGTCCAGCACTGATTCTTCTTACTGTCAAAAGTCCCTCCCATAGCTTCTATGAAATGATCAAACTTTTCAAGTCATTGTCTCCACAATTCAGCAGCACAGGGAGCATCAACATGCAGAAACTGTGTAATGAGTGCTAGCAAATTTGACATGTTTGTTTTGATTTGACTGTGTGCAAAAAGGAAAGAAAAGCTAATTAAACAGAAACTACTTTTTTTATCCTAGTTGTTGTATCCCTATTACATCAATTATATATCACCATGTCATAAAGATTGTTAACTATAGTGATGTTGCATTACTTTGCTTTATAGAAAAATGTATATTTGCACTTTAACTTGTGTTCAGCTAGACAAAAAAACATGCTGCAGATGCTTAGTCAATTTCCTGATTCATTTTGCTTCATGGTCACATCTTTTCCATCCTGATGAAGATTCTTAAAGATGCAGTAATTTGAATTGCTTTCTATCTTTATGATAAATACATGATGTTAACATAGGGGATAAAGAAAGGAATGTAGGGGGTGAACTTTGGGAGAGATTTACATGAGGGTGAACACCCATCCTATGGTATAACTATAGGGTGATCATGGGTTAACTGATGATTGGAGGCTGCCTTTTAACCTTTCATGCCCAGCAGGCTACAGATAGCTTTCTGTCTACAGTTAACCCCTAACTACCCTACAGTTGTACCAGAGGTGGAACAGACCCACAACTGTAAAGTCTATGGAGTAAAATTTGAAGGAGTAGGACCTTAGATCAAATCAAAAGCAAAAACAAGGGCCCATAAACCTGATCCACATTTGGTTCCACTAACATCTATGGGATAGGTAGGCTTAAATTTTGAACCCACAAACATGCTCATGCATATTTTTTACCAATTTAGAATTGTTCTAAGTTGCATCAAAAGTGTTTACAAGGGATGAAGAAATCAAAACTGGAGATGGGCGAATCTGCCCAAATCCATTTACTGGATTTTCACTGATGCAAATACCGCAAACGGTTTTGGACGGTTTCAATCCACGCCGACTCATTAAAAATCACCATTGGATACAACCCGTGGATGGATTTGTAGAATCCAATCTGCGGATTCAGCAATCCGTTGGCAGATTCTTAAGAATTGTATTTGCGGAATCCGTGGAGTGTATTGGTAATTGAAAGTATCCTGTTCTCTAACGTCGCTGCGTGAGAACCCTCCTGCTGCCACTCGAAATGACTTCACCTCCGGAGGCTTTAACCCACTCTTAAAGCGTTGATATCTGGAAAAACAAAATGGCGGACGAGCTCGGGAGAGGGCAGTAATTGAGTCAGACAACCAGTGAAGCTTTGTCAAAAACTGTTCTCTCGTTTATTAAAGGGTTTACAGTCAGTTTATATAGCCATCTTGAACATAGAAAAAACACAGATACGAGTAATTTACTTCCCCTTTAAGTCATAGTCTGTCTACCTCAGCAAATGACAGTTAGACAGTTTACGATCTGGGAAGTGGCTTGGGTACCGAGCTTGGAGGCCGTTAAAGGAAATATTATTCTTCAGGACAGTAGATTGTGTAAGACATTCTTGTGTAACTCATGTTCAACATGGCTGGGGACAGTTCCTGTTTCTACAGGCCTAAATAAGTCTGAACAAACAGATAAAAAATCTGAGATTGGTCCGCTGAAATCCATGGACCAAAGGAACCGACCGATCTGCTGCGGATTAAAATTCGCCCCCAAAAAATTGCCCATCTCTAACCAAAACATATTATCAAAACTACATTTAATGTAAACATTTTGGTTGCAGCACTGGTGATGTTACAGGTACTAAAAATTCTAAATATGATGCTACCCACATTCATTGTAGATAACATTTCGTCAACTTTGGACTTGATAAATAATCTAGACGTTGACATTTTCTCAGTTTTTCATCTTCTTACAATAAATCAATATTTGATTTAAGAACAAGTTGGGACTGCATAACTTCAAATTTGAGACATTGTGGTTGGCTGTTAATCAAGTATAGACAAATGGTTGTGCAGTAAAATCAGGAATGCTTGAGTGATAACAATAACAAATTGTATTTACTTTTTTTTCTATTCCTAATGTAACCCTCCTTGCCTGGCTCTAGAGAAGTTTACATTGAGTTGGATATATAGATGGCTGTGCTCAGTATCTCATACTTGTTCAGGGTGCTGGGTTGGTGCTTATCCCATTACTTCAGATTGGGAGTTTACGGATGATCTTACGGTGGGGTCGATGTGATTATGCTCCGAAGCTACAAATCTAAGAACTTGTGATGAGAACATGCTCACTCCTCTTCCTAAGAGAAAAAGAAAGGAAAGCACACACCTCATGGTGCAATAATATCTTTAACTAAACACAAAGAATAATAGAAATGCACTCACAAACATCCAAGTTTTAAAAGCAGTAGCTTTAGAGGTTGTGTGGATATGAAGAGCGTTAATGCTCTGCAAGGATACTTCGCCTATTTAGTTGGCACGTCCACTGCTGGCAGATGCTTGGGTAGTGCCTCAGCTGTTCTTCTTCACCACGTGATCTTAGAATGGTGCGTCCCAGCATCACTATGCCACTATCTCCTCACGTCGCTTCTTTGGGGCAGATCAGGGATGATCGTAACACAGCATGGCTCCAAAGATAGCACACTCCCTTCCTCCTCCACAGTGATATGCAATCTAATCCTCCAACTTCCAGCCTCTCTTCGCTACCAATGGGAACCAACCTATGTGTTTCGAGGTGTGGCCTCTTCATCAGGGTTGGGGTTTCCCATGGTAGTCCTTTCATTTCAATACATTTAGTCCTCCTATCAACTATACTTTCTTGGTAACTCCCTCCATGGGGTAACTTGCATCATCCAAACTCATCTTTAGTTGACTTAAATAGTCTTCCTCCCCCTCTGGTATGATTAAGGTATAGGCTAAGTACAGTCAAAATGTGAACAGAAAATTAAAACAAGTAATCCAGATGCATGTACTAAGCATAACCATATATCATTCATGCATAAGTTGCATGCCTTGTAATTATTAACAATAAAAATACATATACAAATACACAATAAATATAGATATAGAAATAGAAATGCATGCAGTCAAATACACTCTTCCTATTAAAAGTACCAAACACTGCATTAGTAACCAGATAAATACTCAAAATAATAATAAAAATAATAATACTAAAATAATCTCTTAAACATTCTAATAACAAGATAGCGACACATGGATTAACCTTTTGGTTGTTGTATTAGGCAAAATTGAATATTTGTGTATTATACACTAAGCATTACACTGTATTAACTCTTAAACCTTTTTACTCTTTAAAAACCTCAACTCGAGTCATTGCACACCTTCCCCATAAATATGGATAAAGTATGTGTTCAAAGGGAATTAAAAAAATTATTATTATTTTAATAACTTAACTTAACTTACACCCTACATTCCTAACTTCCATATATATCAAATTAAATTGAAATTAGTATGAAAGGAATTACTAAAAATATGTTACTCGTGTGGAAGGCCTTAAAAAGTACACATTTAGACTTTATTACATAAAAATGAAACTAGATCAATTTCCTCATTGAGACCTTTTGGTGAAAGAGAAACTAATTCATGTATCCAAAAGGTTTATCTCTGCTGTAATTTTAGGAATCTGTCTCCTCCCTTCATTCCCATCTCAACATGTTCTATACCCATCACGTGAAGTCACGTTGGGTCCATATTATGCTTTAGTTTAACATGCCAGGACACCCCATGTGTTAGAACTCCTTTGAGAATATTTCCCCTGTGTTCTAAAAATCTCTGATTAAGGGTTCTCTTAGTTCATCCTACATATTATAACCCACATCCACATTTTATAACCAACACTACAAATTTAGTGTTACAGTTAATAAAACTTCGAATTGGATAGGTTTTGCTAGAGTTATTTGATTGAAAAGAAATCTGTTTGTCCACAACATAATTGCATGTCAGGCATCTCCCACATCATCTATTTAAACCCTTTAATGATGGATTTATGGTACGTTCAGCTTTACCTACATTTTTGTTAGTCCTAAGAAGTGTAGGGGCCAACACATTTTTTAAACGTGTTGGCTGTCCTGTTCACCACCTTTGGACGTTCTGTAATAATATTTTTAAGGATTGGATCACATTGGAGGATCCCCCAATGTTTTGACACAATATTATTAATCTGTCTTGCACCATTGAACTTAGTAATTAAAACAACTTCTTTAGACTTATCTTTTTTATTATTCGTATTATCCCTACTTTCCAATATTGTTGGTCTGTCTAGTGATAAAGGTCTAGTGTATATTTTTTTTCTATATTTGCTAATGTGTGTCCCTATGATAGAAACTTATTTTTCAAAGAAGCAGACTGACTGACAAAATCTTCCATTCTAAAACAATTTCTCCTTACTCTCTGGAATTGTCCAAAAGGTATGTTTCTTATCCACTGTTGGTGATGATTACTTGAGGCTTCTAGATTTATTAGAGTCTACATCTTTATAGAACGTCCTAGTCTGTATACTCCCATTTTCAGCTATAAAAATTACGAGATCTAAAAATGCAATACTCTGTGCGTTGACACTGTACGTGAATTTGAGATTAAAAGGATTTGCATTCATATGTTCCACAAAGATAGTCAGTACTTCAATGCTACCTTCTCAAACTATTAAAATGTCTTGTATGAACCGACTAAAATCTCTTAAATGTTAAAAAAATTGATTATTCTTCCAAATAAAAGATTGCTCCCAGTATTCCAGCATGATGTTAGCAAAACTGGGAGCAAACATTGTACCCATAGCTGTCCCTTTCTTTTAGAGGTAGAATTATCCCTCAAATTTTAAATAATTATGAGTTAAAATCAAATACACGCAAGTGAAAATGAACTCTCTCTGTATATTTGATATTGTGGCACCTTCTTTAAGAGAAATTCCATATCCTCTATTCCAAATTTATGTCCAATACTTGTATAGTGATTTGACATCACAGGACACCCACAGGTACTGTTTCTTTGAAAAATATTTTTTTTATTTAAGGGACACACATTAGCAAATATAGACAAAGCATACGCTAGATCTTTATCACTAGAGAGACCAACAATATTGGAAAGTAGGGACAACATGGAAAATAAAAAAGATAAGTCTAAAGAAGTTGTATTTAGTACTAAGTAACTACCCTGCTAAAAGTTTGCAATGAAATCTAGTGTGGGATGGAACAGGGACAACTCACTGGTGGAATTTTCCTAGATTTTGCAAAGGCTTTTGATACGGTTGATCATGTTATCTTGCTTAACAAACTCCAGTGCTCTGGAATAGGGAAGCATGCTTTAAACTGGTTTAATTCCTACCTATCAGGTAGATCCCAACATGTGTCTATCACAGGCTCTAACTCCAACCCCTTGGATATCACCTTTGATGTTCCGCAAGGCTCTGTTTTGGGGCCCCTACTCTGCTCAGTGTTCATCAATGATCTTCCAACAGCTTGTAAGGGAGCCTCAATACACATGTATGCAGATGACACAATCTTAAATGTACACATCCATAGCCTCTCTGACCTTGAACACATACTTCAATCTGACTTTTTGAGACTTTAAAATTGGATTTCCCAAAACAAACTGTTTTTAAACATTGACCAGACTGTAACAATGGTATTTGGGACCAAGGCTACATTTCTAAAGCTTCCAACGACTGAGCTCCAGATCAGAACCAATGCTAAAACCACCCTAACTCCTCTTACTAGTTTTAAATAGTTGGGCATATGGTTTAACTCCCATTTAAAAATCGGGATGCCCATTGATACCCTGACAATCAAAACCTATGCCAAACTAGGAGTACTCTACATTAACAAATTGTCCCTAAGTATGCTGGTCAGATAGCGTATCGCACAGCAGATTCTAATGCCAATTATCGACTATGAGGACAAAGTATATGGCTCGGCACCCCAAAATCAAATTAGCAAACTTGACACCCTCTACAATTCAATATGCCGTTTTGTTCTCCAATGCAACTACAACACACATCACTGAGAAATGCTCAAAGAACTAGATTTGTCATCACTTGAGTCTAAGTTCATCTTTCCTGTCTTACCTTTAAATACTTTCTGGGCAAACTACTCATTTATCAGAACAAGCTCCTCACCCCTACCACATGCAGCACATCATCTGACTCATCTGAGTCATATGACTCCAAAAGACTGTTCATGGTCCCAAGGTTCAGCATAGTATCCGGCCGCTCCTCCTCTTACTGTGCACAACCACCACCAGTCTAAGTTCTTTCAAAGCTAAAGCTGCCTCACATTTTAATATGGTCTGTAACTGTTACATACGCCTAGCAAAACCTATCCAATTCGAAGTTTTATTAACTGTAACACTAAATTTGTACTGTATGTTTTAATTTGTGGATGTGCATTACAATATGTAGGAAGAACTCAGAGAACCCTTAAACAGAGATTTTTAGAACACAGGAAAATGTTCTCAAAGGAGTTCTAACACATGGGGTGTCCTGGCATTTTAAACTAAAGCATAATATGGACCCAAGGGGACTTTGCATGATAGGTAAAGAACATGTTGAGATGGGAATGAAGGGAGGAGACAGATTCCTAAAATTACAGCAGAGAGAAACCTTTTGGATTCATGAATTTGGTTCTCTTTCACCAAAAGGTGTCAATGAGGAAATTAATCTTGTTTAATTTTTATGAACAAAAAAGCCTCTCTACAGGGAAAGAGAATCAACGGGCACTGCAGGCAAAAAAATGAAGGCTGGACTGTGCTAAACAATAATGCTTTTATTTAATCCATGAGCAAAAAATGTAGGATTCTCTTTCCCTGTAGAGAGGCTTTTTTGTTCAATCACACCTACAGCCTGGAGCACGCCTATCCGGATGATTACTTCATGGAGTAAGTGACTTTATTTAAACCTCCCAGGGAATATAGCCATTTATGCGGGGTTTATTCTTATAGGGGTCTGTTTCTGGTCGAAAGACCAGCTCCAGTCAACCCTGTCCCCATCGCTAGGCTTGTCCCTTAAATAGGGGTCAAGACAGGTTGTTCATATGGTATATTATTACCCAGTTAACTCCTCTGTATTCGGAGCTGTTTTGCATCTATTACATGAACTTTATACTTTTGGATTCACACTCTGCAGCACATGTTTGTTTGGGGGGGGCCATCCTCCCCAATTGTTCTTTTCATTTTTATGATAATAAAGTCTAAATATATACTTTTGAAGGCCTCCCACACAAGTAATGTAATTTCTGTAATTCCTGTCATACTAATTAAATTTAAATGTGATATATATGGAAGTTAGGAATGTAGGGTGTAAGTTATCGTATTCAATTAAAATAATAATAATTTTTAAAATTCCCTATGAACACATATTATCTCCATATTTATGGGGAAGGTGTGCAATGATTTGAGTTGAGGTTTTTAAAGAGAAAAAACATTTTAAAGAGTTAATACAGTGTAATGCTTAGAGTGTATAATACACAAATATTCAATTTTGCCCATTAAAACAACCGAAGGTTAATCCATGTGTCGCTAGCTTGTTATTAGAATGTTTAAGATATTGTTTTAGTATTATTATTATTATGAGTATTTATCTGGATACTAATGCAGTGTTTGGTACTTTTAATAGGAACAGTGTATTTTCTCTCAGTGGGATACCTTTGCATGGGCATTCCTCCTTTTTGTATATCTTTTGATACTGAGTTCATAATGTTTGGGAGCATTTGTATGTGACAGGGGTAAGGGAAGAACCTAGATCAGATTGACCTAAGGGAACAGGCCAGAAGAAGGGGCTAGGAGCCCCAAAACATTGCCCCCCTTATTCCCCTGTTTTATCTCCCTCCCCCACCTTTCCTCTTGTCTCCCCTTAACTTGTCTCCCTTTTTCTAGTGCATTTTTTCTACCTTATATGTCTATATACTTTGTGACATAGTATTTTATATTTCTGTAATATTATTTAGTCTACTTTGGTATCTTGGATATATGTAGATGTTTACTCCATGTAATGTTCAATATATAAGTAAAGACTATATTTTTTGAAAAAACCTTTTTGATAATTTATTACAATTGTATTCTTGTTGTTTGCTGGTAACATACCCCATGTTCTACATTGTAATTTTGGAGGAAATTAGGGTCCCTCCTTGTTCTCGTGCACCACTTCTGTCTTTACCTGTTTATATGCTTCATTTTAGGTGCTGATAAAAACCTTATACTTTCTGATACCCATTAATGTCACCACCGGAGACCCCTGGCATGAATCAGATGCATGAAAAATGCATTTACAGGCAACTTCATTACCTTATTTATAGTATCTTTTATGTATTCTTTCTGACAACGGAGGACATCGACCTGCAGTATGCTGACAAGGATGCCCTTCATAATGGCAGGGGTAAGTAGAACAGTTTTATTTATTTTAATTATGCAGTATGGTTAATGTTTTGTTTAATAATGGGCAAATTATCTATTACCCATATCTGGATAATAGTTATTTTGCACATTACTGTACTGCATGTGTTTGGGGGGGGGAGGTGTATTTATTGAAATGTAGGCTTTATTTATTTTTACAAAACGAACGGGACCATCCAAGGACCCCTGGATGCCCACGGGGACTACCCAAAGACCTCTGTGGGCCCCCAGACACCAGTGGGGACCCCCGCCAATCTATGTTATCAATCGTGTGTTAAAATAAATAAATAATGGTTTAATGTAGGGGCACAGGGGGTGGGGTTTATATTGGTAATTACTACATATTTTAATATATATTTTAAGACTAGTGTAGATGAGCAGGGGGTCTCCGGAGAAGAACCTTGTTGATTTCATGTCCGGGAACCCCCTACTTCCCGGGATACAGGCCCAGTTATGGGGTGCCAGTGTCTCCTAAGCATTGAAATGTCCCACGTCACGTGACTGGGATATTTAAATTCATAGG
This sequence comes from Ascaphus truei, assembly GCF_040206685.1. Taxonomy (NCBI): domain Eukaryota; kingdom Metazoa; phylum Chordata; class Amphibia; order Anura; family Ascaphidae; genus Ascaphus; species Ascaphus truei. Next base: position 245,967,134 of record NC_134484.1, on the reverse strand, counting down.
AGATACTGGCACCCCATAACGGGGCCTGTATCTCATGAAGCAGGGGGTCCCCGGTCCTGAAATCAACGCGGTTCTGCTGCGGAGACCCCTGCTCACGTACAATAGTAATAAAAATTGAAATTCAAAATAATGAATTTCCGACGAGAGTTGCGCAGGGAGAGGCGTCTCTCTCTCTCTGCAGCAGAATCAACTCGCCAGGTGAGCCCTTTTCAGGGGGTCGAGTATCTCGTCGCCAGCTATTCACCAAATTTGCAAATGTTACTATCACTGGTATTCGGGGCTTATAATTTGCACTTCACATATGAACACAATATTCAACACATTTATTACTTGGTTCTTATGTTTTACATAGATCTTTGTGGTAATATTCAGACATACATGTACAGGAAGCCCAACTCTAGGAACTTGTTCCTCATGGCCAGTAGTAACCATGCTATACCTTTGAAGAAGGGAATACCGAAAGGATAATTCCTAAGGTTGAAGAGGTTATGCTCCACAGACGAAAGCTTTGAAATGCAATTTCAAGATCTGATGGCCAGGATTTGTGCCAGAGGATATAATAATCTAAATCTAAATTAAGCACTCAATGCAGTTAAACAAATGGACCGGGGAGATATTTTAATATATATTTTAAGACTAGTGTAGATGAGCAGGGGGTCCTCTTCACTAGAGGCAGCAACGGCCTCAAAAAATTGGTTCTTCACTATTTTCTGTTACACAGCAGAGCAGACAAGCTGATGCTGTACGATCCATTGTTTCAAAGCATTGGGGTACATTGAAATTGGACAAGGGACTGAAGTCGATAATAGACGAGGGACCAAAATTTGTATTCAGGAAAGCCAAATCTTTGGCAACTTTCCTGTCCCCCAGTTTATTCAATTCACAACATGTTGATGGCGGAATAAAGAGTATTTCTAGGGGTTTCCACAAATTGTATCAAACCCAAAACACGCAAGACAGTGCAGACATTTATTCATTCTAATACCAGTCCCGTGATATATATGCTTAAGTGGGGCTGCCATAAAATGTACATAGCACGGACATTTAGACCTCTTAAAAAGAGGATTATGGAACATGTCCATGCAATAAAAAAAAAGTGATCTTCTACACCCAGTCTCCAAGCACTTTGTCAAATGCCTGATGGGTGGTATCCGAGGATTCTCTTTTTCGGGTGTTGAGTATGTTCAAGCCCCCAATCAGGGGGTGGGTGGGGGGAGGAAGTGACAGATTGAACATGCTCAACAAATGAGAGATGTTCTGGATATTTAGCATGGACACTTTACACCCAGCGGGTATAAATGTGGATTGGGACCTTACACATTTTCTGTAGGCAGAAGGTTCTATACAAATAGATTATATAATATAAGGTTAGTACTGATTTACTGATAAGGTTAGTACTATTTAGTACTGATTATTGTGGAATATGCTTCTATGACGAATCACACTATTAGGTTTATCTATCTGTTGATGGTATATTCATTGAATTACATGTCAATTTCATGCCAAATGAAATGCAGGTCATTTTGGGCCTCCTCCCTCCCCCTCCCCCTCTATTCATTTCCCTTCCCTCTCCCCCCGCCCCTTCCCTTAATTTCCTTGTCCCCCCAAACCCCTCACCCCTCCTGTTCCTTCCCTCCACCTTCTACCCTTCCTCCCTTCTACCATCCCTTCTTTCCCCCGCCCTCCCACCCCCTCCTGTTTTTTGGATCTCCTCTTGGGTTTATCCCCGGTCTAGTTTGACATAGACAAGACTAGGATATTGTCTACAGTCATCATGATATCTGATTTATATGTATTAGTGCTAAGTCTTTTGGTGGGAATGCTCAAAAATTATGTCACTAAGTCAGTATATGCATTAGAGTATCATTTATATTAAATCTGAGATAATACTGTATGCCTCCTCATATCTTTGAGGATAACTTAGGTCTGGTATGTATAATGAATATACAGTACACATCTAATGGTGTAGTTAAGTAGCTGGATTTATGCATTGTGCTAAATTGTATATTTTACCACAATAGGTCCTGTCATTTTTGGACACATTGTATCCTCCTGTTGTCCTCACCAAAATGCCTATGGAAATCAATAACCCATGATCTAAAATTTAATAATGGATTTATGGCAATTTGTTGGTGATTTTGTTACTATTGTGTATAATAGCAATTAACTATCTACATATTGCTAGAGAGTGAAGTGATGTCTGTGTTACACATGACACCACATAACTACATGTATCATTTTACATGTTTTTGTATTATGTATATTTAGTACATATGGGTTTTTTCATGTATGTATATATGTATTTTCTCTATATAGTGTTGTATGCGTATGGCACGTTTGAATGTAATGTTAGTTTATGGTGTGCTATGGTAGCCTCCTTTTCTGGATGGGCTGCCTTGCTGTGGTCTAATTCACCTATGGTTAGTTACTGTACATTTACAAACTTTCTTGGCATTTATGCCAATGCATATGACTTATCATGACTTTCAAAGTTAAGGGTTTAACTGTGGCGGCAGTGCCTTTCAGGAGAGAAGTGGTATCAACAACAATTGTGTTTATATATGTTGATGATTCCTAGATGTCTTAACATGATCCTGTGAGTGTGATTGCCTCCAGGTGGCCTTGTGGACCCTCTTTGGCCAGTTTTCATCTAGTTTTACCTGACTCTCCTATATCGGGTTGATTAGAGGCGGAGGAGGGTAGCACCTGTCCACGGGGAGGTTGTTACTTATAGGATTGCTTGCCAAACAATAGTCACTCTTTGATAAAGTGTCATAGAGGTGGGAAAAGTGTCAGAGGATTCTGGATTATTTTTAGTTTTTTTGTAGTTTGGCTATTATGCCTAACAAATTATTAGATTTTTTTTTCTGCCTCCAGCCAAGCTTTTACCTTCGCAGTGCTCACTCCTTCCTCCTTTTACTTTACACTAATTAGTAGTAAGGCTACAATTTCTTCATGTCATGTTTTTCCATTTATTAATTTTGTGAAATACAAATGGGGGATGAACAATGTAAAATAATATGGTAAACTAACTACAGAAATGGGCTTTCATTTTTACAAAATATCAGTGTCGCAATAATATATGCTTTAATATTATTTTTACTGCTGTTATTGCCTTAGAACTGAAGCAAATAGAATTGGGGTTGAAAGTAGGTAAATCAAGTTAAATTTCATAGGAATAAAATATTTATATTGCGTGGATTGAACCCACCTTTCTGACATGCAAACAACCCTTTACCCATTCTGTAAACTAATAGAGAGAATGCAATACATTACATTTTTGTAGACTATTGTATGTGTGTATGTGTGTATGTATGTGTGTATGTGTGTATGTGTGTATGTGTGTATGTGTGTATGTGTGTGTGTATGTGTGTATGTGTGTATGTGTGTATGTGTGTATGTGTGTATGTGTGTATGTGTGTATGTGTGTATGTGTGTATGTGTGTATGTATGTGTGTATGTATGTGTCTTTATTTATATAGCACCATTAATGTAGATGGCGCTTCACAATAGTAATTCACGTGACAATCATATATAACAAATAATACAAATAACACTTAATGGGAAGAAGTGCGTTAGGCATAAAAGTGACACTTAGGAAAAGGAGCTTCTGCCCCCAAGAGCTCACAATCTAGGAATTAAATAACACTAAAATGTTGCCACTGATTACCATCAGCACAAAATATGTAGTAATGGGAAATCAAGAAATATTAATCATGTGAAAATAGATTTTAAAAATGATTGTAAGATAAACTACCGTCCGGTTTTTAACTTACTCCCTTAACTGTTTTGAAAAAAGGAAAACTATTCTGTGTTGTTGTGGTGCTTAAATTAAGAATTAAATGATTGAATTCTGTCGATTGTCCCTTGAATAACTGTGCTCAATTGCATAATTCCTAAGTACCCTTTAATTAGAGGACTGATGCTTAAGTGTAATTTGTTTTGGTGCAAAACCCATAAAGACAGTTGATAATATTTCAACTGTAAAATCAGGAGCCAAGTCATAATAACATTACCAGAGTAGTGCATGATTTATGAATCAGTAACATGTCCTGTAAAATGACTCTTAATCTGTGGTGAAGTGCTAAGAGAAGTGCGTGATCTGAAGTATTCACAGCTAATGTGACAGTGATGGACGAGGGAGATCATGAAAGTGTCAATTAAATATTTTCATGTTAACTAGAATGTGTTGTACAGAACACTGACAATGTATTATCGACATTCTTCAAGTTACTTTTGCAACCAGGTTGAAGGCACGTGCTGTAATACATATATTTATATATTATCATGAAGGCAAAATACAAAAATATTCTACCTTTTAAAGAATGGTAAAAAAAAAAAAAAAGATTCAAGATCAGGGCACAGATAAGCGATGCACAGTGAACAAATACTAAATTGTAATAAAATCAGCTTTGGAAATGGGAAATACTGGCAAATATTTAAAGTTCGAATAATACACAGGATTGTTCAAAAACCAACCATCTCTCAATTGTAAAGTTATTCCCAACAAGATATTTTGTCCAGATACAGTATTTATTAAATGGGGTTAAGGCATAAGTGAAAGGGCCATAACGTGTGTTACCCCACTATAAGGCTTTGTAAATATGGCTCAGTAGCGCTTACTAAACATGACCCTTATGTTTAAGTTTTCTCATTAAGCCATATTTAGAGATGTGCAAATATCTCACAGTTCTCTTTGCGAAAGACCATGATTTTCGTCAAATGTACGGGAATATTAGTATATGAAGTATAAGTAGAGATGGGTGAATTTATTTTGAGAATCTGGATCTGCAGCAGATCGTCCGGTTCCTTTTGTCTGCAGATTTCATCGGATCAATGTCATAAAAGGCAATCCGCGTTTTGCAGATTTTTTATTACCAATACATTCCATGGATTCTGCAACCCGTGGATGGATTTGTAGAATCCAATCTGCGAATTCAGCAATCCGTTGGCGTATTCTTAAGAATCCGCCAATGGATTGCTGAATCCGCGTATTGAATTCAAGAAATCCGTTCACTGGTTGTATCCAATGGTGGATTTTGATGAATCCTCGCTGATTGAAATTGCCAAACCGTACGCAGATTTTACACTGCTAAATGGATTTTGGGGGTAACATCAACGAAAATCTGGGAAACTGATTTGGGCGGATTTGCCCATCTCTTAGTATAAGTGGTGCTAGAGCCAGTTCAGCATCCATTCTTGTTTGCAGTGCCGATGGTTCTCTCAATGGCACTTTACCAAGTGGTTCTGGGCCATATTTCCATGCTCTAGCACCCCAATTGAACACAGAAGAGTTGAGAGACTGACAGGCTGGTTGTTCTGGAACATTAGTCTTTACTTTCCCCTGCTTTCTTGTTCCTCATGCTGGTGTGACCAATGATGCAGTGGAAAAAAGTCAAGGCCCCAATGAGCCTGGCTGGGGGCGGTGGCAGCTTATCTTACAAACTCAGAGGAGTTGAGGTCTGTTGTTTCCTCAGTGTCTCTATGTAAATTCATTCAGTAATAACCCATTGCTAAATGCTGCTTTGGTGGGAACTGTATAGTCATCTTAGTAATTTCACTCACTTACTACAGATATAGTCTGTACAGAATGTTCAGTTTTCCTTAAGTAAAATCCGGACATCAATAGTTTTGTTTTGAAGATGTAATCAATAAATATCTTGTTTAGTTGTAGAAAACTGGAGACAGCTCTCTGTGTTGTTATTCACACCTGAATGAAACAGGGATATGGTAGACAGGTTTCAGATTTGTTGTTTGAAATTCAGTGCCTGTCCGCCAGATGGCACAGTGAATGTGTTAAGTTAGTTAATCTATACAGTGTGTTGTAAGTCTCAAGCAGGTGCCAGACTGATCCAGCAATATACTACAATTCATTACAATTCCTCATTGTTTTATGCTCTTGACCATTACAGACATTATAAAAATGTGGTTGTTTTAATTTTTTGTTGCAAAATGTAAATGTTCAATGTATTCGACTTATACTTTGTGTTCACTCACTTCTGACTGTTTTGTGAGCTGAGAAAGAGTGCAATGTCAGTTGGAGAAACAAGATTCTAGCTTAATTTTTCTCATATATTCAGCAATTAATGATGCAGTAGATAAGAAAGCCACTATATCAGATATATATCTCATTGCCAATTCTGAATACTTCAGGGATTCAGCTGACTAATAAATGGAAGAAGTCAGTACGCTTTACTTTGTCAATTAATGCTTGCATCATTCGCATCCCCTCCCGCCCCCCGAATCTGGGTGTCAGAGAAGGTTTTTGGGTATTGGACCCATCCTTTGCGAATATGTTTGATCATGGCAACTTCAAAAGGAGAAGGAGAAGAAGTTGGACCAACAGATTGAATCATACTTTCCAAACATGCAAAAGGACACCATCTGAAAATCATCGCGAACAGCAGACCCAACCTGATTATACCTTGACAGGTCCACCTGGTAACCTGGTCCTACCTGACTACTATCTACAGCAGTCGAACCTTGATTTTACCTCTAATGCTCAGTATGGACAACTATTCAAATATGATCCTGCTGAATATCGTCCACATCAGCAAGGTTGGCAAGGATTCTAATGAAGTTAAATATAATATAAAATATTTTATTAACCTTTGTGCCCTATGACACGAATAGCCCTTAATACTGATCATATATTGATATGATAAAAATCCTGTGCCCAACAGAATATTCACCCCTGGTGTATAGTACCTGTATACTTTTTTTTTTTGTAACTTAGATTTTATTGCACTTTTTCCAAACGAGTGACACAGAATACGGTATACATTACATACATTCTTAGTGTTGATCTCCGTTACATACAGTACTGTACTTCAGTTCCTGTTCGTGAGACATTTCCCGTTTTTTCGGGCCCTACTTAACTGGGTTGTTTTGGGTGGGCTAGTAGTAAAGATAATAACATAATTCACATAATACAATTAACTCAAGTACCTGTATACTTTAAGCATCCTGTTCTTTTTTTTCCAGAATCGATAGCATGCTAAATCAATATCCACAGCACACAGCCATCAGATGATGAGTATGATGGCATGAGATATCGAAAAAAAACAAAATATTACTGTCCCTTTTATTACTTTTCTACGCTTTTATACACTTTTCAAAATATTCTAATGCACGCTTATCTTGGCACACTACTTACTAGTCTCCTGTATCTGATAGATATTGTGCATGAAAAATTATCACGTTTAGTAAAAATTCACACTGAAATGTTTCCTGCAAGAGAGATTATAGGCCTCAAGTCTACCAGAGAGCCAAGGCACCATCCAAAGGTCTGGGGATCCAGATCAATCCTCATGCATACGCTGTACTGCTAGCAGTGGTTTCTACAATAAATCATCCCTTTTTATATACCTATGCCTGAGCTTTCAGGCTATTGGGTATGGGTATGGATGGAATCTGCCCTAGTGGGTGACTGACTCTGGAAATCCTGGAGCCCAATGGAACTGGAGGCGCAGACAACCTGAGTGAACATTGAAGATCTACAAAAGCCTATTCTGGTCCACACACCATTGTGGACCACTCAGCTCTCCTGGACCATCCTAGGTATGACCACACCAGAAACAGCAGTAACCAGTAGTACATCTTCCATAGGGGGTGGGGGGGACTGTGTTACAATTGGAGGCGCTGATGAGATCAGAACAAGCTTTCAGGACTTGTACAGCAGTGCAGTTTAGAGGATTTTGCTTGGCATCTGATTTGACTTCCCTTCTCTTCTCCTTGGGGACACTTGTAAATCTTCCTCACCTCCACTTCCTTTCCATGCTTCTCCTTTTTCTTCTGGGGATCTCTCCCTATATAGGACCCTGTCTAAGTTCTATCTGCTCCTGTCCTCACCTCCCCCCTTTATACTAGCCCTCCTCATGATTCTAACTCATTCCAATCCATTGCCTGCCAACAACCGCTCTCCCTTTTCCTTTCTGTGCATTACCTTTTCTTCTTTCGCTCTCTGCTACATATGTGCATAATATTCAAGGCAATTTGGGGAGTTTAAATCATTTGTATATTTTTAAACCATTTTGGACATTTAATATAAATCAAATATGTAATGATGTCATTATGGCTTATTGTCCATCTATGGGTTATGGTTATGTAGGTTGTACACAAGTTAGAAGCAAAGGGCATACATAAAAAAAGACATGGGGGAAAAAAATGTGAATCCTTTGTAAAGTAAAACATACATGTAATCCTTTCCAGGATGTATAGGTAACAATGCTACTTGGCCATAAATATAACAAACGTGCACAGATCTATGGATTACCATTGCCTGAATGTATATATACAGCCCTTGTCTGTCAGCATATTATAATAAAGGCAACCCTACAAAAGAAAGATAAATCATAATTACTCATATGTAACAGAGGATTATTTGAAAAAAAAAAGAATTATGGGTGAAAATAGTGTAATCTGTGCTCTGACTTCAGTTTCACAGCTACAGTTTGTGCAAGTACTTGCAGATCAAATGTATTCACTGAAGTTTAGATATTCCAGTAATAATTGTGTCAGAATGCCACACACATCCAAAATATATTAATATATTTAAATAAAATTGTGAATTAGCTTTCTAAAACTTTTATAGACTAATGTTTCAGAATGCCTCCATGGCTAACAATGGCATAAAGGCGTTTGGCTCACACATTTAATTGACTTTGAATAACAGTTGAGATACATACAAGGACAATGTGTTGTTTGCCATTAAGATGCTTAATTGGATGCCTTACAGTTTTATCAGTTCACCATTTATAACTCATACAAGATAAAAAAAAATGCACAGCTATGGTGTTGGGGAGGTAAGTAACACATGACCTACAATGATAGGTCCTCTATTGAACAGCGCACTAAAACCAGGGGTTTTGGAGATATCTGACACTTAGTTCAGAAGGTATTGAGAGGGAATATGCAGAGAGCACAGAGTTTAGTCATTTTTGTACTCTTACAATATGAAAAATGAGTGTTCTCATATCATCAGATTCAACAGATAATTTTGTCTACCAATTGAATTCTGATTTATGGCCTCTTATTATAGGAATATATTTGGTCCCATCTCACTTGATATAAGATACTTGTTTTACTGCTTTTTATAGAATTTTGCTGCTTTGAAAAACGGTCTGAAATTTTTCAGAGAAAAGGATGGCCTGGGACGAGATAAAGAAGATGCTGCAACAAGCATGTGTGTATAGCGGAGGCAGTGGGAATGTATTATAGAATGATACACAACATATATTAAGACTGGATAAGGGTCTGTTGTAGGGTGGACTAATATGTTTTTCTGAAAATAGGATGGTAAATATACATGCAGTATTTTACTAACGGCACATGAAAAAAGACAGACAACTATATAACATTTTGTAATATATAAAACCCGCTATAAAACGACTGTCACATGTTAATTGCTACAGTACTTGACTCAACTTGAAATCACTTTGTAATGGTTCACATACACGAAGTGCCTTTGCTTGAAGTTATACCTATGTTTTAATGCATTTTCCCACTGCTGGTTATTGAGAAAAGTGAGTTAAGTCTTTTCTATCATTGGTCTCCTAATACTCCCTTATTATAGTGCTGAACATAGTGCCAATGTGATCATGTGTTCAGAATATCCACAGTGCTATTCATATGCTTCTTTAAGCAAGAGTGTCGTAAGTTGGGTCTTAAAGATGGATAGAGAGGGTGCTAGTCGGGTACTGAGGGGAAGGGCATTCCAGAGGTGTGGGGCAGTCAGTGAAAAAGGTTTAAGGCGGGAGAGGGCTTTAGATACAAAGGGGGTAGAAAGAAGACCTCCTTGAGAAGAACGCAAGAGTCTGGATGGTGCATAACGAGAAATTAGGGCTGAGTTGTAAGGAGGGGCAGAAGAGTGTAAAGTTTTAAAAGTGAGGAGAAGAATGGAGTGTGAGATCAATACATCAACACCACTACTTTTGTTTGTATTATCATAAAGGTTGGACATCTTTTTAGAAAGGAAAGGTATACAGGGATATATACCAAATAAGTATACATGGAAAGGATGTTGATCCAGGGATTAATCCGATTGCCAATTCTTGGAGTCGGGAAATAATTTATTTTTCCCCTTATGAGATATCATTCGATGATATGACACTGGGGTTTTTTGTTTGCCTTCCTCTGGATCAATAAGTAAGTATAGATATAGGATAAAGTATCTGTTGTCTAAATTTGCATACTGTAGGTTGAACTTTATGGATGTACATCTTTTTTCAACCTCATCTACAATGTAATTATGTAACTATCATGCCATAATTGCAAAAATGCTGCACCTTTTTTATCACCTTCTCCAGGCTGGTGTTACCCCTGTCTTGCCTACAAATATAATGGCCAATATATTGGCCATAATATACATTGGTAAGATAAGCTACACAAACCTGAAATAGGTGATAAAAATATTACTTTAAATACATTAACTTGTTGATGTACCATGTGTTTACAGCAATTTTAGATTACACCAGTGGTTGATGTCATCTAGAAGTACGGGAAACAAACCAACCTGATTGATTGATGTCCCAAGTGACGTCAGACATCCTGCGATGTTAAGGCCTTATATAAAGTTATGCCCTCTCAAAAGGCCCAAAGTTACTAAAGATCTCACATCTGGTGGCCGAAGCAAGAAGAAGAAAGAAGACATAATTCGAGAGAGGATGAAATAAAGATAGAACAGAAAAACTTACAGAAGAAGACTTCATTCAAGAGAGGATTGATGGCTTCTTGGCAAATTGTGGATCCAAATGTTATAGCCCCCCATGGCACTGGATTTTATATAGACTATCGGGCGTGGGATATATTTTTAACATTTTATATTTGACATCGGGGTTTGGATTTATTGTATCTGGTTTAGGATGGGGTTTTTTTTAGCCATCAGGCTTTGGATTTTTTTTATGGTTTGGGGTGTGGTTTGGGGTGGGGGTGAAGCCTCCCTGTGAGTGGGGGAGAGGGGATGGAGTGGTAGGGGTGAACCTCTTGTTTGACTGAGAGATTAGTAAAACATTGTCTGGCAATGCTTTACTAGCAAATGGAGTAGTCAAGGGGTATAAGCAATGCATTTTTAGGGTGTATTAAACTTTTTGATACCTGTGGTACACCATGGTAATCACAGGCTTCAACAGTTAATATTATTTCTACCAAAGGGTTCTGAAATAATAGATATTATAGAAGTCTACAATGTTGATGCTGTAATAAACCCGTTATTAGCAGTCAGGTTAATTCCCGCATTTCGACTATTGGTCAAATATCACCTCATGTAAATTACTACCGCAATCTTGATGACTTCTGTCATAAAATTGTGGTAATAAGGCATGGTTATTTTTTTTTTCTTTTGCCTGGTGCGATAATAACTCTGTTTTAACTGAGCTTGATGTATCCGGGCCTTAGTCTTTATTTGAATGTTTACGGTGCTGGGAATAAATTGTCATATCCATTTGTTTCACTTGGATCCTGGAGTGCATCTAATAAAACTCTTGTTTTTCTTTTTCCTGGGAACCAATTGTTTTGTCTCTTGTAAAACTGTTCCTCTGTTTTATTATTCTGTAATATTCAATATTCTTGAATTAATTTCGTATTTGTTGGACCTTTGAACCATACACAACTTTATTTTATTGTTTCCAGAAAGGGTTTTACATTCATGAAGCTTGCCCTAAAAAAATCTCAGTGGGGTCTATGCATCAATAAGATGATCTGCTCCGATGCATTTGAGTAAAACAAGTTAAAAATATTTTTTTGTCTGAAATACAACATTTACTTAGATTATTTCTACTGTTGTAGAATTTGGCACATTCTAAAAAACGATTTATGTCACCTTTAAGGTGATGGACAAAACAAACATAGAAAGCTGTAAAGACAAGTAATGTAAGCCGCACATTTATTAATATCTACAGTAGACCTGCATCAACATGTAACGCTACCCTAACTCCTCCCACTCAAATATCAAATTTAGTCTATATGTTAAATTGCTACTGACCTTCTTATCATCTGATATGTATTAATATAAAATAGTTTTATACAAAGATAAAACACGCTAAAAATGACATATGTTTGTATAGTTTTAGATGCTTGATTCAATACGTTTCGCAGGAGCTGCGTCAGGAGTCCTGACGAAGCTCCGTTGCAACATGTTGAATCAAGCATCTATCGGCGGGTGGAGGTCTTGAGTTAGAGCCCTGGCAGCCAAGTTATCCGAGTCCTGCAGCTTCTGCACACAGTTGAGACATCACAGGAAGTAACGGATTTGGAAGAGAGCAGGTACAGACTGGCAGAACACCACAGGTCTCCAACACTTACCTCTACCATGCCCGTTACTTTGTGCAAAATGTGAGTTTAACATTGTATACTTAATACATTTTAGTATATGATAATTGTCTTTTTCTCTTTTATCTCGGTAAACTGGAAAGAAAGGGGACACATCTCTTTGGGGAATCCTTACAACTGCTCCCATTAGAGAGAGATTGAATCTCTGATATGCCTGATATTTAATGATCAATTTGTGAGTGGAACCATACACATACTTAATTTCTATATACTGTGGCAGGATGGTCGTGGTAAGTGAGGAGACAACACGTCTTTTCCGGTGAAATAATGCGGATGGGTTTATTTGTCCAAAAACGGTAACTAAACAATGGGTACACTGTCCCTTTAAAATTGAAACGAAACAAAATCCTAACCCCGGTCGGGGTACTAGCTAAACAAAAGTGCAGGCTAACTATCTGGCTGGCTAGCTAACCTATTCCAGCCCAATAAAGTACAGCAAACGCAGTTGGCTCCTTACCTGGGAGCTTTATTCTTCCCTCTTGGGACAGGATCGCTTTGGGCAGCTTGTGTCTGTCTTAACACTCCTCTGTCTTCCCTCTATGCCTCAGAGAGAGAGACTGCCGCCCAAGAGGTATTTCCTCTTCCTGTTTTTAAAGCAGGTCTGCTTTAAAGCTGAGTTAACCCCTCGTTTACTGGATTGCATGCATACTGCCATCTCCTATTCACATACACGGAGTCAATGACCCTGTCACATATCCCCCTTCCCAGCGTAACGTTACTGAGTGGAGCGGCCCGTGCACCGAGACTGTGCACCCTAGAGAGTGCATCAGCATTACCGTGCAGTATTCCTGGCCGATGTTGGATTGTAAAGTTAAAAGGTTGTAACGACAGGAACAACGGTAACTCTCGAGTTCTTTTCTTTATTTCTGTGCATCCACTGTAGTGGTGCGTGATCTGTTATGAGTGTAAAAGACCTGCCTAAAAGGTAATATTTCAATGTGTCTGTTGCCCACTTTACGTCCAGGCACTCTTTTTCCACTGTGGCATATCTTTGTTCGCGGGGACACAATTTGCGACTTAAATAGAGGACCGGGTGTTCCTTTTCTCCTACAAACTGGGACAGTACAGCTCCGAGACCTACTTCGGAGGCGTCCGTTTGCAAAAAAAACTCCTTTTTAAAATCCGGGGCTACCAAGACTGGGTGACTACAGAGCGCTGTGCGTAGGTCTACAAATGCGGTCTCCGCATTAACGTTCCATTTTACAACATCAGGTGCCTTTGCCTTTACTAGATCTGAAAGCTGTGCAGCCCGGGTTGCAAAATGGGGTATAAATCGCCTGTAGTAACCTACAATGCCCAGAAACGTCCTAACCTGTTTCTTTTTAAGGGGACGGGGCCAACTCTCAATGGCCTCAACTTTATTGAGCTGGGGTTTTACTGTCCCCCTTCCCACAACATAGCCAAGATATTTTGCCTCTGCTAGGCCGACTGAACATTTAGCTGGATTGGCTGTAAGACCCGCCTCCCGAAAGGTTCTTAACACTGCTTCAACCTTTACTAGATGTGAGTCCCAATCTGGACTATGAATTACTACATCGTCTAAGTACGCTGAGGCGTAGTTCAAGTGTGAGTGTAGCAACTTATTCATCAACCTTTGGAAGGTTGCAGGCGCCCCATGAAGACCAAAGGGTAAAACAGTATACTGAAATAGACCATCAGGTGTGGAGAAGGCCGTTTAATCTTTTGCTGACCTTGTTAAGGGGATTTGATAATAACCCTTTGTAAGATCTAAAGTGGTTAGAAAATGTGCCCTCGCCAACTTCTCAATTAACTCGTCTACCCGTGGCATAGGATAGGCATCAAACTTCGAGACTTCGTTTACTTTTCTAAAGTCGTTACAGAACCGTATTGTCCCATCTGGCTTAGGTACCAAGACAATAGGGCTGGACCATTGACTATGGGACTCCTCAATTATGCCTGATCTAGCATTTTCTTTACCTATGACTGAATAGCCCCTCTTCTAGCTTCTGGGATTCTATAAGGTCTTATCTTAATGACTACCCCAGGCTTGGTGACGATATCATGAGAAACCATCCTAGTTTTCCCTGGTACGCTGGAAAAGACATCTCTGTTCCTCTTTACCAAATCTACAGCTTCTCTGTGTTGTTCAGGCGTAAGTTCTGCCGATATTTGAACAAGTGGTTCCTCCCCTTTCCTGGATTCGTTAGCTACTACGGACAGACATACCTCTCTATCCTTCCAGGCTTTTAATAGATTTATGTGATATATCTGCTCTACCTTCCTCCGGTCTGGCTGTCGAATTTTATAATTCACCGGGCCGACCTGTTCAAGAACCTCATATGGCCCCTGCCAACGTGATAACAGCTTGCTTTCGGCCGTGGGAACAAGGACCATTACTCGGTCCCCTGGTCGGAAGTTACGAACCGTAGCCTGTCTGTTGTAAAGGTTCCGTTGGGCCCTCTGTGCCTCTTCTAGATGCTGTCTGACTATGGGGGTAATATGCGCAATACGGTCTTTCAAATCTTCCACAAATTGGACAACATTTTTCCCTGGCACAGCTTGTTGCTCCCACTCTTCTTTGAGGCTATCCAGAATCCCTCTTGGGCGACTTCCATACAGGAGTTCAAATGGGGAAAACCCCGTAGAGTCTGTGGTACCTCTCGGAGAGCAAACAAGAGATAAGGCAACAAGGTGTCCCAGTTCTTCCCATCACTAGCGACAACCTTTCTCAACATCATCTTCAACGTCTTATTAAATCGTTCTACTAGTCCGTCCGTTTGCGGATGGTACACAGAGGTTCTTAGGGACTGTATTTTTAGCTCTACACATAAGTCTCGCATAAGCTTAGATGTAAACGGGTACCCTGATCTGTCAAAATTTCTTTCGGTATCCCGAGTCGGGAAAACACCTGTAACAATTCCTTAGCTATAGCTTTGAAGGAAGTGTTACGTAAAGGTAGTGCCTCTGGATATCGAGTGGCATAGTCTAGGATCACCAGAATGTACTGATGACCCTTGGCATATTTCTCCAAGGGACCCACTATATCCATGGCAATCCTCTCAAATGGGACCTCAATAATAGGCATAGGGATCAACGGGGCCCTCAAACTTGGTCGGGGGGCTGTTAACCGACACTCGGGACAAGAGGCACAGAATCTCTTTACTGCATTATATATCCCTGGCCAGTAAAACCTTTTTAGGATTCTTTGCTGTGTCTTCTCTACACCCAGATGACCCCCCAACAAATGAGAGTGTGCTAGCTCTAGGACCTTCCTCACTAATGAACTGGGTACTAACAATTTTTCTATTTCTTGACCCTCCTCTTGGCTCACATGGTATAACAAATCATTCTTAATATAAAAATATGGATAGGATTCCTTTGTGGTTCCTTCTACCGGGATCCGATTAACTTCTACCGCCTGGCTAAACCCATTTTTCAACTGGGGATCATTTGCCTGTTCTCTACCAAAGTTAGTTAGGGACAGTTCTAGATTTCCAAAACCTTCCTCATCGGGAGTTTGGTCGGTTACCTCCACGGGTAACTCATATACCTGAGCATCAACAGGCCCTGTCTCGGACAACTCTTCTCCCTCTGGTCTCTCTCCGTTAAGAGTAGTGACCAGTGCTAACTGGGGTGGGGGTGTACCTCTTTTTTTTTCGATCCTACGTTCTCGTTTTGACTTAGGGGTTTTAGACACCTCGGCGACTAATTCGGGGTCTGTAAACGGAAAAAGCTCATCTGGAGTAGGATTGTTCAAGGTGAGCTGTCCTCTGATCAGGGTGTCAAAACCAGGGAAATTACAGCCTAACACTAGGGAATGGGGTAACTTTGGTACAATTGCTGCCATAGTTTCGATGACTTGCCCCTCGACCTTTACTTTTATCAGAGTCGTGGTGTACGGAAGCGTACACCCATGTACACATAATACCCGCAACTTCTCACCCTGGGGTAACCGGAGAGGCTTAACCAACTTCCCGGATACCAAGTTAATATTGCTCCCTGAGTCTACCAGTGCGGAGACTGGTTTTCCATTTAACATCACCGTGGTGAGGAAGTTGTGGGTACATTTTCCCTCGCGGGTCATACCCACCACTCCACAAAATTCAGATTTCACAGAACCATATGCTCACTCCATTGGCTCAGACAACTGTGGGCAGTGAGCCTTAATATGCCCCGTCTCCCCACACTCAAAACAAACAATTGGCCCAGTTCGTTCTTGAAACCCTTTCTGAAATTTAGAGTTTCTGTCCCTATCCGGGTTTTCTTCCACCCGTTCAAATCGTGCGAACGGTCGTGGGTCCTGGCGCCAGCGCTGGCCTCTACTGGTCGTGTTGGGACGTGGGTTGTAGTTGGTGCGAGTGGGGCGTGACAGTTCACGGGTAGCCAGAAACTGCTCCACTGCGCCTACCATGGCATCACAAGAGAGGGGATCTCCCTGTCCCACCCACTGTTGAAGGTCCTGGGGTAACGCTCGAATGAAGCGGTCCAACACCACCATCTCAAGGATCCTTGCCGGGCTATGTTCCTCTGGTTTTAGCCACTTGGACGCTAGGTGAATCAAATCCCATAACTGGGATCTGGGCGGCTTCTGTTCCTGGTATTTCCACTTATGGAACCTCTGTGCACAAACTGCGGGAGTCACACCAATCCTTGCAAGGATTTCGCTTTTCAGACAGTCATAGTCTGCTGCGGCTTCTTCGTCAAGGTCACAATATGCTTTTTGGGCTTATTTGTCCAAAAACGGTAACTAAACAATGGGTACACTGTCCCTTTAAAATTGAAACGAAACAAAATCCTAACCCCGGTCGGGGTACTAGCTAAACAAAAGTGCAGGCTAACTATCTGGCTGGCTAGCTAACCTATTCCAGCCCAATAAAGTACAGCAAACGCAGTTGGCTCCTTACCTGGGAGCTTTATTCTTCCCTCTTGGGAAAGGATCGCTTTGGGCAGCTTGTGTCTGTCTTAACATTCCTCTGTCTTCCCTCTATGCCTCAGAGAGAGAGACTGCCGCCCCAGAGGTATTTCCTCTTCCTGTTTTTAAAGCAGGTGAAGGAGCTTAATTCAAATCACCTGTGGTCTGCTTGACAAGCTGAGTTAACCCCTCGTTTAATTGATAGCATGCATACTGCCATCTCCTATTCACATACACGGAGTCAATGACCCTGTCACAACACCAATTGTCATAACTGGCTACACTGTTATTTTTTTCTATTCCACATATCCACGTTGTGGCACTTCACAATCCCCTTATCTGGAAGACACTACTGTCATTTTTGGACCAGAGGACGGTCCTTCAATGGGCTGCTTTGTATTTACATGTTTTACTTGAGTGGTTTATCACTATTTTGGTGGTGGTCAAATTAGATTTTTTTAGTTTATATTAATGATTATTTCACATGTACAATCAAATTGATTAATTTCAAATAAAATATATGTGGGCACGAGCACGTTTGTATGAGTTTGAATCACATAATAGACCAGTAATAGGAGCACCCGATTTCAACCCTCTCTTTATATTTAGGTAATGAGTAGGGACTGGTAACTAGAGATCTCTGAACTTGACAGGGTTAATTTTGTGGATTTTCCACAAAACTTTGCAATTTAGTGTCATTTTGTGGGGGGAGGGAGATTAGAAAAAAAATGTAGGTTTTTTTTTTCTTCAAAATTTGAGGAAAATTGCATTTTTTTTTCATTTTCACCAACTTTTTTGTTAATTGCATTTGTAAAAATAGGTCACATGACCTATATGACCAGCACATTGCCAATTATATGTATGGACACGAGACATTACACTGATTATTTAGTAGGTTGGTTGCTAAATAGTGGGAGAGAGAGCAGAAGCGAAAATCATGAGATTCTGATACCTGTAAACTTTTTTGACAGAAGTTTCCTGATACATAAGGATAATAACTTTATTTCATATAGCGCTTTTCTCCCATTGGGATTGAAAATGCTTCACAACTACAGTATAGAGCGCGGTAAGCAGCGCAAAGGAATTTTTACAGGCACAGATTGGTTTGGTACATGATAGAGCTTTTCCTGACACAAGTTTTCCTGATACAGTACATGATAGAGGTTTTTCCTGATACATGATAGAAGTTTTTTCTGATATGTGATGAGGTTTTCCTGATATATGATAGACGTTTTCTGACACATTGTAGACATTTTCCCCATACCTGACAACTAAGGCTGCGTCCATAGATAGGCAGACTGTGCGGACACGTCCGCACGCTGAGCGCTCAGACTGCCTAAAGGCAGTGATCGCATCTGTACAGCATGCGGGCGCATGCGCACGGAAGTGGGAGTGGGCGCACGATGCGCGAGAAATCAGTTAAAACTTAATTCTCGCCCAATGAGGGCGAACCATCTCCGTGACGTCACTGGCCCGCCTATAGACACGCCCCCGGAAGGCGCGCGTACTAAGACCAGGGAAAGCACCGCTTTCCTTCAGCCTCCACGCGCCTCCGCACGGCTGCAGTGTCTATGGACACAGCCTAAAACAGACAAAGTTTTTCTTGATAATTGATACTTGATTAGTGATGATGTCCTAATATGGACACTGTACATCTGGGTTTTTGATTTAAATGTACTGTATGCAATTTTAACTTTAAAAGGCACAGTGGGAATTATCTATTAAACTCGTTTGGATTCCGATGTGGGACAGTACTGCTGTAAAAGGCAGCATTACATTTATTAAAAGAAAAAGAAAACATTGCTTTAAACTGGACATTTTTCTTTGATACGTTTAGTATTGTACATAGCATTAGTTTTGCAGCTGATTAATGTGCAGTCTTAACCACTTCCATACAATGTGTTGCAAAGGGTTAAAGAACCAGCCAGGCATGATGTTAATAGACACACATGCATATTTACACGTGCTTTAATTTGGGTAATAATGTTATTCAGCAAGTTAATGCAAAATTGTAAATAAGAACTAGTCATTTTGGGAACTAAACAAATCTCAGCAAATTGGCTATTCCTGCTCACTTTTCCTTGAGCAACATCACCCAGGACACTAGAAAGAATGGCACAGTCAATGGATTGCTCTGATCTGCTCCAGCAACTTCCCAATCTTTGAACCTGTTTCCCTGGGCACTGCAAAATCCTTTTGCTCCTGTTGCTCTAGAAATAAAAAGCATTGTTCTTTATGAATTTTTAACAGAGCGCACTTCATCCGGCTATGCTTTCAGGCAAGCAACATCAGTGTGTGGACTTCGCATTTCTGCCTGCACCTATTTGTAAACAAGTGTGAACAACTTGAGAGCATTAGTGTCACCTCCCAGTAAATTCAGTGTTAAGAAAATACGTACGCACACTATGACAGTTTGACAAAGTGGTGCTGAAATCCATTATTCATAATAATTTCATTCAAAACCTGTCATTTGTACGATTTTGTTTTGCTTGCTGCATCATAAAATTGTAATATTGGTTATGAAATGTGCAGGTAACAATGTACTTATGGCCTCCCTCATCTCATCAATAGCTTGTGTTGCAAGTTATTTATTTATATGTACTGTATTCGTTTTGTGTCATTTGTGTGTGTATGTGTGGGGCCGGTGTGTATAGAGGTGGCTCTAAAAAAGAACAGGTTGTTTAAAAAAAGCTGGAAATTGCTGCTTATTATTGTGTTAATCACAGTGTATGATAAGAAGAAATGAAACCTGTCATAACAGGCGTCTAATATCAGTTCTAGGCCTTTAACCTTCAATAGAATACTGTATGAGTGAGGGGTCTAAGAACTTTGACATTAATGGCTAAGCAGAAAAATAGATGTCTATAGATGGGTCTCTATCTCTGATCATAGTTCATAGCCCCTTTTCAGCAATGGAGTTAACATAGCGCGCCTCAGGTGTCACACAGAGTACTGATCACTGCCAAGAGACAGCTTGATGGTCCCAAGTCTCCAGTGCCAGTGATGGTTGTTTTACTGATAAGATCACCATAATTCAATCACTGTCAGGACTTTTCCCCTCTCAGCTCTGTCATGCGT
The DNA here is from genome assembly GCF_040206685.1 of Ascaphus truei. Lineage (NCBI taxonomy): Eukaryota > Metazoa > Chordata > Amphibia > Anura > Ascaphidae > Ascaphus > Ascaphus truei. The sequence continues at coordinate 245,946,856 of NC_134484.1, read as the reverse complement.
GTCACAATTTCCCTGTGCCTTCTGCACTTGTGCTTCCAAAGAGATGTATGCTGCTACGATAAAAAAAGGTTTGTTAAAATTAACATCTGCTTGTTCATAGGAATCTAAACTATTATTGTAGTCACCCCATATTCAATGCAAAGTCTACTTTTTAATCTTACACAATGAGTCTTAATGACTTCCTCTACAATTTGAAAAATAGTAATTCACATAACATTTTATAGCATTTTCTTCTATAGCCTCCGCTGCTCCTGCCTTGCCTTTGTTCACTGGCAGCAGCAGAGCAATAATGATTAGTATAATTGCAGGTAAGGGTGGGAACTTGCTATGGAGAAGGGAAGGGAAAATTGTGTGGGTGAAATTTTTGTCTATGATCTGGAGTCATTTATCATCTGTACTTTTATTTGAACTGAGCTTGTCACTATTAATAAAAATGTATGTATTGCAAATTACCAGAATGCTACACCCCTTTAGAAGCACTACTTATGGACATAATGCTAATAAAAGAAAGGGAGAAGACTACATGTTAATAAGCACAGTATTCAACATTGTCTGTATTTAGTCACATTGATTTCTGATTATCCGTCTTCTCATACAACTGACAACTCTATATAGGCTAGACAAAGCATCAGCTAATCCTTTATTTAAGAATTATTACAATATGTATTTTTTTTTAATGATGACTAGCTACCTTATTTACACTTTCATTGTTTATGCAGTTGCATTACTGAAATTGCAGTGTACTGTATATTATGCTTTACAGAGGACGCTTATGGTGTAATACAACATTTCTAAGAAGAGGATATTACATGGTCTGACCAGGTAACAAGAAAATGACAATCACATGCCGCAGATTTGCCATAAAATTAGTTTCAGACTATGCGGTTTTTTTTTTGTTTTGGTTTTTTTATATGGATGTCCCTTAATTATTTTAACAGTTTAAATAATTATAAACTTTGCAGTAAACTTGTCAAATCACAAGTTGTAATGTACAGTCTACCCCCATTTCATAACGTATGACAATAACCTTTGGTTTGGTACTCTTTTTTTTCCTTCCTACCGTAGTAGTCATTCTAACTTTGCACTTAAATGCTTATGTCACTGCCTTGTTATAAATACATGTTAAAATAGGGAACGAGCATGTGTTCCAAAGAAGACAATGTTTCACTGCTATTGTAATTTATGTTGGAAGATGAGCCCATGCATTATATTGATCCACAAGGGGACAAAACATTCTCCTTCTTGAAAAAGTAAACATTCTTGAAGATAATAAAAAATGACAAACACCTGCCATCTACGGTTTGCTTTCCATTAACGTTTGATGGTAGTTCAGGGCAATAAAATGACTCACAATCAGAAGAACTGCAATATTATGTTGTGTTTTGTGTTGGATGTGGTTTCACTGCTGTACACCCTGTAAGAATTATATCTTTGTACAGTATAGGAAGCATTAATTCTTGATTTTCTTAATATCTTATTGATTTTTTTATACCCACAAAGGCCAGGGGTTAAAATACTCCATAAAAATGTCCATGCAATTTATTGCCACTACTTTAAAACATTACAGTAGCCTTACAGCTATTTACTTTTTTTTTCCCATTGTCTTCTTACTTAAGGTTGCAGTCTAGGATGACAAATTTAGTTTTGATATGAACTTTACGTGAACTTGATTAAGCCATAGTGAAACAACAAATAAATAGTCAAATGTCCTTGGTAGCTATTATTTCAGCTTGTAGGCACAAGGAGCTATTACAAGTGGAATAGGACAAGACACTAAATAGATATTATTGGTTTACACATCTTGGCACTCACTACAGAAAATAGATACATTGAGAAAGAGCCTCATTATGTTACTGAAATCCAGGGTTACCGATGTTACTACAACTCTGACTGCTAGTTAAAGATGTAAGTAAAATACAGAAGCAAAGATAGCCAGATAAAGAGCATCGTAAACTGTAATATGAATATGTTGTAATGTTGAATGCTTCTGATACATCTAGAAAGACTATCAAATTATTGGTACAATATTTTAAATAGTACCCTGTGTTATTAAATATCCTACTTATTTAAAAGAAAAATAGATTGTGAGCTCTCTGCACTTATCTCCATTGTTTGTACTTTATTTACCTTGCATTGTAATTTTGTAAAGTGTTGCGTACACTGTTATATACACATACATGCAATAACAAAAGTTAAAATTGAGATGCATACCAATTAATGCAAAAAAGGAATGCTGCACATATTGTGCAATGAATTTTTGAAATATATTCAGTCGTAACATGATTGACATTGCAACCATAATAGCATGTGAGGTGAGATACCATATCCAACGGTTATTGTGATGCCAGTAAAGTGTTATTTTACGATTTAGGACCTTATTCTGTACAGGACGGCCGCATCAAACGCTACAGCATTACCCCCTTAATGTTGTTTTGTGAACTAGTTACTTTAACTCCTCTTAAAACAGATAGGACCAAAGATAAAATGAGAATTTTGCAATAATGTAATTAATTTTGTAAATGGTACCATTTACTCAGTCCATTTTTTCATAATAATATGAAATATATATTTTTTTAAATAAAAGTATAGATGACTCTGCTGCTTTAGCAACTTAGTTGGGAGAAGAAAAAACAGCCCTGTTTGCATTGCTGATCCTCCTCCTTGACAGCAATGGAATTAAAGTTGCGGCTCCTTCATTCTTTGTTGTACTGTATACGGTACTACGGTGCTAATCATATGCTTCGTTAAGCAAGTGTGTCTTAAGGTGGGTCTTAAAGGTGGATAGAGAGGGTGCTAGTCGGGTATTAAGGGGAAGGGCATTCAAGAGATGTGGGGCAGTCAGTAAGAAAGGTTTAAGGCGGGAAGGGCTGTAGAAACAAAGGGGGTAGAGAGAAGACATCCTTGAGCAGAAAGCAAGAGTCGGGATGGTGCATAGCGAGAAATTAGGGATGAGATGAGAATATTATCGTTCTGTAGTAAAATTGTTATTTTATGTTTTACCCATTGTGTGTGGTTATTGTAAGTATATGTATATAGGTCCTGTAACTGGTAATTCCACACAGTAGAATCCGTTACAGGTGGAGGCGCTGAAGAACACAGTACCAGTTACACCCCAGGCTCCCTGCAGCAGAGGCTCAGACCTTCAGTGAGCCACACACCGTAGCCACACATTTTCCAAGGGGGTGGGAGAAAGTGCGATATATATCTATATATCTATATATATATCAATATATAGATAGGTTCCTTACTGAGTAAATCCAGGATCCCAAGATCACGAGGCAAGAAAGAGACAGCACACTCAGGAGGTACCTCCTGAGTGTGCTGTCTCTTTCTTGCCTCGTGATCTTGGGATCCTGGATTTACTCAGTAAGGAACCTATCTATGCATTATCTGTATGAGACAAGCACACATTTCCAGTTTATGTGTGTGCCATCTGCCTATTTTTATATATCAATCTATATATATATATATATATATATATATATATATATATATATACAGTATATATAATATATACACACACATTTTAAGTTATGGTGGGTGAAAAAGGCAACAAGAAACCTCCACCGTATAGCATAGCAAATAAAAAGTTCACTTGTGTACACATTAACATGTCTTAGACAGGTCAACCCTGCCATTCACCATTATCACCTAGCATACAGTGCTTAGCAGACAAATGCCTTTTGCTTCTATTAGCAGGTTATGTATTATTGAACTGATCTATTGATTAATAATACGTTTATTTGGCGCTACTTTCTTTTGTGTTGTATATTGTTTAACTTTTATTAATAGCAGCCTTAGTATTTATCTATTTGTTACAACAAGTATTATTTGAGGCAAACTGTTAAAAACAGCTGAAGCGAGGAATACCAGGAGAAGTGGTTTCATCTCTTCTAGAGATGAAGCTAATAATATTATTCCGATGAGGAAAAGCTGTTTTCATGTTCCCTTAGCCCTAGAACTTTGAGAATTCTTGTGTGTCAGTTTTAGGTGGGATATTTGGGTGGATATGAAATTATTTTGTTTGCAGGACTTCGGGGGCCAAAGTTACCGGTAGTCGTTTAATTCTCCCCGGCGAGCAGGCATGATTTGACGGTATGCCGGGTGAATTACACTGGGGTTACCCAGTGTTCCCCAGACCCCTGAATTTTGAGCCAAAATACCCCCAATCCATTTCCTGTATACAGTATGTATAAGGTTCCCCAAAGTTTATTATTTATTAAAATGTACTTTATAAGATGTTTTACAATTACTATAAGACTTTATAAGTCAGCCAGGGCATCAGCATAGACACCAGTATGTCTGTATAGAGTCCGTAATTCCCAGAGGAGAGGATGTCCAGAGGTGAAAAGTCTGTTTGATGGGCGAGGAAGGGCAAATTGTCAAGTCTGGAGAACAAAGTGCACCCTGTAGGGGCACCTTTTGTGTCTGCCAGACTTGGTGGAGCCTGCCCAGCAGGTGTCATTGGGTAAGCTAGGGAAAGATGGCGAGTGTAGGCGCTTTCCCCATTGACTAATCTATATTTCCGCCCACCTGGCTTTTCGAACTGGCTTGGCACGCCTCCTCCTCTGACGTCAGCCCAGAGATGAGCCCCTTTTCTATTGGTTGGCGGGGAGGAGTTCCCACGCTCTGATTGGTCACTCCTTCCTCCATGCTGAACATAGCTCAGCGGAGGGTATGTAAGGAGAAGCCCCAGTCAGATAACCAGACGATTTTGTGGCTTGAGTTGATAAAGCTGGGGCAAGCTTTTCAAAGTTGCTCTGTCCCAAATTTCAGAGCAACCGGCTTCGTTTTGAAGCTAGGAAAGTCTGGCCTGCAGAGACGAGAGAGGACCAAGTTCTCATCTGAGAACGTACAGTCACGGTCGGAGTTTCTACCGAAAACAGTTCCAGGAGTATCGGAACTAGGTCCCGGTCAGGAGTTTCTGTGGAATCTTGGTCCAGGATGTCCGGAACAAGGTTCTAATCAGGGTAAGCCCTTGCAAGCGGGTGCACCTAGGAATGGCTAGATCTCATACCAAAGACAGTAAGTGTGTATATTTCTGTATTTTGTGTTTTGTTGTATTTCCGAGGTATTATCCAAATAAGCCCCCTTTTATTTCACTGCCTTGTTTTGCCAATTGAATATATATATATATATATATATATATATATATATATATATATATATATATATATATATACAGTGGTTGACAAATCACCACAAAATCTACTCGCCACACAAAAAAATCTACTCGCCACCTAGTACCAAACATGTGCTGCTTGGGCCAATATTTACTCGCCCGGGGGTTAAATCCACTCGCCCGGGGCGAGCAAATGTATAGGTTTGTCGAACACTGTATATATATATATATATATATATATATATATATATATATATACTAAACCCAATGCCCCCAGTAATCCAAAACTAGAACAAAAACAAGGAACCAGAATTAGAGGTAAAATAAAATTCATAACACCTGGGCCAGTGAGCAATTCTAATAAGTGTGTTACCTCCAAAAATACATTGGCAATCACCAGAAATAACAGTATTTATTTTATAGCGTTTGTTATTTCAATTTCTATTTGGCTAATGAATAGTGCACGGGAGACATAATGGAACATTAAAATTATCAGTTACATACAAGTCGTGGCAGATCAATTTTTTCTCATAATGCTGCATCAGTGTGCGTCTGTGCTATTTGTAAAGGACCATAAGATGAAAGAGTGGATCAATGTCCTTGGCTATTGAATTGTTGTAATAATATGCAGTAATTAACCACCTACGCATGATTCGAAATGACATGTTGGTTGCAAAATGCTCCATACCGTATTTCAGGGCCTTTCTTTACTGTGGGGAATCATACATTTGCATGCTTTGTAATGGCTGTAAGAGCAAAACAAATATATATATATAATTTTTAATTATTATTATTTATTTATTTTAAACAGCATTTATAGAATTTAAAAAAAAAACTTTGGAAAATATTTGGAGGGATGTGTAAGAAAACAATAGACAGGCAAGAAGCCTCCACAAAGGGGGAATTCAAAACTCATTTAAAATAGAAAAGGATTTGCAAGCTTGTCCAAAGCATGAAACTTTATATAGAAAGTGCCCCGGTGTTCAAGGAAGTCAACAAGACTTATGAAACCTATTTTTGTATTGCCTGCATACTGTAAGTGCCATTTCCACAGATTCATCGGCTTTTACTAGCGGCATATTTATTTCACTTCCTAAATGGAATCCAATTTGAAGCTATTAATATTAATGCACTGAGATAATTCTGATGATGAATTAATAAAACACTTGGGCCTCTCGATATGCTGTTTGCTTTTACTATTTAATGATACCCTTAACTAGGAAGACGAAGAGATAGAGAGCCGAGTCCACCAGGAGCCTGAAAATTAGAAACCACTTCATTGTTTTTAGCTTGCTGCTTTAATGACAATCGATAGCATTGATTTTGGACTAGAAAAGTATTTGCAAAATCATTACCATGTGCTACAATTTCTATTTGGATTCCAAAAGCATCAGCAGTGTGCAACTTCTATAAAAAATAAATAAAAAAAGTATCCTGGCTGTCAATATTGTGTGAAATGTTAAATACATTTTGCTTGTTATTTTTAGGATATGGGAATGTTGCTGCTTCAAGTGGTGTAGTAGAAATGCATCAGTGCTTTATTGAATGTTAAGGAGGAGGGAGTAATATATATATTTTTGATCGTAAAGGCTGTATTGTCAATATATAGCCCTTTCCAATCTGTGGCGTATTGAATCGCTGTCCCCTTTGGCAGCGAAAAGGGTTATATTCTAATATGTAGCCCGTTAGCCAGCATAGGCCCAGGGACGCTGCCAACATTTACAGTACAGTGAGCAAACCTTCTCTCACTTAGACATACAAACAGGAGCGCAGTACTCAAGCTAATGTTTTGCTTGTATATTGTTGCTAATGTGAAGGAGCGGAACATTTGCTGGAATACAACAAGTCTATCAGTTTACTACAATGCAAGCACATCACAGATGCTAAAGAAAGGACAGAGATGTTTGATTGATAACTGTCGGATTACGTCATCTTTATTCCTTTTGTCCCCTATAAAAGATTAACTTAAAATGCGTTGCATATTACACTAATTACATTAGATTTCATAGAAATTTGGCAGCCGAGAGCAACATAGGATGTAAGAATGAGAATATTGCCAAGGCTCTGGATTTAACTCATATGATCTTTCTTGTGGTATTTGGGGGTCAGAACAAAAATAAGAGGAAACCAATGCATAGAAATGCTCAAGTGTATCACATTTTGTATTCCAATTCCCTTGTAGCAGAGGTATACCATAAAGGGAACCCTGACAATAGGGGAAGGGTAGCATGACCCTTGGCCCGAGGGGTCATGGAGTAATGCATTGGGCGGGAGGGAGGTTGAGGGACAGGTTATTTAAGGGGCCTCATGACCCTTTTGGGGTTCAGGTTTAGGGGAAATGTTATGCTTGTTGTTATGATTGTGTTGTAACATGTTACACTTAAAAAAAAAAGAATACAGAAAGAAAGGGTAAGGTTAAAGGTGTTTATGGTGCTATTATTTTTATCACAGCTGGAGAGGTGCAGACTGGTCAGATTTTCCTGAGTGGTTAATTTGGTGGAATGTGAGGGGTCCAACAGGATGCACTCTTGGGTCACGGCCACGAGCGGCAGGCCTAAGGCCTCGTCCCCACTGCTCACGGCAACACGCACTACGGCGTGCGCAGTGTGAACAAGATATAGCCCTCTATGGGGCCGGCCCCAGTTCCTACCTGCGCGTGCCTGCAGAAAGCTCGATGCCACCTTTCCCAAAAGACAAGCGATAGCAACGTTACGCGGCGATCCAGGCAATGAGGGCGAACCAGCCGCGTGACATCATGGCCGCGCCCCGCCACGCCTCACCCCTCCCTTCCTTTGTGATCTCCTGCTCTGCTCTGGACGCACTTCCCAGACCATAGATCGCAGCTGAAACTGGTGCAGGCGCGCCAGGCTCTCCGACGTGCGCGTGCACGCCATGACTGGGGCCGTACCCTAAGGGTGTACTCCTAACAGGGACCCCAAGTTGTGCGAACTATAAATGCTCATTGGGTCATGTGAGCAGAAGTGAGTTCACTGGTTGGGGCTATTTGCTGACCAGGTGTAGGAGGTTGCTTTATATTTAATAAAAGGTGGTGGACATTTTTATCCAATAAAATGGTCTGTCTTTATTTGGGTGGGTTATTAAATGGAGGTACAAGGAGCAAGTAAGCACGGAATGGGCTGGGATCGAGGAAGGGTACAAGGGTAAAGCTACTTTCTGCAAAATAAGCAGCTTGTAAAACCTATCCAACCTGCTCTATAGCAGCTCATTTATCCTTTTGAATGCAATGCCCCCAATATTCAGGGTACAATCAAACCAATTGTACTGAAGTGTGCATTCATGTCTCAGACATGCTGTCTAAACTTGTTCCATACTCGAAAAGACCAAACATTGCACATAATTCCACATGTATTGAGATTTTGGGTAGATGACAAAGATATGCTATTTTCTCAATCCTTTATTTCTTTCCAGAATTTCCTATTATATTAAAGGGAAGCCCACCTAGGAGTAGGACCTCAGAGATCTGGTGGTAGACAGCGGCATGTTCTATATGTTAAAAGTACTGTAGGTGAGTTGCATGATTTGTACCAAAGTAACCAAATACTTAGGAGTACTTACACAATATTCATTTATTTGGCCGTGTGGACAAATATTGCTTACACCCAAATACCATCACATATTTGTAATGTGTTCTGCAAGTAAGAACTGGTAAAAATTGAGACATCCTGTGTCAGTGGATTTACCTGCTTGAGATGTAATGTAGATTTTAGAATGTTTTAAAACTGATACTATATTATAATATTATTTTCTGTAAGAATGTTTTCTTCCTACTGTTTTTGCTGACAGAGTATTATTGGTGAAATGGCAGTTGCAATCTGGAAACTTTCACATTTCACTTTGAGAGTAAAATGGATGAAAACAGCAATATATACTGTATATGTTAAACAAATATAGTTTATCACAAAATTGTTGGTGACATGATTTAAGACTGCCAACTAAAGATCCAGTGCACAACTTACCTATGGGTAGGCAGACTCATTGCAATTAAAGAGGAGGCTTGATGTGTGGGGAAAGGGAAAATTGGTAGAAATTAAGTAATGTTTTCTGTATCTGTACTTTATAGCAGATCCTTTAGCTTGCTTAAAAGGTTAGCAGCCCGAAAAAATTCACTCATTGAATTCCACATTTACCCCAATTCTTTATCCTGTCCTTCCTCCTATCCCCATAGAATATATATATTTTTTGTCTTTCCCTAAATTGATACTCTTTTACCTACATGAGCAGTCATACACACACACACACACACACACACACACACACACACACACACACACACACACACACACACACACACACACACACACACACACACACACACACACACACACACACACACACACACACTTTAAGTTATGGTGGGTGAAAAAGGCGACACCATAACTTCAAATGTGTATGGTAAATCTACCCAGCCTTGAAAATTGCAAAGCCAGTATAACCAACCTCACACTGATGATCTATTAAGGTTGAATCATGTCTGTGAGAGGTTTGACTGGCTTTGCATCTAATCCCATACTGTGCTGAAAAGCTGTGTGAACAGCAGAGCATTTGCTTATATGGGTTCCATGTAAATTAATTTCTGGCAAAAGGTGACACATTGTGTGCTCATTTGCATGTCATTTCCCAGACACCCTTGCTGCAGTGGAAGCACTGTATTCTAGGTGATAATGGTTTAAAGGCAGGGTTGTAGACCTGTCTAAGACATGTGAATGTGCTTACAAGTGATATTCTTTATTGGATATATATATATATATATATATATATTATATATATATATATATATATATATATATATATATATATTAACAGTGTTGCCCCCACACAATCACAGATAGGGGCCATTAGAGGGTGTATGGTGTATATACCTGCTGGTAATAGGAGGGCTGCCGATGGAAGTGGGGACACAGGAACAGGCTTCTGGGGTTCATACCCCACATATCTCCTTTGCAGTGCAGCGCCTCCATCTGCCGTAGGCTCCAGGAACTGAAGGTTATCTCCCACGATAGAATATATTACCTCTCCCCCCCCAGTAAGGTCACACACCAGGCAGGAAGTATATTGCAAAACAGGAATGGGTTTATTGCTACACTCTGCTGTAACAGTTACATGCAATCTTCTGCCAGATACAGTCTGTCAGTTCAGCTATCACTGAAGATGATCTCTGGACCGTCACTACAGGCCAAGGGCACCCGCACATGGTGAAGAGCACATGGGAAGGCCCCAATCTCAGGCTCCCAGTTGTGTGACCTGCCTTCCTCAGAGCAGAAGGAACTACACTAACTTTAGGGCGGTCCTGCCCTTAAGTACAGCCAGAAGGCAGGCACCCCGTTGTCCAAGCTACAACAGGATGTACCACCCCATGCTGCCACTCAAGTGCTGTACCAAAGGTGAGGGGGAAAACCCCATACCAACTACTGGCAACCTGATAGTACCAGGGTTTACTGCCAGCACATTGGGTAGAGTAATAACCATGGGTGGCTTTGCCACACACACACACACACACACACACACACACACACACACACACACACACACACACACACACACACACACACACACACACACACACACACACACACACACACACACACACACACACACACACACAAACACACACACACACACTTTTATTGCAACACTAAAGGCTGCCACTCATAATGAACATTGTGACCCAGAAGCTTGGTAAAGGAGAAAGGTCATGAGATACTAGCCTGCCATTGTGGGATGAAGTACAGTGGTGTGTTTATACTGGGTGAGGGAATACAATATTCTGTCAGCAGAAACAGAAAGATAAACATAATCTTCTAAAATACCCATGATATACAAATATCAGTTCTGAATATTAAGAAAATATACATTATGTATAGCAAAAAATATTGTATTATCCCATTTCAACTTGTATACTTACTTTACATCATGACTTAGTCTCTAGGAAGTAACTCAGTAATTTAAAACAGATCCAATAAACAATATGTTTTACACAAGGAAGAGATTAATTTGCCTCGGTGATAATGCTTCCATTATATAGGATGATAGACAAACGGCATTCTCTTGTTCTTCTTATATGAGCCAACACAAAATAGAAAAAAACGAATAAAATATAATTGAGCTACTCTTTGTGCACCACAGCACTCACATTGAAGTATTTTTATTGGTTTCTTCAGCTAGATTGTAAAATGCTATGTTATAGTCTAGTATTTGTGTGGAATAGCATAAGTTCTGCTCAAATAACAGACTTAGCACCTCCACAGATCACCACAGACCGTGGCACATGAGTAGATATGAAATGTTTCCTTTGCACTTTTAAGGTGATGAAAAGGACAAGTAGGTCTTGGTTAAATCAGCTAGGTTTGATGTGATGTCACAGCCTTTGGCTAAACATAGATTGACTTAATTCTTTCAATAATGAACTTTGGTCTGGAGCATTTAACAACTAGTAGAGAGAGAAGCCCAATAAAACAAAGAAAATCTCCTCATTCAGGTTATCTTGACTCTGCTGCAGGCGAAACATAGAAATATTTTTTAATCGAGATTCTCTGCTGCAGCTCTTTCCAAATGCCAGTATCCATCACTGATGACTGGATCAATAGCTGTGTTTTGGCCCCAGTCTCCTACGAGAGATGGCATGCCATCAGTGACAGACAAATATCACAGTTAAGCAAAATATCCAGCCAGACCTAGTAACATTTTTATTGATTTTTGTTGTGCAAATAATGTCTTTTTGGGCTGAATAAATGGCTTTGAGCCAAACAGTCATTGTTTATGATTCCAAAATGCAATAAAGGGACAGGAAATATATTATAGCCAATGTCTCAAGGCACACAACATAATCATCCTTTGGTGGTGAAAAACTATCCAACTGAAACCACGAGTCCATATTTATCTATGCTTAAAGGTACCTGTAGGACTTGCAAATCTTACACAAAATGTCCTATTAGGAAACTGATGGCATTGCTCTTTGACCTATTGAATAACTACTAGAAAGCCAAGCAAAAAAATAAGCACTATATTTCCTCAATCAATACTGGGAAACAGTTTATTATATTCCTTACAAATGAAATATCAAGCATGCCATCAGTGCATTAGTATGATTTGTAATGAAACTTCAAAAATATCAAGGATATCTACTGGTAAAATACTGCAATATATTGGCAACCTTTCTTTCTAAGTTAGGTTTTTGCAATGACAGATACACAAAAAAGTATTATTTTCTGAAATTAAAATGTCAAAATGCATGTGTTAATCCATCAGTATCCCTTAATTCTAAAACCTTCTCTGGGGGCACAGCATTTTCCAGTTTGATGATTTAATGTTCAGTAAGTGTTGAATACTTCAACATTATGTATAATTTAATGAACTCTTCCATGGCCAAAACACTTGACTGCATTTACATGTATAATGTGCAGCACAACACAAACTGCAAGTCAGTGAGTTCTAAGAAAAGGGTGCTTATTCTCCATTGAATGTTTACAATGTAAAATCTCATTACCTTAAAAACTTCATAGGCAAATTCCGGGTGACACAAAAATAGGCTGCAAAAATTGCTTTCAATATTTTGCAAAGCTTAATGTATAAATTAGAAATGTCATGGTTCCATTGCAAAGTGACATATCAAATTCAAATGACATAAGAAAAGTCACTGAATCTTTATTTTCCCTAGGATATAAAATGGATCCATTGTGAACATGGAGCTGTGTTCTTCCCATTACAACTAAGCAACTCCAACAATAAGGTTTCAGAAGGACAAAGGTGAAAAATAATTTAATTGAATGCAGGGTCGGTGCAAGGGTATTCGTCACCCTAGGGGAACCTTCAGCAATGCGCTACCTCTCCCCACCCACCATTTAACTTTCAGAAATAAATTTCTACTAAAAAATTCTCCCCCACTCACCCCAACACTCTCTTCCCACCTCCCGACACTCTCTTCCCCACCTCCCGACACTATCTCTTCCCCACCTCCCTGACCCCCTCTTGCCCCATTAACCCCAACAGTTTATCTTCCCTACTGACACTCTCTCTCCCTCCACTCTCCCTGACACTCTCTCTCCCCACACTGGCAATCTCTCACCCCCACTGACACTCTATATACCCACACTGACACTCTCTCTCTACCACTGGCACTGACAATCTCGCTCCCACCACTGACACTGAAACTCACTCCCGCACTGACACACACCTGAACAGATACACACAGCCAGTGAATGTGCATGCGCGCACACACACACACACACACTTCTCATCTTTTTCCGGTCCATGCTGCTGCCACCTCTTCTTGGCCCCACGCCAGGCTCCTGACAGCTTCTCCTGATTGGCTGCATTAACAAGCAGCAGCCAATGAGGATGGTGAAACTGCCCAGCACCCTAGCAAAAGCCCTGTTCTCTCCCTGCTCAGGGAAATCCCCTGCCTTGTTGGAAACTGCATTAGGCAAACTATGCGGCTGACACCCTTCCCACATACCCCCCAACATCTCAATTTTGCCTCCATAGGCAGCCACCTAGTTCGCCTAATGGTTATACCGCCCCTGATTAAATGCAAAAAGAAAAAATACCTGCTGGTGTTTTAAAGCATAAAGCATGCCATGTTCACTATGTTCTTTACACATATTACACATATTTGTTGTTAATCAAACTGCCATAATTTTTGACATCTTTGTGTTGTGTCTCTTAGTTTCAATGTATAATGGACTTTGCTCCAGTTTATGCACCATGTGTTTCACCTTGAAATTTTGGGAGTGTAAAAATGAGGAGTTAAATGACGGACAGATTATAATGAGATGAATGAAATTATGCGCACTTGTGTAACTTTTTCTCCTTTCAAGCTGAGTCAACATTTCTGTAAAATCTGAGATGGTGTTAACTTTCTTGTTTAGACATCTGTGTCAGATGTAATAATCTGGAGCAACAGACTTGGTACTTAAATATAACACAATTTTGGTACAGAATATGGCACAGTGTCTAAAAAGAAGGTTTCCTGTACATAAATACATACTTAACCCCATCTCATTATGTCTACTTTGTGACCACAATTCCTCCTCTATAACAACTCTCCGCAGAGAAGCACATTTCAGCTGTTAAGCTTTGAACAAACAGATATAAAACATCGGCAACACAAGATTATTTCTATCACTGTGTTTCCTCTGTCCCCATTCTTTTTGTCTACAATGGAAGCTCCTTAGATGAGGATCAAAATTTGTATGCTACATTATTGACAAAAAAATTTGCGGAACTTTCTCAAGCGGTCACAAACCCTGCAAAGTTGGCAAGCGATTTGGCAACATTAGGTCAACGTGGATTGCAATTCTGTAAAATCGCTAAATTTGCTTGCAAAATTCTCTTAATGCTATCTTATTTATTTATTTTTTATTTATAAAATATTTTACTAGGAAGTAATACATTGAGAGTTACCTTTCATTTTCAAGTATGTCCTGGGCACAGAGTTAAGACAAATACATGTTTACAAATACAGTTACATAATGAGCAGGGTATACATTATACTGTATACAAGACATTGCATGCACCGTTAAAGATCATTTATATTATGGGCGAGTGAAACAGTTACAGACAAGATTAAAATGTGTGACAGCCTTAGATTTCAAAGAACTTAGACTGGTGATGGATGTAAGAGTCTCTGGTAGGTTGTTCCAGTTTTGGGGTGCAGTAGGGTTCACACACCATGACTCACTCACTGTCAGGCGATATTTCACTAAATGCTTTGGCGACAGTTTTAACCATGTGAGGGTTTGGTGAGATGTTTCACAGGAAAATATTTTTTTTGAGGGGGATGTGGTGGGGGGGGGGGGGGGTAGGGTGGGAGTTGGAGAAGATATCTAATATTTGGCATATACATTTTAGTCACTTTTGCAAATGTCTATTATTGACCATTATATACCAACTGTACTGCAGT
This sequence comes from Ascaphus truei, assembly GCF_040206685.1. Lineage (NCBI taxonomy): Eukaryota > Metazoa > Chordata > Amphibia > Anura > Ascaphidae > Ascaphus > Ascaphus truei. The sequence goes on along the minus strand of NC_134484.1, from coordinate 245,931,815 downwards.
GCTAAATATCGCTTCAAGTATATGAACATGTTTATTTCATTCTCTCACTAGGATCAAAACTCAAGGTTCAAGCTAAATAGTAATAAAATATTTCGATTATCAATATTCTAACAAAAGAACGGAATATCATGGTTACAGAATATAAATATAGATATTTGATCATTTTACAATTAGGTGTCCTTGGAGGAACTGCACAATTATAGACTCAGTAAGGTACTGAAACTGAGGCTAATTTTAAATTGTATATCATTTTCATGATGCATAAATACAATTTGTTACATGTCTGCTGTTTTAAAAGGTTACTTTTCGGAAATAATTTCTGTTATGAAATTACTTCTATTATTCTATTATCATTTCAAAACTACGCAGACATTTAAAATATAATGTTAACTCCATCACTGCCAGATAGTGTGCTAAGCAGCAAGGTTGCTTAATTTTTTTTAAGAATGTATAGGCACTGACTTCAATAAACCCTGTAACATTATAGACGTCACTTTATTAGCCTCTACCTCAGGCACCAAACATTAGACTGCAAACTCTATAGAGAAGGGATTTATTATTGCTGTAAATTCTTCAATATACATAACCGCAAACAATGAGAATAGCTTATTAAACAATTATACATTTATAGCTTACATCTGTCTTTGCAGACACAGTTTTGCATACTGTATGTTCCGAATCATTCTAACTAATTTTGATAAGTATACCTTTCACAGAGCAGCATTTGCCCTTTAGAGAGACTCACCAGATGAAGTAATTTAAGGGAACACATAATAATGTATGATTTCTTAATTATAAGGTGTCAACGTATTAATCAGGGAAGTGCAATGGGAAAACAGTGACATGAAGCTAAATAATTGTATTACATAAAACAAATACAATCTAAAAAAATGTTGTGAAAGAAAACATAGAGCTTACAGACTGGAAACATAGAGCTTACAGACTGGAAACACAGAGCTTAATGACTGGAAACAGAGCTTACAGGCTGGAAACGTAGAATTTACAGACTGGAAACACAGAATTTAGAGACTGGAAACACAAAGTAAAATAAGGAGAGTGCAGAGAGATGACATCGCAAATTTTCATTAGTGTAGCAGTTAAACGACAACACTTAGGCCGCACTCATAGTAGCGGTGTTGCAACATGCGCACGTTTACGTGCACGCTCGGGACTCTTACCTATGATCCTATTGTAGTTCTTCAAGTGCCTGCTGCCCCTAGCGGCGCTGTAGCACATTGATGCTGCTACGTTTTGGCCAGACAATAACATTTGTGATTTTAGGCTTCAGTCATGTGATGTCAGTGTCACGTGAGCTGGTTCAGACAATGAGGGTGAACCATCTTAGTGATGTGTCCATGATGCATTCACCACACCCCCACAACAACCCTGTCACGCAACTGCCATGTCCCTGTCATAACCCTACCATGTCCCCAATCGCTTCCCCAATCTCCTGCAGCCAAGTGCACATATCGCTGGGGCTACAGGAGTAAACGTAGGGGCATGGACGGTAGTGCACGCCTGCGCCACCACCATGAGCGCAGCCTTAGTCTCGCAGTGTCAAGTAGCACCTAAAAGGGAAGGCAAAGGAGAGGATCTAATAAATAGAGATGGGAGAATCATTCACCGAACTATGCAAATAGGGCGACTTATGAGCTCAAACCACTTACAAAAACATTACAAATTGAAGAACAACGTTTTGCTGAAATTGGCAATTTTTTCCTCGACTTTGGATTCACTATATTTGGTAAATGTTTCTACAGATGTAACAAGACTTACTGTCCCCAGCACCATGGATGAACAAGCAAAAGTCCTTGGCACTGGGGACAGTGGCTGCCACGACAGAGCTGTGTTAATCCTTTGGTACCGCGACCGCTGCAGCACTGGAAACTGAATGCTATCAGCAACAATCTCAACCTGATTTTACCCCTGTGGCTAATTCTGGCTGCCTGTCTCAGTATCATCTGCAAAGTTGGCATGGTTTTTAATTAAGGTAAATATAATATACAGTATTATTAACTTTTGTTATGACACAAATTGCCAGTCTGGTAATGCCTTGATACATGCACATAATAGTGTTAGTACACACATGCACAGTCTGTTGAGTATGTCTGTTGTGTACTTAAAGCATTCTTATGTTTTCAGTGAAGTTTGGAATGGTTTCCAAAGAAGGTAAATATAATGTGCAATATTGTATTAATATTGTATTAATTTTGTTCTCGCTGACACAAACCCCAAGCACGTAACTCCATAGATACATGTGCACTATGGCGTTAGTACGCGCATGTGCACCTTGCTATACACGACCTGTATATGGTCGTAAAATGAGTGGTTTTTTTTCAGAACCGAACGCGTCAAAGACAATGAAGCTGACGGTCAAAAATCCCTATATTGCAAACACACTTACTTTCATTTTTTACACTTTTATACACATACTGTATACTGTACTGTAGGAGATAGATACTATTTTAGCATATTATCACTATCTTTCACTATTAACACTATTATCACTATTGACTTTAATAAAATTTCACATTGAAATGTATCATGCTTTTATTTTTCACGAAAAGAGACCCTGCTGCAGCTCAGCCAGCAGAGAATCCTGTATATTCTCAAATGCACACTATGAGGGACATAACATATATATATATATATATATATATATATATATATATATATATATATCAAAAAACAAAACGAAAAAGCGAAGTAGAGCCTCTAATATAGCCTAAACAAAACTGTGATTAGTTAACCTAACTGTGAATGCATCCAGTGGGGTGGCAAGTGTAGGCTAAATAAACTAAAAAACAGTATTATTCAAGGATAATAATAATCTATATAGAAATGTGATATGTAAAAATTGTTAAATAATATATATATATAACACTGGGCGTGGCTAGATTGAGGCTGTCACTTTCCCACGAACACTACCACTGCTGGTTGAGAGACGCGGCAGGCTGTGTGAGGCTATGAGAAAGATGCTAGATCCTTTTCCCCCGGTGGTTCATTGACCAGCAGCAAAGAATTGGAGGTGCTGGTTTCTGGAAGGACTTCCTGTGCGGGGCGCCCAACCAGAGGGACGTCACTTCCGGTTACTTGGATTACACGGAGGACAGACAGGAGAGGACACCATTGCTGACACCGGACGGCAGTATTGGCTTATGAGAGCCTATCTCATACCTGCTTTTAAACCTTGTACATTTGTGAGTGGGCATTTGACTGATTTTAATGTTCTATAAACTTTTTGTTATACGTTAATGCACTAGGTGTGCGCCTGTTTATTTTCTTTTCTTTTTTCATATATATATATATATATATATATATATATATATAATCAAAAAATAAATAGATGATACCGTTCTGTGGTATCATCTATTTATTTTTTGATTATTGAAGCTCGGCTAACACGGTACTGATACCTCTACATGTATATATATATATATAAATATATATATATATATATATATATACACATACACATATATATATATATATATATATATATATATATATATATATATATACACATACACATATATATATATATATATATATATATATATATATATATATATATATATATATATACACAAACACATATTTCACTCAGATGATCCCGCGTGACAGAATATGGGCACAGAGGCAGTATGTTTCGGGTCAATATCCTTGAAGAACCTATGACCATTTGGGAATTATTCAGTAATATATTTAACTATAGGGTCAATAATCTCCCTTTGAAAAAAACGTTTTTTCCATGATGCCTGTACATATTTCAACCAAAAAATAAAAAATTACATTACAAATAGAATAAAATGAACTATTAACAAAATGGAGTCGATTTCTGGAAAATAAGAGCACCTTGATAAAGAGCTTTGTGCTTGAAATGCGTTGGTGGGTGCTCATCATTGCCCCGTTATGTAATTTGCTGCTGATGATCCATTAAATCATCTGCCGCACAGCTTTCATAATTTGCATTGCTGAGGTCATCCACAACCCGCTTTGCCACCCTATGGTACAGTAATAACAAAATGTCAATGATTAAAGAGTACTGTCAATAAACTATACTTACTGTACCCATGCATAGAAGACTGCCTGTACACATATTTTACCCTTTACTGTAAGTACAGTACTTACTATATTCTGAACATGCAAATCCGATTTATTCTTTTAGTCTTTCCATGGGCATGATAGCAGACAACTTTAAGAGATAGATAGATGCCCGAGCGTGCTAACCAGACTTAGATATGAACAATTCTGTATCCGCTCGTGTACATCTCCCGCATTCTTTTGCTGAGTTCCTTTGAAATAACTTTTTTCAGCATGGCTGCTTTAGAAAATAAAAGAAGAACAGTTACTGTATACAAGCTTCTGTACTTAACTGTATTTATAATGTAAATTAAATAAACTAACTTGCGAACGGAGTGAGCTAGCACTCTAATTTTTGGAGTGTAGCTCATGATAAAGAACCCATGCACCCACATATGAAATTTACAGTAGTGGCACATGCAGAACATATTGTTTTAATAAACTGTGTTGTACTGTAAGGTTTTAAATGTACAGGCAGGAAGACGTTTTCTGTAAGCCCGGGAAAAATCCTTTAGCAATGCAAATATGCTAAGGGTAAATGAACTGAGGGATTTTTCAACTCCGTACGTCAAAGGCACCCAGTAAATAGTGTGCCTTAGAGTCTAGTGAAGTCCGGAGTTGAAAAGCCTCAGAGATCCAAAGTGTGAAAGTGGCCGGGATGTTGCTGAGTGCAAGATACCGGTACTCAGCATGGGCCATTCACACTTTGTGACCAAACCCCAGCCTGAGTGTCGCCAGGTAAGGGGTGGACCCCGGTATGGTAAACTGCCTAGGTGTCAGGCTGACACATCCCTAGTCATCACTAGAATTGACCTGTATGCCCCCAAGACAATCCACACCACCACCGGAGTACACCCGCCCACCTGAGCAGATGACAATCCAGGTAAGAGCACAGGTATGCCAGGAGGAAAGCCTACTCCCAGACACTCTACCCTCACCCACAGCCAGAAGCATGCCCGCTGCACCACGGAGATTCCAGTTGCAAATTACACCAGGGATGACAATAAGCACAGTGCAAGTACCCTCACCCACTGACATAAGCGCCCACGCTCCACCACACGCTACACCCAGCATAGTCCAGCTGCAAATGGCAAAGGAGACAAGACCTGAGCCGCTCGTGATCCCAGACATCACGTTAACTGACCTCCCACACAGCATACAGGAGAAATACTTAAGGAGATGTGATGGAAAGGTGGCCAGATTTGCACTTCTCATTCTGAAACACACATAAATTTAGCACTGTATATTAAGTGGGTCGACGATGTGAATTATGATGGCAAGAAGGGAAAGACAACGCTCCCTTTGAATTTCCAGAAAATAATTATGGACGAAATCAAATTTCATTACACTCTGGACCCACTAATAGTTAAAATCTGTGAAAGACAATATAAATGGGTTTTTAAGGCATAGAAGGGTACTTCCAAGGAACAGCCATACTATGGGGAGGAGAACATGTTTACTTAATTTAAACATTAAAATGCACCCAGTAATGAACGGCCTCCCTCCCCCCGAACACCAAAACCGCCCAAAAAAAAGGTTGTAATAATGTGTAGTAGAGAAAAATGAGAGTGAGACACCCTTAAGCGATGCTATCCAGAGGCAGATACCAATATTAGTATTCTTGAAATATTAAACGCGTTAGAGGGGGCTCATCTCCTTGCTTTTTTAATAAAAGATTTTTTTACCAGTCCAGCTACTACTATTTTCCCAAAGCTTGTGTATTGTCTTACTCACCTTGTTCGCATAAAAATGTGTAGTAGTAAATGTATTCCCAAAAGTGATTATAAATCTTGATGTAATCGTGGTGGCGTTCAGGTCAATATTTAATATTGTCTCTATCTTTTACAGCACAAAACATTGAAGAACAGGCAAAACATTTTTTTATTATTATTTTGTATTATTCTATGGAAAATATATATTTTTTAATAAATACCTTTTGGTGTGTTCCAGTTTTATTGTATAACGCACACACGCACACACGCACACACACACGCACACACGCACACACGCACACACGCACGCACGCACGCACGCACGCACGCACGCACGCACGCACTTAAGTTATGGTGGGTAAAAAAAGTGACAAAAACCTTCCACAGCAAAGCTTATAGCTAATGGACTGCACTGTGTGCTCATTTGCATGTCTTAGACAGGTCTGCAACCCCACTTTTCACCATTATCACCCAGCACACAGCACTTCCACTGCTCAGAGCTGTGACGATGCAGCAAGCTTAAGCCTATAGGGAACCATGTTTATGGTTTTGAAGCAAAAGGTGGCATTGTGGGCTCATTTGCATGTCATTTCCCAGAATCCCTTGCTGCAGTGGAAGGGCTGTATGCTGGGTGATAATGGTGAAAAGCGGGTTTGCAGACCTGTCTATGACATGCAAATGAGCATATAGTAAAATTTCCATTTGCTATATATATATATATATATATATATATATATATATATATATATATATATATATATATATATATATATATATATATATATGATGGGACAGTACAGTTATACACACATATACATACCGTAATATATACTGTATGTAATCAGTACAATGCATATAAAATACTAGGGGGGGGGTTCTTGAGGGAAGACATTAAAAACCTTTAAAAGCAAGTGGTTCTGTGTGATCTAGGGAATTAGATTTTAAAAGACACAAAAATATTGTGGTCGCTGACTTGAGTTTCCAGATGGTATTGCGGACGACGCCAATTTTCATCTCCTGATGAAATCACTTTATGTGAAGAAACGCGTAGAGAAGAGCGTTTTTTAGCTGCTGTCACACTGTGATATATTTTGACTCTATCCTCACTGCCCACCTCATTACGGACTGCCTTTGGGAGTGCAGAGAGACTTCTCTGATCAGCCCCTGCATCGCGGGGTCACGGACTACAGACCTCATATCCGGATACACTAACATTGTGGAGGACTTCCGGGTCACATTGTGTTGAGCTTTTTCCTGTATCCCCTGCTGGATGTCGGTTCAGCAGAGCTGAGAAAACCCAGACAGAGAGAGGGCGCGCCATCCAAGGCACAACGTGGGCGGTTGGCGAATGAGTATACTCATTATATGCATTTATTTATCCTGTGTTTGTGAGTTCGCATTTGTTGGTTTTATTCATATTCATTTTTATTAAATTGTATTTTTTCATGCTGCACTAGGATCGGGCGCTTTCTTTTCTTGTTGTTCACAGATTTCTGGGAGTTCGTTGGTCCTTGATGAGAGCAGCCAGATCCTAGCATGGACCCTTGGTTTGGTTGATATATTTTTACATTTTTCACATTTTTTATTTTTATTTTTATCTTTGACACACTTAGTGTCATTTTTTCTGTATTTTTCCATTCATCATTCATTTAGTATCATTCAGGAGGGATTCATTAGTGCAGTAGTCATAACTACCAACACATGCCATTTCATTATATTTGTATTGTTCACTGGCATATATTTGTGTTTACAGCAGCTTTTTAAACATTGGCACTCAGCATTTTATTATAACATATTGCATGTATTTTTATTAGTGTGAGTCAATCATCCATAATACTGTTGCATTCACTTTTGCCATTCACCTTTGCTATATCCATTTAATACAATCATTTGGTAATTAGTCTGATTTTACACCTGAGGAGCGCAGTCTATTCTTTGTTTGTTATAATATATATATATATATATATATATATATATGATGGGACAGTACAGTTATACACACATATACATACCGTAATATATACTGTATGTAATCAGTACAATGCATATAAAATACTAGGGGGGGGGTTCTTGAGGGAAGACATTAAAAACCTTTAAAAGCAAGTGGTTCTGTGTGATCTAGGGAATTAGATTTTAAAAGACACAAAAATATTGTGGTCGCTGACTTGAGTTTCCAGATGGTATTGCGGACGACGCCAATTTTCAGGTTCTGCCGGCATTCTGCCACTGTTAACCCAGGTTATAACACGGATAACTCGCGGGCATTTTGATCGAAATATCACAAAAGGCACAGGCAAGTCTCAGGAAACCACAAGGTGTAGCGGGAAAACAAACGGGACACATCTGTACTTGGAGAAAAAAAACAACACTTTTTGGGGGTATTCGTTTGTGAACTTAAAAAATCTTAGTCAATCACTTTGAACTCATTTCCTATAAAGTTTTGCTACAAAGTTCGCAAAGCAAACTTGAAAATTTTTAAGAATTAAGAAGCATTGCATTTAATCTTCAGTATTCCAGCTATATGTCAAATTTCTTCTACTATTGTTCCAGTGTTTAAAATGCAACTGTATTTTCATTAAAATTATGGTGAGGAGACAGACTTTACAAATGTCTGCAAGCTCAGCTTACACAATGTTTAAGATTTTTACATATTTGCAAAGGTTTACACATGGAGAACACATATTTTGCAGTTTGGACCATTAACTTTAACAAAATTGGCCTAATTTACAAATATTCTCCAGAAGTATAATAAAGATATCAATGCATTTCTTCTTTTTTTTTTTTTTTAAATAGTTTGGAGTAGATATGGATAGACTTGCCCAAATTTGCTTTGTCCATTTTTCGCTCTCTCTTTCTCTCATCTGCAGCAGAACCCATATTTCAGGCTAAGGGAGATTTCTACTTGGAAAACTACTTGCCAACTTTGAAAAAGTTACATTTTTTTTTTGGAAAATTTGAAAACAAATCAGTAAATTTGGCAAGTTGAAGAATTTAGGCAAAACGTTGGCACATCTCTTGAGAGAAACCACTTTTGTCATGAAAACTGCCTAAAAATGTTTTTATGTGATGGTTTTGCATTATTGTATTGCTTGGAGAATCGCTTGTGAACTTTGACCTCTGACTAGGCTGCCGAATATCTGACTGGTAAAAAAAAAGGCAAATTCTACATGGTTTGTGACTTCCACAGGAGTATTTGTATATAGATGGGTGATTTTTTTAATTTTTTTTGTGGCTTTGAATCCGCCTCGGCTCACCTGGTTACTTTGGTCCGCGTATTTCCATCGATCAGCCTCAAAAAGGCAAATCCGTATTTTCAGATATTTTATTTTATTTTAGAGAGCAATACGAAATCCAGACACGGATTAATCAGCAGAGGGGGTAGGAGGGGAGATATTTCTCTTTATCTTTGTGGATTAATCCGTTTGTGGATTTTTAACAATCCTTAATAATTCGTCCGGGTTGTATGCAATTGTGAATTTTGATTGATCCTCACAGATTCTTTTGTGCTCAATCTGTAGATGAATATGATGGGGGGGAGAGGGCGGATTTGGACTAATTCCCCCATCTCTTGTTTTTCACATATCTACTAATAAGTCTCTATCTCTCTCTTATCCCCATACTACATACATTTTTTTTAAAACATATGCATTGATATATCTCTTTCTGTACTTACGGATGTGCAAATGTTGCTTATTTCACAATTTTTTTTCAAATGTAAAAGTTCAATTTGGCTCAATTTTTTTGGTGTAGGGATGATTTATAATAGAGTAGGTGTGATTGCCTCATGAGCTGGACTGCCGACAGGGGCAACAGCCAGGACAAATATCTCAGGCCTGGCTACTCTGGGGGGTCATGTTGGCCTTGTCAGGAAGTTGGGATTAACTTCTTGCAATGCCATCACTTGGGTGGGCCCGTATTTTCCTTTACTTCCTGATGGGGTCCATCTCTCCTTTTCGATGGGCCTTTGGCATGGCCCCTCCTCTGCAGGTAGGCCCACATGCCCTCTGTTATGGCACACCCTTTGCCCAGGCTCATATCTCCTTCTTCCTTACAGGACCCATAACTACTCCTCTCCCCCTCCTCAGGCACATTCCTTCTCCTCTCGCCCTCTTCAGGCTAAATATATATTCCTCTCCCTCTCCCCAGGCCCATGCCTACTCATCTTGCCCTCCCCTGGCCCATAACTACTCATCTCCCCTTCTTCAGGCCCTATACCTATTCCTCTAAACCTATTCAGGCCCTATACCTATTTCTCTCTCTTTCTCCAGGTCATACCTACTCCTCTCGCCCTCCCCATACCCTATACCTACACCTCTAACCCTCCCCATATCCTATACCTTCTCCTCTCACCCTCTCCAGGCCCATTACTACTCCTCTCCCTCTCGCCAGGCTCATGGCTACTCCTCATACCCGCCCCAGGCCCTATGCCAACTAATTTCCCTCTCCCAAGACCCATCCCTACTCTCCCCCCAACTCCATTCCTATTCTCCCCCCTAAGACCCGTAACTTCCTTCCCCACCCCCCCCCCCAGGCCCATACCTACTCCCCACCGGCCCATACTATCTCTCCATTACCTCCTTCTCCCACCCCTATTGCCTCTTCTCCCCACCCCCAATTTCTCCTTAATTCCCCCATAGCTGCTTCTCCCCCAATAGCTCCTTCTTCCCCTTCACAGTGCCTTCTCCCCCCCGATTATTCATTCTCCAACCATAAATATTTCTCCCCCCAATCTTCTTTCTCTCCCCCAATAACCCCCACCCTCCCCCCAGTGCCTCCTTAGTGTCTCCTCAGTGCGCCATACCTGCTTCTTTCATGTGTCCTCAGCCCCAATATTTCTGTTGGTAACCCTGCTCATGAGTGCCTGTAATGAGCTACATAAAATTAGTAACAGTAGACAGACAAATAAGTAGAGGTATTAGAAATCTGTCTTAAGACTAAAGTAAATAAAAGTCTTACACCCAATGCTAATGCAAATTAGTTACTTTTCTTGACTGATTTTTTCTCCACTTATTCCACAATCATCCCACCACAAAAAAGTTTGAACAATAATAAAATCTATACCAGATTACATTTTTTTTCCTCTTAAATCCTCTGTAAGTTCATTATTTCAGAGTAAACATTGTGTGAAGATGTTTTGCAGTCCTTCATCTTAATGAAGCTGACAATTACCCATCAGGCAAATTATTAAATATTAAGGATTATGTTGGTACATCATTTGTTGCTAATGTGCTAGGCAAGTACAAGCCAATGTTTTCTCTAACCTAACAGAAGCATTTGAAGATGCCATCATTCTATAAAAAATAAAATAAACAACTACAACCCCCCCCCCTACAGACAACAGGACAAGATCCTGCTCTTTATCACATACCCAGAATGCTCCAAGGGAAACATGGGATTATTTTAAAGTCAAGTGGAGAGTAGGATTTTCTTTGAAGTGCTTCAGTAATTATGTTTGCTCACGAAAATATGGGGAAAGGCAGAGATATGAGGCTTCTTGATGTTCAAGAAAAGCTTGTTTGTGGATATAAGTCTTTGGTGAAAGGATGCAGTGACAAGTCATCTCCATGAAAAGGCTTCTGCAGAAATGTTATCCAGCAATGTAGGTTGTCTGCTTCTGCATTTTTGTGTCAATCATAAAAGTTACACTTGCTTTGGGAGATGTGATGTGGACAAAATAATTTCAGAAGGATTTTAACTGTCTATACCTAACTTTAATTCATTTTTTTAAATAGTTGCTGTTCTCATGCTGTCATGCTAAGATATATTCTAAAAAGTGCACACTGCCTGGTGACCTCCATAAATTAAAAAATAAAAATATGCACAGCCAACTGCCAAAAATAAAAAGGAGATTGTTTTTCATAAGTAAAAAAAAAAAATAGCAAAGCCTTTCTTTAGATCAAATGTATTTTTTTTTGTACTAGGATATATGTAGGTATGTATATTTTTATTTGTAATTCCATTGTCAAGTTCTAGTGGATATCACATGTATACTACCACCGCAGGAGAAGACAGGGATATCTTCTGATAATATATACCAATACAGTAACTTAGTTTGATATATCCCTTTCACTTCTCCATTAATCCTCTGTGAGGAATTTTATTCACTTATTTTAACCCTTTAGTGTATGATTAAACTGTGTATTAAAACTTTTTTGTTTTTCGTCGCTTTTTAGCTCCTGTCTAAGGGATTCATCTATGGCTTTAGGAACATATATAAGTATTAGGTAATGAGTGCAAATAGAGGGTGCTCTTGCACTCATTCTTATGAGTACTCTCTGTGATTTATACGTTATCTACCTCCCTTGCACCAACCATTTCATTATTAGGACATTTAATTAAAAAGGTGAGCAGTTTTTCCTTTAACCCATGTAATCTAATATCCTGCAATGAATGGCGGGTCCTTTGTTTCTAATGGGGTTAATTGTTTGTATTTTTACTTTGCTCTTATTCTTGATCTCATGCTCCTCTTCCTTAAAAACTGTTAGCTTTGCTCTTTCATATTATTCCTACTGTTAGTTCAGTTCCACACTTCACCTGCAAAACAATATATTATATTAATTAGCAATATAAGCAAATCAAATATAAACACAAAATAATCCTTTCCTGTTCATTTGAACACTGGTACATGCTAAAAATCATTAATTTAGTGATGCAAGCTTACATTATACACTGCCACAATATCCTACAGAATACATTGTCACTGTATGCTACTCATGCACTGTTGACATATACCTACTGTATGAAACAGAAATAATAAGAATTATTAGCTGCTACAAAGAAAAAAAAGAAAAACAACCATACCAATAAGTGTATTGCAGGGGAGAGCCAAATAATGAATATTGTGTGTATAGCCTTTGTGAAAACTTAGATCATTTTTAGTATCATCAGTGGGTTCAGGATAAGCTGGATTGTTGGTTTTGTACCAGTGAATGAAGACATATGTTGCAGGATTGTTAAGCTCTTTTTATCCTCATGCATGAAAAAGTACTGCTTTTATGTAACACTTAAGTCAGAAAAGCCATAACTAAGATAACTGAAAGGTTTCTGTCTTCAATCTAAGTGTGATGTTTTGACCTGTGACTATATTTGACTGGTACTATCTACAAGTGGGGCCATGGTGTCTATTTTGATTTAACAAGGGTACTCAGAAAATGTCCATAGGGAAAAATACTTAAAGAAACCCTATGAAGAAACAGGAAATTCACTTATCTCAGTTGCACTGGTGATGCTCACCTTGTTAAAAAGTAAATTCAGTGTGTTGTACCTACCACTCACCATAGATAGTCAATATTAAATATTTTGAAGTATTTTATAATAATACCAACAACAAAACAAAAATCGAAGCACATAATCAATATAAAAATTATTAGTACTAAATCTGAATAATACAGGTGTATACTTTATATAAATAAATATAAAAAAATAAAATTAAACTTTCACATGTGTATGTTTTTTATGTTTTTTATACGCAATATTGTGAATATATATCCCCAAAGTATTTATATAAAGTATACACCTTCATTGCTAATATTTAGTACTAATCATGTTCATATGGATTATATGCTTCTAGTTGTGTTTTTTAGATACAGTGTATGTAGGGACATAGTTAACCCCAAGTGAAGTTGCCTGGACTCCATGTAAGTCTGTATTCTATTCTGTCAGTTCCATTACACAAAATCCAACATTTATCATGGAATAATATTTACACACATATATATATATATATATTATATATATATATATATATATATATATATATATATATATATAATAGCTGATATACCCGGCGTTGCCCGGTCATGGAAGGGCAGGGGGCATGGAGTGGAAGGGAGGGGGGGAGGAGCATGGAAGGGCGGGGGTGGCCAAGGGGCGTGGAGGGCAAAGGTCAGGGGGGCAAAGGGCAGGAAGGGGCAGGGGGGCAAAGGGCAGGGAGGGGCAGGGGGGAAAAGGGCAGGGAGGGGCGGGGGGGAAAGGTCAGGGAGGGGCGGGGGGGCAAAGGGCAGGGAGGGGTGGGGGGGCAAAGGGCAGGGAGGGGTGGGGGGGCAAAGGGCAGGGAGGGGTGGGGGGGCAAAGGGCAGGGAGGGGCAGGGGGCAAAGGGCAGGGAGGGGTGGGGGGCAAAGGGCAGGGAGGGGCGGGGGGAAAAGAGCAGGGGGGGGCATCACAGGCACCCACTGACACGGGGGCATCACAGCCACAAGCTGCACCTTGTCCCACAGACAGAGCTGCACCCACTACCAGGCTAAGGACAGACCCAGTCACACCCTGTACAAAGGCCGTGGCACTTACACACCCCCTGCACACAGGCCGCGGGTGGCACTGACCTGCCGGTAGCCGCTGTCCGTGGGGTTGAAGTCGCTGCCCCGGGCCGCAGGGAGAGCTGCAGGTGTGGGAACCCATGCAGCCAGTACAGGAGGTGGGTAAAAGTGCGGAGAGTACGCGGGAGCGGACACAGCAGCATCCCTGGGAGGAGGAGAGCGCGGGGGCGCGTGGCACGTGCACACAATTGAGAGCCGTGGGGGGTGTCCCAGGTGCTTGCTCCACTCCCCCACTGACTGTAGCGGCGCCGGGGGGGGGGGTGAAAGCGTGGGAAACAAGGAGACATGGGGAGAGGAGGTGCGCGCATGGCATCCCGGGGAGGAGGAGAGCGCGGGGGCGCGCGGCGCATGCTTGAGAGCCATGGGGGGTGTCCCGAGCGCTCGCTCCACTTCCCCGCTGACTGTAGCGGCACCGGGGGGTAGGGGGGGTGAAAGCGCGGGAAACAGGGACACACGGGGAGAGGAGGAGGTGCGCGCAGGTCACGATGACTTGGAGGCTGATGTTCGGGGAGGAAGAGGCGGAGCGTCCGGGACCGGCGGGTAAGAGAGCGGGAGATGAGCCTCCGGGACCGCCGGGTAAGAGAGCGGGAGATGTGTGTGTGGTGTGTGGTGTGTGTGTGTGTGTGTGTGTGTGTGTGTGTGTGTGTGTGTGTGTGTGTGTGTGTGTGTGTGTGTCGTCACTCCGCCTCAGGACAATGAGAGGTGCAGGGGCGGGCGGCCCAAGGGATCAATGAGATTTCCCCTAGGGACACAGGAGATGCAGACAGGCATACAGTGCTTTCACAAATATATAATAATATTATATTATATATTATTTTTTTTGTGTAGATGCCTGCAGGAGCTTCCTTGGATAGCTGCCGATGATGGCAACGCATGCGCACGAAACGCGTTGGGCCATTGAGAATCATTTATCAGCAGTACTGGTAGAGGAGCAGACCTTTAAAGCAGTCTCTGGAGTCGCAGTGTATAGGAGTTGGTATCGGCAGTGATACCTGGTGTGTCGTCCCGCCCGTTGTGACGCACTTCCGGGCACCAACAGAGGACGTCACGTGTAGCAGAAGGAAGCGTCGCCATCATCGGCAGCTATCCAAGGAAGCTCCTGCAGGCATCTACACGTGGCACGCGTCCACCAACACCATCCGTCGGACACTTATACTACCCTTACCTGCGCCTATCCTAGGGACCTGCTGTAAGTAGGATTCCGGTTTTTACACACCGGATCCTAGACCTGCTCGTCACCAGTCACCTGCATTTTATCGTGTTTATTAAATCATCTTTATTAATAGTCAGCCTATTGTTTAGTGTTGTGTGTGTCTGTTTGTCTATGTCTATGTGTTTTTGTCATAACCATACTGTGTTACACTATGATCTTGTCCTCTTGTCTCCCCTGCATGTCTTAACATTTCTGCTGTCCACTGGACCAGATCAACATCCATTGGATATTCCAAATCATCCATTGAACTTTTATATCTCCCATTTGGACTTTAAGGCGCCGGTCTGTATTGTTTTCTTTGTCTATCATTAACTGTGTTTGGGTTAGTTTTTCCTGGCAGCCTTGCCATATTGTAATATCATACTATTCACCACGTTGTTGTTAATATTTGCATTGCATTTGTATACACTTTTATTTTTATTTTTAGCGCTAAACACACCATCCTTTTTTCCAGATGCTATAAGAACAGAAACCTCTTAATTTGGCCTTCAAGACAGCAGCCAGCACCCACAAGGATGGCCACTACCTAGACTAGACTAAAAACATTTCTCTCTCTGATTTCTCCATTTCCCCTTTCCTCTCTCTCACCATCACCTCATCTCATTTTCTCTCACTCGCTTCTCCCCTTCTCCATCTCCGTCTGCCCCTCGTTTCTGCAGAGACCTGTGCTCTATTAACCTACCAGCTTTTGATTCCACTTTACGCTCCTCCCTTTCCTCTCTCAGCCCTGCTCCAGACCCTGACAACCTTGTCAGGAACTACAACTCTGCCCTGTCCTCCTCTCTTGATCTACATGCTTTACCTCTGCCCTTCTAACCCCAGACCTTGGCTAAATTCCCACACGTTCATGCTATGTTCCAGCACTTGTTCCTTTGAACGCCTCTGGATGAAATCTCACACTCTCGCAGACTTCCTTCACAACAAATTTATGCTATCTTGTTTCAACTCTGCCGTCTCTCAGGCTAAACAAACCTACTTTTATTCACTAAATAACATACACAAGTCTAACCCATGCAACTCTTCTCTGTCTTTGACTCCCTACTCAGACCACCCTCAAATGCCTCTTCTCCTTCCTCCATCTCACCTAAGAACTTTGCTGACTATTTTAAGGAAAAGGTGGAATCCATACATCAGAACATCCCCTCTGTTTCCTCCTCTCACCCTACCCGCTTTCAAACTCTCCTCCTCCATTCCTTGAGTCTTTTTCCGCTGTCACAGAGGAGGATGTGTCACTGTTGATCTCCTCTTCTCCCTCCACTACTTGCCCTCTTGACCCCATTCCCTCCCATCTCCTAAAACCTTTTGCTGCTACTATAATCCCAAGGCTCACACAGATTTTTAACTCCTCCCTCAACTCAGGTATCTTTCCTCCTCCTTCAAACATGCAACAGTTTTACCATTACTCCAAAACATCAAGCTTGATCCTACATGTTTTTATAACCAGTGTTCGACAAAAAAGGCCATCTGCCCATCTGCCACAGGCCCCTGCAGGGGCACCCCCCCCATTGGGTCATCTGCCACAGGCCCCTGCAGGGGCATCCGCAGCCCCCCCCCCCGGTCCCCCATCGGGCTGTCTTGCAAAGGCCCCAGCAGAGGCTTCCGCAGCTCCCCTCCCTCCCCCCATCGGGTCAATGGGCCATCTGCCACAGGCCCCTGCAGGGGCATCCGCACCCCCCTTGTCCCCCATTGGGCTGCCTGTCACAGGCCCCTGCAGAGGCATCCGCCCCCATCAGGCTGTCTGCAGCAGCCTCCCCCCAGGCCCGTCTGCAGCAGCCAGCAGGCTCATCCCGGTAGTGGTGCTGCAGGCCCCCCCACGTGTCTTCGATAAGTCTGCTTTTTGATTAATATGTATTGGGGGGGTTGTTTAATATGTATTGGGGGGTTTGTTTAATATGTATTGGGGGGGCTGTTTAATATGTATTGAGGGGGGTTGTTTAATATGTATTGGAGGGGGTTGTTTAATATGTATATGTAGTCAAAGCCACCCAGTCACCCACCCAGTCAAGTCACCCACCCACCAGTCACCCAGTCTGTCACCCAGTCATTCACCCAGTCACCCAGTCTGTCATTCACCCAGTCTGTCAGTCAGTCACCCAGTCTGTCAGACCATGTGACTGCGTAATGCTAAAGACCCAAACAGTAGGATAAATTAATGAATAACCAGATACTTGTAGGGGGGGCCCTAAACATAAACTTGATAGAAGACAGGTACTGGGTTGCAGTCCCGGATGGTAAGCTCACTAATAAGTGACGCTGTAGTTAACAATAAAACCAGGAAGATTGAGCATAATAACACCCTATAAACGTACCAATTGTCTAAATAAAGTCCTGAACAGGAAAACATGTAGCAAGCAATTGACTCAATCTGAGTGCTGCACAGTCCATGCGATCCAAAGGTGAGGGGTCCCCAGGTGTGCTTCCGTCCAAGGGGTAGGCTTGTAGAGAAGGAGAAAAACTGGAAGAGCACTACGGTAGGTATGAAAAAAGTAGAAAGGAGGGTGCGTATCCCATAAAAAGATTATTTATTGGTCATGGAAAAACAGGGCAATGGAGAGCCCTACCAACATTTCACACTTCACAAAGCACTTTCTCAATGTAATACCTTGAGAAAGCGCTCTGTGAAGCGTGAAACGTTGGTAGGGCTCTCCATTGCCCTGTTTTTCCATGACCAATAAATAACCCAGTCTGTCAGTCATCCAGTCTGTCAGTCATCCAGTCTGTCAGTCATCCAGTCTGTCAGTCAGTCACCCAGTCTGTCAGTCAGTCACCCAGTCTGTCAGTCACCCAGTCTGTCAGTCAGTCACCTAGTCTGTCAGTCAGTCACCCAGTCTGTCAGTCAGTCACCCAGTCTGTCAGTCAATCACCCAGTCTGTCAGTCAGTCACCCAGTCTGTCAGCCACCCAGTCTGTCAGCCACCCAGTCTGTCAGCCACCCAGTCTGTCAGCCACCCAGTCTGTCAGCCACCCAGTCTGTCAGCCACCCAGTCTGTCAGCCACCCAGTCTGTCAACCACCCAGTCTGTCAGCCACCCAGTCTGTCAGCCAGCCAGCCACCCAGTACCAGCCAGCCACCCAGTCTGTCAGACAGCCAGCTACCCAGTCTGTCAGCCAGCCAGCCACCCAGTCTGTCAGCCAGCCAGCCACCCAGTCAGTCAGCCAGCCATACATCCAGTCAGTCAGTCAGTCAGCCAGCCACCTAGTCAGTCAGTCAACCACCTAGTCAGTCAGTCAGCCATCTAGACTAGTCACACACTCACTCACTTAAGAGACTAGTCACACACACTCACCCACCCACCCAGACTAGTCACACACTCACACACTCAATTCTTAGTAGGAATGTACTACTTTTTTAAAAAGTGGGGGCTAGGGGCGGGGCTAGGTGGCAAGTAGATTTTTTGGTTCGGCGAGTAGATTTTTGGGTGCTTTGTCGACCACTGTTTATAACTATTGACCTGTATCCCTCCAGTCTTTTGCCTCTAAACTCCTTGAACATCTTTTATTCTCTCGCCTGCTCCATTTTCTCAACACCTATTCTCTCCAAGACCTTCTACAATCTGGCTTCCGTACTGCTCACTCCACTGAAACAACCCTCGCTAAAATAACTAATGACCTCCATGCTGCCAAAGACAAAAGTCATTACACTCTGCTCATATTACTCGATCTCTCTGCAGCAATTGATACCATGGACCACCTCTCCTCCTTCACATTCTCCATACTCTTGTATTCATAACAAAGCTCCATCCTTGATCTCCTCTTACCTCTCCCATCATACTTTCAGTGTCTGTTCTGCTAACACCTCCTCCTCTATCGATCTCTCTGTGGGGGTTCACCAGGGCTCTGTCCTGGGACCTCTCCTTTTTTCTCTGAACACACTCTCTAGGTGACCTAATCACATCTCTTGGGTTCAAATATCACCTCTGTCACAGGAGACCAGGTACTTTTTACACCATTTATATATTAGCGGGATCATTCATTAGGAAAAACAAAATAGTAAAAACAAATTGTGTTTATTTTGGTAAACACAAATATAAAAGAAGAGATACACAAGAAACTGTTAAAAAAAATACACTTACTGGAATCTGGTGGTAAAATCTAGGCATTCCTAGGTGCAGGGTGCCCGCTTGGATGAGCCTACCCTGATCAGGATATACACCCGGTTCTCCTGGTCCTCTTTTCGGCTTCAGTTCTCAGCAGCGACCGATGAGTTCTAAAATGAGAACTTTGTCCTCACGTCTGACTCTGCAAGGCAAACTTTTCAGGCTTCAAAACAAAGCCGGTTGCTCTTTTATTTAGAAAAGAGCAATTTTGAAAAGACTGCCCTAGCTTCATCAACTCAAGTTATTGTTTGCACACACTCGCTCTCTTGGTCAGCACCTTACATACACTCCGCTGGACTATCCCCAGAATGGAGGGGGAAGGAGCAGCCAATCGGAAGCGTGAAAATTCCTCCCCACCAGCCAATAGAAAGTCTAGTAACTACAAAACCTGTGATACTGAGATATCGGGGCTTGAAAACCAGGAGACTGTGGGACGCTGAATAGCCCCGGTGTAATTCTACTCACGTACCGGCAAATCATGCCTGCTCACTGAGAAATAAGGTACTACTGGTAGCTCTGGAACCCGAACTCATGTAAACAAAATAATTGTATTCTTACCCCAATATCCCACCTACAACTTACACACAGCAAATTTCATGAGTCTGGGACAAAGGGAACATGGAAAGTAAAAAAAGCAGGGGCATTTTAACTTTGAATGTAAATATACCTGGCACGTGGCTTATAGTGCAAAATAGCTGCCAGGGACCCACAGGACCCAAGGACAACAGTGGGCTTAACCTTTATTATGAAGCCTAGCTACCCTTGCCCATCCCTAACCTGGGCCCAATACCGCCTTCCACATTACTGAAGTTCTGTCATAGACCCAGTAGCGCAAGCACGCTGCCTAGGGGTCACACTCGACTCCTCTCTCACATTCTCCTCTCACATTCAAAACGTTTCTAAAACCTGCCGCTTTTTCCTCCGCAATATTAAAAAATACGCCCTTTCCTCTGTTGCTTGACTGCTAAAACTCTAAATCAGGCCCTCATTCTCTCCCGTCTCGATTACTGTAACCTCCTGCTGTCTGGCCTTCCTGCCTCTCACCTGTCTCCCTTACAATCTATCATAAACACTGCAGCCAGAATCACTCTACACTTTCCAAAATCTGTCTCAACGTCTCCCCTGCTGAAATCACTTTTCTGGCTTCCTATCAAATCCCGCATCTCACACTCAATTCTTCTTGTCAATTTAAAGCTTTACACACTTCTGCTCCTCCTTATATCTCAGTCCTAATTATTCGCTATGCACAATCCCGACCCTTGCATTCCACTCAAGGATGTCTTCTCTCTACCCCCTTTGAATCTAAAGCACTCTCCTGCTTTAAACCTTTCTCACTAACTAAGTGTGCCCTTCCCCTCAATACCCGACTAGCACCCTCTCTATCCACCCTTAAGTTCCACCTTAAAACACACCTGCTTAACGAAGTATATGAGTAGCTCCGTCGCTAATACTATACACCTAATACATAAAGCTTGGCCCCTTGCAGACGTACTTACCAGAATGCCCTCCTACTGTTTCTGTACGCTCTTCCTACCTACAAATTAGATTGTAAGCTCTTCGGAGCAGCGACTCCTCTTCCTAAATTTTAATTTTTATGTCTGAAGCACTTATTCACATGTTCTGTTATTTGTATTATATGTTATTTACTGTATATGATTGTCACGTGTATTACTGAAGTGCTATGTATATTAATGGTGCTATATAAATAAAGACATACATACAAAAGTAGATGTTACTTTTAAAACCGAACCAGTATTTTTTAAAGGAAAAGTGGCAGTTTAGTTTTGTACAGAACTAAGGCACAGAAATCAAATCTCTGTTAATTCACGTAACTGACAACCTAATTCAAAGAGACAATCCAAGAGGCCAATTTCTTTTGCATTTTGTTTTAAACATAGTATTGAAGCAGGGTGTCTCCAGAGCTGAATCCTGTTAATTGCAACTCCAGGGACCCCTGTTTACAGAGGTACTTACCTTCGTAGCAGGTGGCGGTAGCCACTCTGGCTCGCTAGCAAGGATCACGTAATGGCCGCCTTTCAAAGCTGTCACATCCTGCAGGCCAATAGAAAGCCGCGATGTCATCTCCTGCAGCTTCCTATTTGCCCGTGGGACTTGGGAGCTGTAAAAATCAGAGAAATACTGACACCATCTTCAGAGGTAAGTATCGCTGGAAGCAGGGGGTCCCCGGAACTGAAATGAATGATGTTTGGCTCCAGAGACCTGCTGCTTAAATTCTAAATTAAAACAAATGCTCCTTTAACGTCATGGTAATCTCCTAACCCATATATTGAAAGGACAATAACATAACGTTGAATATTGTTTTCTACAGTGAAGAGAATAATGTTACCTATAACATTCGTTGGTGATAATAACATGCAAATTATATGCAAATTAACCATTTTAATAACATTGTATATTAGCTAAAGTCCAATAAGGTTAAACGGGGAGAATTAATATTATGTTAGTATAGGTTATACCTACATTTGGTGTTACTCCCATCCAGACCCTGGTCTGGATAGGTCTAATGCCACAGTTAGGCATGAGTTAACTAACATAGCATTATTTCCAACTTTTTTCCCTCTCATCAACAACTGGAAGATAACACAACGTTATGCTCAAAAGGAAAAGGGGAGTGGACTGGGTGCTTCTAACGTGATACAAAGGTGATATTAAATAAATGTAATAAAATGCAAAGTGCAAAATGAATAAAGTTTAAATGCGTGATCAATCAATATCTTTCACCAACCCATAGTGAAAATTAATAATGAAACAATATATACAATGAAAAATAAAGCTGCTCAACATCCAAGTGGGACTGTTCTTTGTTCCAAGGGTAACGGATTTCTTCTTTGGGAGGAGGAGCGCTGAATGTATCCAATGATATGTGAAATTAAAGAAAACAAAATAGTGCAGATGGTATATGCCAGTGATTGGATAAATAATAAAGCTCTGATGAGATTGCACTCACAATACTTCCAGATAAAGAGAGTATCTCAGAGATACTTCTCTCTCTGACTGGAGCTCTTTTGCAGAGAGATGCTGTAGTCACAGGATATCCCTCAATATGTATGGTTTGTGGTCGTCAGATATACAATGAGAGAAAGATGCCACAATAGTGTGTAATGTTTCACCAGATATATTCAAAGATATAAGATAAAGAGTAACAAACTCAAAAAACTTAATGGAGAGAACCGCCGATATCATGGAGCACTGCGCTGGTAGAAACAGCTGTGTGTCCCGCTCGCGTCTCAGCTAACCCTTCCATATACGTCACTTCCGCATGACGTCACATGTGTGGGCGGAATGATATCTTGCCTCTGGGTACAGCTCCGAATGCCGTGTGATGCCCACACGTGTGACATCGTCCGGAAGTGACGTATGCGTAATGGATAGCTGAGACGCGAGCGGGACACACAGCTGTTTCTACCGGCGGAGTGCTCCATGATATCGGCGGTTCTCTCCAATTAATTTTTTAATATGGAAAATGTGAGTTTGTTACTCTTTATCTTATATCTTTGAATATATCTGGTGAATAGCTAAACGAAAGAAAAGAACCCCAATGTTGAGAGCACTCTGGTGGCTGGTGAACTGATATTGCTAGACCAGAAACTAAGGTAAGTACACTAACTAATTGTAATGGTGAATATGTTAAAATAAACTTTATTAGGAGGAATCTCAAATAAAATATATAGGTCAGTGGGTAGACCTCTGTGTGAGGTATACCTGAACAAATAAGTGAAATAAAAAATAAGGGAGGGGATTTAAGGATAATTGACCATACTGGAAATAATCTAGTCTTTTGATAATACCGCCATCCAATATGTGGTAACTGGGTGGTAACGAGTTCATTTGTGTGAGCCAATACCTGTTGGATCTGTTGTATATGCCTATCGCTGGGTGAAGGCTCAACAATAGCAGATTGGTATGCTCACAGGGTACACACTGATGAAAGGTATCTGCTTATGTGGGCTATGAACTTCTTACAGTAGC
This sequence comes from Ascaphus truei, assembly GCF_040206685.1. Taxonomy (NCBI): domain Eukaryota; kingdom Metazoa; phylum Chordata; class Amphibia; order Anura; family Ascaphidae; genus Ascaphus; species Ascaphus truei. The sequence continues at coordinate 245,908,406 of NC_134484.1, read as the reverse complement.
TTCTCAGCCTCTGCTTATACTTTATCCACACTATTGGACATACAGAATGTGTCTAATTTAAGATATTCCAATGAGGGGATTGGTTACCCTGTGAGAATACCAATCTGCTATTGCTGAGCCTTCACCCAGCGGTAGGCATATACAACAGATCCAACAGGTATTGGCTCACACAAATGTACTCGTTACCACCCAGTTACCACATATTGGATGGCAGTATTATCAAAAGACTAGATTATTTCCAGTATGGTCAATTATCCTTAAATCCCCCCAACCTTATTTTATATTTCGCTTATTTGTTCAGGTATACCTCACACAGAGGTCTACCCACTGACCTATATATTTTATTTGAGGATTCCTCCTAATAAAATTTATTTTAACGTATTCACTTTACAATTAGTTAGTGTACTTACCTTAGTTCCTGGTCTAGCAATATCAGTTCACCAGCCACCAGAGTGCTCTCAAAATAGGGGTTCTTTTCTTTCGTTTAGCTATTGAGTTATTTCCCCTGATTGCAGCACCTCAGTCTTGGCAGTAGCGATGGTCCTTTCCCTCCCCCCCCCTCCTTTCCCTGGTTGCAATACAGTATATCTGGTGAAACATTACATACTATTGTGGCATCTTTCTCTCATTGAATATCTGACGACCATAAACCATACATATTGAGGGATATCCTGTGACTAACCATCTCACTGCAAAAGGGCTTCAGTCAGAGAGAGAAGTATCTCTGACATACTCTCTTTATCTGGAAGCATTGTGAGTGCAGTCTCATCATAGCTTTATTATTTATCCAATCACTGGCATATATCATCTGCACTATTCTGTTTTCTTTCATTTCACATATCATTGGATACATTCAGCGCTTCTCCTCCCAAAGAAGAAACAACGTTATGCTACAATAACGTGAGGGTAAGCCTATGCAAATGAAATATGGAACGGCTATTGATTTCTCATATATATTTATGAAGATACGTGTTAATCTCAGGAAAATAATGTATGTTCCTGTTTTCTGTAGCGTCACATGGTAAGCCCTGATTTAATGAAGATTTGTGGATTTCACTTTAAGTTGTATTCTTCAATTTCTCTTCATACTGTATCTCCTAACTGAAACCCCCTGTGTGATGATCTCCATACACACACTCACACTGCCCCCTGGCTAGTTGCTCTCCAGTGTGCTGTGGACATGTGACTGTAATGGACATGAGAGCAGCCAATTATAATGGCTGTGGAAGAGGCGACACTATTAGGGAGAGGAGCCTTTAAAAAGGGGGGTGGCCATGTTGAGTCAGATCTGCATGGACCTGAGTGCTTTCAGGTTCAGTATAGGGTTGTAGAAAGTGCACGTGTGAATGTGGCAGCAGGAGCAGAGAGCTACAGTGCCAGACATGGACGAGAGTTCAAGCACCGTTGGGGAGACCTTCAATGGCTTTAAAGCACAGCGGTACCAAAGCACCCCATTCGAAGTACAGGCCTTCAATAGTTAGTACACAATAAGGTCCCACGGAGTGCCGGCACCATCACAAGTCAACATACTCAGGATTGGGTGGCTAATACATCACTGACACTAATTCACAACCGCACAGCATTATTTGGTGATTGTGTTGTATTTTCATACTGTGAGTAGTGATCCTAGGCTGAGGATCACTAGTTATCCGAGTTAGTAGTGGATTAATAAACTAGTTGTATACCTTGTCCATATCCTTCTTGGTCCTTCAGACCATAGGCCACATGTAGCTCAGTAAGTTATTGAGAGGGACTCAGGCACCAGTCAGCAATAGTCATAAGTCAGGGAGCTAAAAAGCAGAGGGGTTACATAACATCTGCTCAAAATGGCTATATTCATATGGCCTTAGCATTTGTGTATTGAAATACAGATTCATACGCATTACAAATGTTAAAGAATAACAATTAATAAAATATATACATTTCGGTCAACTAAAAATTAAACAAATAAAATAAAGTTGAAACACATTTTCTAACTACACTTTTTTAATGTAATAACATTTCTTATTCATACTGTTAAATGAAGATTTAAAGTATTGTCATCACCTACTTAAAGGAAAAAAAGAAAAGTAATGTTATGATTCATAGCCTTTTTGTTCAATCGATTGACTAGCTTCAATTTTTACGCTGAGCCTATGAAGAAAAATCACAATATTTACCTTAAATAAGACAGACAGCTATTCTGTCAAGTAAAACTCATAATGTAGGTTAAAATAAACCTGTTACTATGACAACAGATAGGGTCAGATAACAAAATGAACAGCCACTTTTGATCTTCAAAAAAAAATTATTTTTCCTTTACTATCTACTCTGTTATCTGGACCACTCCATCAAACACCTAGCAGATAACAGAGTTGAAAGCCAAATTGACCTTCATGGAAGACCAGACAAGTTGTTAAGTCTCTGGAAAGTTTGGAATGACAGTAGAAGTCCTTAGATGGTACAGTATGTGTATTCTTTCTCTTTTTTCAGCGCGGTTAACATGATGCAACTCAAAAGGATTTATAGCTTGTACAAAACAGGGATTTTTTTCACTCATTTGCTACAGTATAAAATTGAAAAGTCATATTATTGTTGCTCTTAGTAGTGACATCTACAACATGTAGATTATTGTAACAAGAGAAAACCCCTGTTTATTCCCCGAGGCTTGTTTATGGAGTTCCTGTGCAAAGCAGCCCTTGATGATAAAATTGGGCAGAGGATGTTCCTTGGTTTCATAGAGCATTTTAAACCTATTTAATTTTATAGATTTATTAACAAAATGTTTTAACAGTAACTAATGCATTGAGAGTCACCTCACGTTTTCAAGAATGTCCTGAAAACATAGTTATGGTGACAATACAGGGTTACATTTAATGAACAGGGTTATGCATTATATTTACAGACATTTCATGAACAGTTAGGTAAGAGAGCTGCTTGTCATGACAGTTGCATTGAGAATTTTAACAGGTGCTTGACTTTTAATGGAACAGGTAAATGCATTAGTTCCAAAGAATTATATGCTAGGAATAATGCAGTTAATTGTCAATATTATATTGTATGTAAGATTATTTGATTTTTGATTCTTAATTTGTGAATGTAGACTGGAATTATGGTCAATATAATACTTCATCAAATAAATATATTAAAATACAAAAAAAGGTAATGGGGGGGGGTTTAAGAAGCTGTGGTTTGAATTGTGCCAGAAAACATGCCAAGGTGCTCACACATGGTCTGGAAGAAGTGTTATTGACTAAGCCGTCTTATGGAAATCGTGCATCATTGAAAGGTATCTTCTAGAACAATTTATTATTATATTTACTTCCATAAACATTATTAAAATATCATACACAAGGGTGACGCATGGCCTGGAAAACTACAGGATGGCAGAATTAGCCTGGTGCTCCACATAAAAAAAAAAACCAATCTATCACAATCCAGCAGTCTTAGAAGCCAGAATGCACCAACAACACCAGGTCTAGACAGACCAAGGTGCAGGTAACACATCACAGCCACGGTGGAAAGAAATGGACATGATTTGACCATATTGGGGAATAAACAATATTTGGGCCCTAGTGGGTGAAACAGAGCCATATTTTACAGCAATCGCCACCTCCCCCCTCCCTTCCTTCCTTCCTTCCCTCCCTTCACCCACCTTATCCACTACCCAAACACAACGAACACAGGAGAAAAGGAAAACGGAAACAAACACCTATGGCAACTGTTTAAACCCCCTCCCTCAGCCATAACAAGCTACCTGAGGGATGCCTGAAGGCGCGCTGCCTGCTTGAGCTGTGGGGCGACAGGAGTGCTGATAGCTCATCAGCCATCTTTCTCTACTTCACTGCCTGGCTTTGCGCAGTGCACCGAGCTTCAGAAAGGCGGCCGGGGGGGGGGGCGACCCAGAGGCTAGCTGCCAGCATGGTCCCAGGGGGTTAGAGAGGAGAATGCACGAGCTGCTCGTCCAGGTGGAGGCAACGGGAGCATTGGAGGGACAGCGGCAGCCATTTTATTGTGTTTTTCTTCCTCCTCTCTTGGGCCGAGTTCAGGGTGGATGCTACGGCCGCGAACATCTGTGCGTGCCTCCGCTACGTGCTCCTGCAGCCCCGCAATCTGTGTCTTGGCTGCAGGCAGGAGTTGGGTCGCGGTGTTTGGGGGCTGGTTCACTGAACAAGCTCAGGTGACGTGACTGTAGCCCAAAATATCACTTTGGGTTGTAGCAGCAAAAAGTAGCAGCGTCAACGCTGTACTTTGCCGCCGGTAGAGTTTTCAGTTTGAAAACTCCCACCGAAAACACGAAATTGTGACGGACATGTGTGCGCATGCAAGCGCGCGTACGTCGCGTAGCATCACCCTGAACTCGGCCTTGGCCTCTGGCGCGACAAGCGGTGGAGGAGGCAGCCTGAGATCAGAGGGGGGTTACCTGAGATCCGGAGGGGGGTAGCCTGCAATCCCGAGGGAGCGACCCGGCAGCTGGCTACTTGTGTGAGGAAGGAGAACGCACAGCCTGTTTTGCTCAGAGGAGGCAGCTAGAGCAGTGCGCAAGAGCAGTGTGTAGTTGGCGAACATTTTGTTTGTTTGGCGCTGGTCAGTGCAGCAGTTATAGGCTCACTACACAATCGTGAGCTTGGTTCCAGCGGGGGTGGGCTGCAGGAGACAGACAGGGCTGAGTGAGGTAGGGAGGGGAGAGGTCCCAGGTGCACAGGTTGGAGAGGGAGCAGTACCCTTAAGCCTAAAATTTATAAAAATAAAGGGAGTGGTGAATGTATGTATGTATGTATGTCTTTATTTGTATAGCGCCATAAAATGTACATAGCGCTTCACAGTAGTAATACATGTCATATAAATAACAAATATAAATAACAGATCATGGGAATAAGTGCTTCAGACATACTGTAAAAGTAACATTAAGGAAGGAGTCCCTGCTCCTAGGAGCTTACAATCTAATTGGTAGGTAGGGAGAACGTACAGAGACAGTAGGAGGGAATACTAGTAAGTGCATCTGCAGGGGACCAAGCTTTGTGTCATGTGTCCATGATTATCCAGTGCTACTCATATGCTTCTTTAAGCAGATGTGTCTTAAGGTGGGTCTTAAAGGTGGATAGCGAGGGGGCTAGTCGGGTATTGAGGGGAAGGGCATTCCAGAGGTGTGGGGCAGAAAGTGAGAAAGGTTTAAGGCAGGAGAGAGCTTTAGATACAAAGGGGGTAGAAAGAAGACATCCTTGAGAAGAACGCAAGAGTCGTGATGGTGCATAGCGAGAAATTAGGGCTGAGATGTAATGATGGGCAGAAGAATGTAAAGCTTTAAAAGTGAGCAGTAGAATTGAGTGTGAGATACGCGATTTAATCGGAAGCCAGGAGAGGGATTTCAGCAGGGGAGACGCTGAGACAGATTTAGGAAAGAGTAGAGTGATTCTGGCAGCAGTGTTTAGGATAGATTGTAGGGAGAGACAGGTGAGAGGTAGGAAGGCCGGACAGCAGGAGGTTGCAGTAATCGAGACGTGAGAGAATGAGGGCCTGAGTCAGAGTTTTAGCAGTTGAGTAACAGAGGAAAGGGCGTATCTTTGTGATATTGTGGAGGAAAAAACGACAAGTTTTAGAAACGTTTTGAATATGAGAGGAGAATGAGAGATAGGAATCAAGTGTGACCAGTAGGCAGCGTGCTTGGGCTACTGGGTGAATGATCGTATTTCCAATAGCAATGTGGAAGGATGTAGTAAGGCCAGGTTTGGGAGGTAGTATAAGGAGCTCTGTTTTTGCCATGTTAAGTTTCAGTCGGCGGATGGCCATCCAGCATGATATTCCAGAGAGGCATTCAGAAACTTTGGTCTGTATAGCAGGTGTAAGGTCAGGGGTTGAAAGGAAAATTTGTGTGTCGTCAGCATAGAGGTGATATTTAAACCCAAAAGATGTGATTAGGTCACCTAGAGAGAGTGTGTAGAGAGAAAAGAGAAGGGATCCCAGGACAGAGGCCTGGGGTACCCCCACAGAGAGATCAATAGAGGAGGAGGAGGTGTTAGCAAAAGAGACACTGAAGGTACGATGGGAGAGGTAAGAGGAGATCCAGGATAAAGCTTTGTTTCGAATACCAAGAGTATGGAGAATGTGAAGGAGAAGAGGGTGGTCCATGGTGTCGAATGCTGCAGAGAGGTCGAGTAATATGAGGAGAGTGTAATGACCTCTGTCTTTGGCAGCGTGGAGGTCGTCAGTTATTTTAGTGAGGGCTGTTTCGGTAGAGTGAGCAGTGCGGAAGCCAGATTGTAGAGGGTCTAGTACAGAATAGGTGTTGAGAAAGTGTAGCAATCGAGAGAATACAAGACGTTCAAGGAGTTTGGAGGCAAAAGGCAGGAGGGAGACAGGTCGATAGTTAGAAGGACAGGTAGGGTCAAGCTTGCTGTTTTTGAGTAATGGTATAACGGATGCATGCTTGAAGGATGAAGGAAAGGTACCAGAGTAGAGGGAAGAGTTAAAGATCTGTGTGAGCATAGGGATTATAGAAGGAGCAAGAGGTTTTAGGAGATGGGAGGGAATGGGATCAAGAGGGCAAGTGGTAGAGGGAGAAGAGGAGATCAGCAGTGATACATCCTCCTCCGAGATAGCAGAAAAAGAGTCAAGAAAGACAGGAGGAGAGTTGGGAAGCATTGTGGGATGGGAGGAGGCAACAGATGGGATGTTCTGCCGTATGGACTCCACCTTTTTCTTTAAAAAGTCAGCAAAGTCCTGAGGTGAGATGGAGGAAGAAGAGGAGGCAGCTGAGGGTGGTCTGAGTAGAGAGTCAAAGACAGAAAAGAGACGGCGTGGGTTAGACTTGTGTGTGTTGATTAGTTATGAAAAGTAGGTTTGTTTAGCCTGAAAGAGGGCAGAGTTGAAACAGGATAGCATACATTTGTAGTGAATGAAGTCTGCGAGCGTATGAGATTTCCTCCAGAGGCGTTCAGAGGAACGAGTGGAGGAACGCAGCATGCGTGTGTGGGAGTTAAGCCAGGGTCTGGGGTTAGAAGGGCGAGGACGGCAGAGAGAAAGTGGGGCATGAAGATCAAGAGAGGAAGATAAGGCAGAGTTGTAGTTCCTGACCAGGTTGTCAGGGTCTGAAGCAGAACTGAGAGAGGAGAGGGAGGAGCGTAAAGTGGAATCAAGAGCTGGTAGGTTAATAGAGCGCAGGTTTCTGCAAAAACGAGGGCGAGATGGAGATGGAGAGAAGCGAGAGAGAGAAAATGAGATGAGGTGATGGTCGGAGAGAGGAAAAGGGGAAATGGAGAAGTCAGAGAGAGAGAAGTTTTTAGTGAAAACCAGGTCTAAGTAGTGGCCATCCTTGTGGGTGCTGGCTGCAGTCCACTATTGAAGGCCAAAAGAAGAGGTTAGAGAAAGAAAGCGGGAAGCCCAAGGGAGAGAGGGGTCATCAATGTGGCAGTTGAAGTCCCCAAGGAGAAGAACAGGGGAGTCTGAGGAGAGAAAGAAAGAGAGCCAGGATTCAAAGTGAGAGAGAAAGGCAGAAGGGGGATGAGTAGAGGAAGGTGGGCGATAGATGACTGCCACATAGACCGGGAGAGGAGAGAAGATCTGGACTGTGTGAGCCTCGAAGGAGGGAAAAGCAAGAGAGGGGGGAATAGAAACTGTTCTGTAACGGCAGAGAGAGGAGAGCAGGAGCCCCACGCCTCCACCCCTGCCACCAGGGCGTGGAGTGTGGGAGAAGGAAAGGCCACCATAGGAGAGGGCAGCTTCCAGAGCAGAGTCAGACTGAGTGAGCCAGGTCTCAGTTATAGCAAAGAGAAGCAGGGAGTGAGAGAGAAAGAAGTCATGCACAGAGAGGAACTTGTTAGAGAGGGAGCGAGCATTCCAAAGGGCACAGGAGAAAGGGAGAGAGGAGGGAGGGTGGCAGGGGATGGGTATGAGGTTAGAGGGGTTGACACCAGAAGGAGTAGAAGTTGCATGTGGAAGGCGAGGACGAGAGCAAGTAGAAATAAGGCAGGGACAAGGATTGGGAGAGATATCCCCAGAAGCAAGGAGGAGAAGCATGGACAGAAAGAGAATGTGTGAAGATGATTTGTAGGGGTGTGTTTTAGTGCAGGCGGCATAACTGTGTGGTGACAGAGGGCGCAGGTAAGTGAGGAGTTCATGTGAACTGAGAAGTGGTGAAGTAAGGAGAGATGGCGAAATATGAATAGAGTTAGAGACATGATGAGGCTGGTGGAAGGAAGTGCATAATTTGAAAATAAGTGAGGTTACAGTAAATATAAAAAGTAAAGGTGGCATCACAGCAATAGTAATGTGTTGAGATGTGCAGTGTGGGATGATAACCTCCTTTCCAGCGTAGTTCAAATGCAGGAATCAGAAGCAGTAGATTGTGTCCACTTTTTCCACTTCTTTATGAACTTCCTTTTTTAAACTTCCATACTACTTTAAATATTTCTACTTAAAAGCATTTCTGCTTAAGAGCAAAGGCTGCAAGCAGCAATGGCTGTTGTAAGTTTACTTATATACATTTAGAAAGTCACCTGGTTGGTACAACAAACTTAATTAGCACATGTGAGGGTAGTTAAACCAAATTGTTTTTCAAAGGTGGGTGTTGTCTTGCACAAGTGTGAAAGATGAATTAAATTAAGGCAATAGGGGGATGATTTCCATACAGACAATTTGAGATGTTTTTACCTAAATTGAACTAAAATGAGCTAAATAGACAGCAGGGTATGAGGATTGCAGGACACACAGACAATTTGAGATGTTTTTACCTAAATTGAACTAAAATTAGCTAAATAGACAGCAGGGTATGAGGATTGCAGGACACACAGACAATTTGAGATGTTTTTACCTAAATTAAACTAAAATTAGCTAAATAGACAGCAGGGTATGAGGATTGCAGGACACACAGACAATTTGAGATGTTTTTACCTAAATTGAACTAAAATTAGCTAAATAGACAGCAGGGTATGAGGATTGCAGGACAATAAAGAGAGAAAGGCTATCCCAATAGCATCCTGAGTTATACCTCTCCATTTAGGAGGCTTTATTCTATCTGGGTTCCTAGTGTTTGCCTTCCTGGCACTCCAGAGACTGATGAATCTAAACCATACTCATACAATAGAATAAAAAAAAAGAGGTACATGCACGACAAGGATAGAGATGGACGTCTAATCTGACAGCTCTGTATGCCCACATAACATAATTAAAAGAAACCACAGTTAATAACAACACAAGCAACAAAATAAACATAAGTACGGATATCTGGTCTTGCCGCAATGACTACAAGAGCCCAGGTGAAGAGAAAATCGCTATACCTGGTAAGCTACTTCCACAAACAGCGCGAACAGCAGCAATGTCAGACACAGCCAATGGCGGAAGCTCAGACTCTGAGCGGGAATCGAATTAAGAGGGTCAGAGGATCAATTTAAAAATATGTTCACCAAAACAGACTTTAAAAACTTTCTTAGTGAGCTAAAATAATTTTTCCAGACAGATGTTCTCGAGATGAAGAAAGATATCTCGCTCATTGAGGTAAACTAGATGTGACAATAAAAGCCCTCAATAAAAATATTAAGACCACTACATACCTAAAACAAAGATAACAGAGTTGATTGAGCAGCAGGAGAACTTGGAGAATAGCGACAGGCACAATAATATTAGGATAAGAGGGGTCCCAGAGACAGTTACAGATGTTGACGATTTTATCTCAAAATGGCTGACATCCATGATGCCAGAAAAGTCTGAGTCTAAGCTGGAATTGGATAGCTGCCACAGGGCCCTGTGAAGCAGACCGAAATCAGGGACCCCCCCGAGGGGCATTATCCACGGCTACAAAATCTAGGCGACCCTAAGCAACATCACCCATAACACAAAAACCATTACCTTTGAAAAAATAAATATCCAGGTGTTTCAAGATCTTTCACCTACAACCACAAACTTCAACCTATCACAAACATTCTGAGGACAAGGGGATACGTTACAGGTGGATATTCCCTTTCTGCCTACTTGTCATAAAAAATGGCAGGGCTAATGTGATGAGAGAGCTATCCGAGGGAGAGGATTTCTTGTTGAAAATTGATGTTGCAACTGCAACACCTACTGCTAACTACTGTAGGGGGTTGAAGAAGAGCCTTTCCTGGAGCAGACCTGGCATGAAGTGAGAGATCCTAGCATGGTAGTCAGGAAAGGGCTGCCAAATAATCCTCTACATGCCTATTTGTTCAGTAACACTCCCCAACACTTAAAGACACAAGCAGCTACACTGGCGACACACTTTATTCGAGCTCGGCTAGTCCCACGAATTCGGGTATACCCGGGTGTATTGAGGTTTGTGACTGTTTTCTGCCCGAGTGCATTGGGTTATTTTCCAGGCAGGGATTGAAGCATTTTATTCCCGCTGGCTGCAATACTGCACAGTATATATATATATACTGCATTAAAATTCATGAATTTATGCCATCTGGTAGACACGCGAAGCATTGCAGCCTATTAAATCCTAATCATTATCATTTAACAGATCAGCCGCCCGTCAGCCAGGCATGAACCCAGGCTGGGAAGGCAAATGCAACGGGGCTTGTCAGAGGTGAGGAGCGGCGCATTCCAGGTATCTGCCAGGTACATACTGGGTATTTGCTCGAATAAAGTGTGTCGGTGTAGTATTGCTCAACCATAGACTTTATCTACAGACTTGCCTTGTAAAATACAACTTTTCTGCCAGACCGATAAGGTGCAATAGACCCCGGTAGACTAGACACAAGGACCACACAGGTAGTCCCCGGGCTCCAGGTTATGGACTTATTTGAGAAATTATGCAAATAAATGCACAAAGCAGCGCACTGCCCAGGGACACAGGTGTACAAAAATGAAAAATGATTTATTGTTAGTCAGACATGACAAACAGGGAGGTAAGTACCCTTCAATGCGTTTCACACAACAAGGTGCTTTATCAATCCTTGTCCGACTATAAGAGAAAATCCTTGTCCGACTATAAGAGAAAAAAAGTGGATTTGATTTTACTACAGCAGACACACTTTAGTAAGACGAGTGCACCAAAATACTTTGATAAAAAACTTTAGGCAGTTCTATTTGGCTTCAGTTCACACCAAAAAGAAAGGGGTAGCAATCAGTAATGGAGTGCTCACCACAAACAGGGCGCGACCGCAGGGCCGAGGTGGGGATTGAATAAACCGACATCCAGCCGCAAGAGTGCGTCCGGAGTGTAGATTGGTAGTGGGTAGCCAGATCACAGTTGGAGAAGTCGGGTTCATTGTAGAGACTTGCCGTGGTCTGGGTTGGAGAGATGCACATCGTCGTAGGTACTTGCCGTGGTCGAGATTGTAGCGGTGCGGATCGTCGTAGGTAATGCCGGGGTCAGGAGTAGAGAAGTCAGGAGTCCAGATGCTAGCCAAAGTCAGATAAATAGAGATTGGTACTAGGAACAAGGAACAAGATCAGAAGGCAGGGATTGCAGTAAGCACTTCGCACAAATGAAGTCTTATGCTCAGCCATCTTGCCAAGGGGCTGTCTGAGCATAAATAGTACCCTGGACAAATAGGGAGACTGCAGAGGAAGGAGTTCACCAGTTTCCCTCGCTGTGATAGGCAGAACAGGAGTAATGGACAGAGACAGGTCTTGATTTAGCGTGCGAGTTCGCCATCCGCACATTGCGTGTGAGGGCTGTGCGCCATTGACGTCACCATTGATGGAGCCTGGAGGCGGGACCAGCAGGACCAGTACTTCCCCCAGCGTGGGGTCGGTGCACTAAGCGAGACCAATGGGAAACACATGCAGCACCGTGGGAGGTGCCGCGGGAGGAAGGGGCGACGGAGCACCCATCGCGGGTTGAGGTGGGTGAGCACCGCGGAGAGGATGACGCAGGCCATCACTGATCCTTACATTACCCCCCTTCAGGAGCGACCTCCGGGCGTCTCAAGGATGGCTTGTGAGGGTACTTAGAATGGAAGGCCCGGATGAGCCTTGGAGCATGTAGAAGATACCGGGGTATCCAGGATCATTCTTCGGGGCCACAACCTCACCAGTGGACAAGATACTGTAGACATCCCCTAGAAATCCTGAAGTCCAGCATTAATTGTACTTTGAATTCTTGCTGAGATTCAGGAGGTGAGAGCGGAGGAGAAGATAGAGGAGTCTGGATATGAGGCTTCTGCAGCGAGGTGTGAAACACCGACGGAATTCTCATGGTGGAGGGAAGATGTAAATAGCACGCTACTGGGTTGATTCTTTGACGGTGAACAGACCGATGAATCTTGGTGCCAATTTAAGTGTAGGATCCTTGAGGCGAATATTCTTGGTGGATAACCACACCTTGTCTCCAGGACTATAGTCCAGAATCTTCCATTAATGACGGTCTGCTTGATTCTTTTGTATGGAAGTAGTAGATTACCCTCAAAAGGGAAAATGACTGGGGCTCAAATAAGTGGAAAACACAAAAAAGCAAGTAATTCACAGAAGAAATCCAGAATCCTTTCTATAATGCAATGTAATATATGAAAGAGGCTTGAGAGAACCCTTATGCAAGACTTGACTGTATAAAAGTACTTGTAGAGGATTTAGCATTGGACTGCGGTAAAATGACAATATATATATATATATTCAAACGCATAGACATCACACCTCCAGTACAAGAAATGTCCAACAACAATTGGAGTAAATACTCACAGTTGAATGAAATGGTTCTTGGTCACCCCCCAGTGAGAACCACAGGAGTTTCTTCCCTTGCAGGGTAAGGGATCCTTGATGCTGAATCTTCAAAGTGCCTGTGTGAAAAAACGTTGAGAGAAATACCAGTCGAATAGACAGGGCATGTAGCTCAGAAAAACGCTGCACTACATAAAAGCAAAAGGGAGAGAGTAAAAAATTATTTAATGTGCCAAAAAAAGAGAGATTAACACTGACATGTTTCGCCAACAATTGGCTTTATCAAAGTGCACTTCTTAAATCTAAATTATTAAAAATGTGTTGACCTTCTGGCCCCACATTTACTCTACATGTATAACGCAATCTTAGAATGGGCCTCCTTCTCGGAACAAATGCTCCAAGCATCAATATCCCTGATCAATAAAAAAGAAAGGACCTGACAAGCTGCAAGAGCTATCGACCAATCTCCCTCATTAATTCAGACATTAAAATCTACTCAAATTTGTTAGTCAATAGAATAAAGTACGATGTAATGAAACTGCAATCACCACAGTAATAAACAGAAATAGGCAGGTGCTTTGGAGGATAATATAATTATATTATCGGTATTGATGAAAGAGAGATCAAAAAAGTTTCCTCCTGCTGTTAACACTCTATGCCAAATATATCAATAGAAGGACTTAATAGCCCAACAGTGAATTACTGTAAGTCAGGTCTAGTGACCCAGAATCACCGGAGAAACAAAAAAATAATACAATTTTATTACTTCTAAATTGAGATTAAAAACACATATACATTATTAAAAGTCCCCATATTAGTGTGGCAAAAAGAGCAGTTCGTCCAGGTAAGTATATCTAAATAGATAGTATCCAAGAATACTCAATATACCGGTGGTCTTCATAGAAACCCAAGAGAACTATACTGAGCATGTTGAGTTGTGGGTCAGATACATCGATGATATTTTTATGGTATGGAATGGTACTGAGGAACTACTACACAACTTTATTGAAAGTCTGAACTGAAACGACAACAATCTAAAATTGATGGTACAATTCGATAAAAAGAAAATCGAATTTTTGGATATTACTATATCTAAGACCTTGGAGGGTAATATTGAAAGAAGTATTTTAAGGAAACCAACTTAGACCAATAGCCTACTGATGGCCAACAGCCATCATCCTAAACATATCACCAGTAACATACCTTTAGGACAGTTTCTAAGGCTACGACGTAACTGCTCAACCACAGATGAATTTATCAAACAGGCAGCTGATATGTCTAAGAGGTTTCAGATGAGAGGCTACAGTAACAAACTAATCAAGAGGGCATATTATAGGGCCCTGACGTCTTCAAGATCGAATCTACTGATACCTAATAAGATCAAACCCCAGGAGGATGTCATTAGATTTATTTCCACCAACAACAATCAATGGCAAGAGACTAGAAATATCCTCCAGACACATTGGCACATCCTGCTTGAAGATATAGACCTACGTAAAGTACTTAAAGACACACCAACTACAGGATGCAGACGCAATAAGAATATCAAAGATAGATTCGTTAACAGCCATTATGACAAGCAAAGTACGAAAACATGGCTACGTACCAAACCATGTGGCTCCTTTCCCTGTGCAAGGTGTAAAGCCTGTCCTTTCATGTCAGTCACTAAACAATTTATGGACTCCAATACTACTTCAATTTTCAAAATAAAGGATTTTATTAACTGTCTAACTTCTGGCACAATTTACCTAATGACCTGTGAATGTGGTGTTATGTATGTGGCTAAGACCCACAGACAATTAAAGACTAGGATACTGGAACATATAGGGAATGTCTGCAATGCAACTGACACCCCTGTCGCAAGACATGTCATAGAACATCATAAGGGAGATCCAAAGGTCATGCACTTTTGTGGCATTGAACACATACCTAGAAATCCCAGGGGAGGCAACTGGGATAAGCGGCTTTTACAACAGGAATGCCGCTGAATTTTCCAACTTCGTACCTATGCCCCTATGGGACTCAACGAGGGATTTATTTATTATCCCTTTATTTAATCCTAGGTATTCAATTATGTGTCTAATATGTATATATATATTTATATATTTATATTGTGTATATATACAAGAACCCAACATTATATGGAAGGAGGTTTTTGTGATACAGAAGCTCCCCACACCTCCCTTTTGTAATTTTGGGGTGAATATGGGATAAATAATAAGGCACTAATTGGATCTGTATTGACCTATTTGGGCAGATCATTTTCATATACATTCACTCCTACCCCTGTAAATTTCACATACCACATTTTTAGATATAGTGATTACTTCTTAATTCATATCTGCATTGACCACTAGGGGCAGACCGTTATAATTTAGAGACACTCCAACACAGTACACTAATGGCACCTTAATACAATGGGAGTTTTCTATACAGTTACTCATTTCACTAACAATTAGGATATTAATTACTCAATAAACACAAACACACAATTTATATATAATCCACTTTATTCAATTATTTTCATTTTATTTTTATCACTTAT
Organism: Ascaphus truei; assembly: GCF_040206685.1. Lineage (NCBI taxonomy): Eukaryota > Metazoa > Chordata > Amphibia > Anura > Ascaphidae > Ascaphus > Ascaphus truei. The sequence goes on along the minus strand of NC_134484.1, from coordinate 245,893,264 downwards.
ACACCTTAGAATGTTTCATCACCTTAATTACTCACAGTTATATATTACTGTTCACAACATACTTACCTGACCTCCTTCATTATATTAATTTGACACAAGTATATACATCCCTTGCGATTGTACATAACATGCACCAACTATCCCTATAAGACTGGTTTAAGCTATTTAAAACGTTTTTTGAACGTTAAGTTTTGGCAACACTGTATTTATGTTAAGAATTATTATGAGATTTCACAAGTTCACTCGGCCTCCAGGATCGTTTTGAGCTACAGGTTCAGACGCCGCCTACCTTAGTTAATTGTGGGCTGAATCAACACTCCATTGAGAGTATAAATACCTACCGGATAGATCATATTTTTAAACTCCTCCCCCTGAAGAAGTGTGGTGAACACGTGAAACGTGCGTCGGGAACGTAGGACATCCACACCGCTCAGACAGCAGACAGGCTTGTATTCACAGCAGCTCCTTCCAGCATTGTATGACCCACCGAGGTCAATCTCTGCAATGGATATATGGTCTCGGTGACTATAATATAATGCACCTTGATCAATATCAAATACTCTGCAGTGCTGTGTGTTATAGGTTTACCTTAACAACCTTTGGTCATATTCTTTGTAGAAATATCACAGTAGGATACTGACACTGACACCAGTAAGAGATAGACTGGTAGAAACACTAGTAAATTCCGCCGCCCTACAACAGATGCTACACCCATTGAAGGTTAAACATATACTCCAGAGACATATAGTATATTATACGATTCCCTCATGAACAATTATATTCTCACATATGACACAGGGTACTTATGTCCTGTGTCTGTTGTATTAAACTTATGTGAAATTTTTGACGCAATAACTACTATTTTGTTCACCCTTTAAGAGATAAACATCAGCTGATTTCCTATGTATAGCTTACAACAGATATATCAGTATTTCCTGAGTGATATTTCTGAGATATGTGATCATTTGAATATTGCTAATGCTGGTCTCTGATGATGATATATATCTGATAGAGTTCATTTATACCTGTTGCTAGCTTGAGCAACCATAGACATTAATACTTTGGATGTTTACAGTTGCGGTAGCTTTTATTCTCTCAAATCACCGGTTTGTACCTGGTTGGTTCCTGGAATGCGACACTGTTCACCTGGCGCATGCCGCGTTCACCTTGCATTCCCAGCCACAGGTCATGCCCGGCTGATGCGTTTATTGATAATGGTTCGGATTTTAATAGGCTGCAATGCTTCGCGTGTCCGCCAGATGGCAGAAATTCATGAATTGTAATGCGCCGAATCAGTAATGTGTCGGCTTGCAGGTGTTTCGTTTAAAAAAGATACTGTACCACAGTGTGCCATTGTAACTTGGCCTTGGCCTTGAGACTGAAGGAAGAGGTTGCAAAAATTTATCAAGTTAGGCTTTTCATATTAAAGAATGACAAAGACCAGTTTCAGTTTGTGTTACACTATTCTGCAGAGACCCACCATGAGTGTTCAAGTGCAGCCCGCTTTCCAAAAACCCGACAGAAGTTATGCGTATTTGATATGGGCCGTGATTAATGCAACAGATGATAAGATGGCAACAGTTGCTCAAATTTATCAGTATTTTATTGAAAACTATGACTTTTAAAATTTTTCGCCAACTCCTCATACGTGGAAGCGTGCAGTAAGGAAAAGGTTATGTAACGACCCCTGTTTTCACCGTTTTGAGCCCCAATTTGTTGGAGGGTATTGGTGTGTGTCATCGGATTTTTCCCGTATCTATGATCATGGAGGCGGCAAAAGGCGAAGGGTCATGTTAAAACCAACTAAGAAGCGACAGTCGCTGCCAAGCAATGCACCAGCACCAGCACCGGCTTCCAATGACGGTCCCACTGTCAGTGACAACGCTGAGCCTGAGCCTGAGTTGAATTTGGCGTGCAGTTTTGATGAAGCTTGCATGTACCTAAGCGATTTCCAGCCTCACCAGCTGACTACTGGTGGACTAGTCCCGCTGCAAACTGTCGACGTGGATGATGAAGAAAGCTGGACTGGCAGTGGACCGGCGCCAGCACCAGCTGAATGGGAAATTCTATGGTGAGTTGCCGTATTATTTTGGTGGGGCTGGCTGGGTACTTCTTTAGGGGGCTGATCATTACTGTACATTAAAACTTTTCTTTTTGTTTTTCATCAGAAAAGAAAACGGCTAATGGGGGGATTTCGATGGATAATATTGTACTGTATGCTGATGTTTTCCGGCCGTACAGTATACTGTGTAATAAACCTGAATAAATAAAACTATGCATTTATTCTACATGTTCAGTATCGTGTCATTATGTGTCTTCTACAGTATACTGTACAGTGGTATACAGTGCCTAACATCTATGGGCAAAAATAATTTTATTTCTAGGTGCCCTAGAACAGAAGTTCCCACGCCAATTGACCTAGTTCCCACGCCAATTGCCGTAGTTCCTACGCCAATTGCGCGACCAGGCAGTAAAAAAACAGTGCAGCAAGCCTCTACATTTGTTACACTGTCAAAGGAGCAAATGGAAACAATGTGAGGCAAATCAACATGTTCTTTTATTGGTGGAGTAAGTACAAAAACATTTATTTACAAATACTGTACAATGTTGAAACATTTAAAGTAACATCTCCTTTATTAAAGAAACCCAGTACTGTATACAGTACAGTACAGTGGGATGGTGCGCAACACTGTCAGTGAGATCTGCACCAGTTCAGTCCTAGAGGGCAGCAAACAGTGCAGGTTTTCAGGGCAACATTGGAAACCGTGCCTGTTTGCGGCCCTCAGGGACTGGAGTTGTGCATGTCCTGTGTAAAAAAACACACAACAACATCTCCTTTGTTTAAGTACAGCAGGTACTGTAGGGCAAAACATGTATAGTACAATACAGTTCAGCACAACAGTATGGTCTCACTGAAAGTCCTCCACATTGTCCATCCATGGCCGATTCCTTGCATAGCGCAAAACGCCATTAATGCAGTCTCGAACGCCTTTCATTACAGGATCTGTAACTGCATAAAAGTGCCGCATTTCTTCCACAATGTTTTTCCTTAAATTGGCAGGAAGGGCCTTTTTAACGCGATTTCATTCGTAGTTCACTTTGAACGCCCACTCGCAGTACAACGTGTAGGGAATATGGTGCTTAAAAATGATCAAGGCATACTTGTGGGGTACACCAGCACTCATCACCCTATACTTCTCCCTGAGCCCCGGTGGCAGATCGCACAGGGTGAAGTCGGGCACTGTTTCGATGTGAGCGGGTGTAGGTCTTTTGGGAGCGGGTGTGCTTGCGGCGACGGGCGATGGTAGGTTGTCTGGAAGGAAGTTTTCCTCCGGTCGTGGTTGCTGTGTTGTCTCCTGGCGTGGTCTTGACGGGGTTGTCATGTCCTCAATGGCATACATGTACACTACATCTTCTGGTGGAGGGGGGGCGCTTGGTGATGGAAGGGGGTCGAAGGTCCCATTCATCACATCCATGTCACCCCCTGCTCTGGTGTCGGGGAAACAGGGGCATTAGCACCGAGCAAATAATGTATGCCCACAATGTCAGCCTCTATCTTCTCCATCCGTTGATCCATCCGTTGCTCCATTTATAGCATCCGTTGCTCCACATTTAGCATTGTCTCCAGAAGCAGATCTATCTTTGCCAGCACAATAGAATTCCCGGGGAGATCCACACTTATCCCATTCAGCATCCGGTCTAACGAGCTGCTTCTTGTGCATGGCGTCTGGACATCTAGGGGGATGGGTGCAACGGAGGATGAGATGGGGGTTCCATGGACAGAAGCGGCATCGATGGAGAGTGGAGGAGGTGACCTGTGGATACCCGGTAGAGGAGAAGCGGCAGCGTCGTCGAAGAGGGATGGAGAAGGTGACCTTTGGATTTCCGGGCGAGAAGCAGAGTCATCTAAGAGCAAAGGATTAAGTGACCCGTGGATTTCAGAGGCGGCAGAGTCGTCAGATGGAACCGGAGAAGATGGGGGTGGAGAAGACGGGATGAAGATTTCCGGGACAGCTACAGCAGAGTCGTCGAAGCATATGGGAGGAAGTGGTCTGCGGATTCGATGGGTTGGCTACCATTCATTTTGTGCCGAGAGTACATCGCCGTATATCTTCTTGACATAATGAGGCTTACGTCTAAGAAAACCCTTAACCTTTGGGGTCAGCAGAAGGTTTTCTTTATTGGCCTTAGCCTGTCGCTTTGCCCTTGGCGTGGAAACGGCAACCGCCTTTCGCTTTTTCAGCATGACAGGCACGGCAGAGGTGAGTGGGTTCTTGCGTCCATAGAACTGGGGATGCTCCATGGAAGCAGGTGGCACAATGCAGTACAGTATCTGGACAAGGGCAAGTTCAGATAAAGATCATGGAGTGGTGGGCTATGCTAAGTGTGTGACCTTTTATACATGGCGAAAGTGGGCGTGTGAGTCATTACCGTATAAATACACCATCCATTTTGTGTATTGACTGCACATAGAATACACGTCGACTAAACATCGAATATACATTCTTGTGTTTGTATTTCTTTCTACTCGCAGCAATGCCTGTTACAGTAAAAAGATTTCAAAGGATCTCAGCATGCGAATTAAGGACATGTACACGAGCGGACACCGAATTGCTGCTATCCAACGCTGGTTAGCTACTTCTGACCTCGTTGTGCCAGCAACCACCGTGTGCTATCATACACATGGAAAAAACAGAGACCGGAAAAAGGCACCAAGGGTAACTAACGCGTAAGTATATTTATAAAACTTAACAAAAAAAATATAGAAAACTGTACTGTACATCTACAGTACAGTTCTGTATCTACTGTAATACTGTTGTTATTTCTGTTGATTTATATTACAACTTACAGTAGTTTGTCTATTTATATTTATAGTACAGCAGTATACATTTTTTGTATATTTCAATTAATCTTACAACGGTATATACTGTATAAGATGTACTGTATATTTATATTACAACAGTATATTTATTTTGTATATTTATATTTATTTTACAACAGTATATTTATTTTGTCTATTTATATTTATAGTACAGCAGTATACATTTTTTGTATATTTCAATTAATCTTACAATGGTATATACTGTATAGGATGTACTGTATATTTAAATTTATATTACAACAGTATATTTATTTTGTATATTTATATTTATAGTACAACAGTATATTTATTTTGTCTATTTATATTTATAGTACAGCAGTATACATTTTTTGTATATTTCAATTAAACTTACAACGGTATATACTGTATAGGATGTACTGTATATTTATATTTATATTACAACAGTATATTTATTTTGTATATTTATATTTATAGTACAACAGTATATATATTTTGTCTATTTATATTTAATGTATATTACAACATTACATTTATATACATTTTATATTGCTGCATATTAATAAAACAATATCATTTCTTTACATTGTAGGGAGACAACTGTTCTGGTGGACAAAATAAGTGAGGAGAATGATGAGAGGAGTGCATTAAGGGTTAAAAATACTCTGCAGGAAAAGCACAATCTGACTGTATCCGAGACCAGCATAAAGAAGATGAGACGCAGCATTGGATGGAAATATGGAAGTGTGAGGTTAGTACTGGACAGTACAGGAGGTAAAAGTGTTGTTTAGCAAACTGTACTGCACTGTGCCGCTAAAAAAAATTATTCCTTGTCATTACAGAGCGTACCCCATGATACGGGACGCAAACAAAATCAGAAGAGTGCTCCAGGCCCAGGCATGGATCGACAGCGGGGAGACTTTCCAGGATTGCATCTTCAGTGTTGAGTCTACTGTGTCGCTGGAGAGATTTGCAAGATTTGCGTTCCATAAAAAAGGCCGCATATCTTTGAAGCCGCGGCCAAAACACCCTGTGAAGCTGCATGTGTGGGGTGCCATCTCTAGGCGTGGACCGGGATGCATTGTCATCTTTGAAGGTAAAATGTATCAAATATAATGTCGCCTAATGCACTGTACTTGACTAGTGTTGCCTTACCGTATGCACTGTACTGTACTATTGTGCAGTTTTTTGAGCACTTTTCTTTTCTTGCTATAGGAATCATGAATAAAGCTTTCTTCCAAGACAACATTGTGCCCGAGATACATCACACGCGACTTCCCCAATGGTCACCGCTTCTACCAGGACAACGATCCCAAGCACACCGTGTCAACGGCGCATATCCTTGAGCGCGGCATCAACTGGGTGAAGACGCCAGCGGAGTAAGTGCAGTAGACCGTGTCCCATTTTTGTTCCCCACTGTTTTTAGCTCTTAAACCAATTGTCTTCTTTCCAATGACAGGTCGCCAGACTTCAATCCGATCGAAATGGTCTGGCATCAGCTGAAGGACCATATCCGGAAAGTGGCGAAACCCTCCAAAAAGGACGAGCTGGTGAAAGGCATACTGAGTTATTGGAACGATGTACTCACCGTGGAACGCTGCAATAAATATATAGACCATATTGCCACTGTATTGCCCATTGTCATCGCGCGTAATGGGCAAGCATCAGGAAAGTAGTACTGTGCTGTAGTATTGTACGTACAGTATGTTACAGGTAAGTATGGCACAGTAGACTAGTTTGACAGTACTGCAGTAACTGCCTACTAACTGCTCAATTTTTTTTCTCAGAGAAAACAGCACAAGCAATGTACAGTAGTACTACAATACACATCACACAATGCCATAATACAGTACGCACATAAATGTACAAATTTTTTGTTTTTTTGTCGTTCCAGGAAAAAGGGTGGCCTAGGGGGAGATGGGAGCGTTGTGTCCAGTCAAATCTGCTTGTACAGTCAAATGTACAGTATATAAACAGCAGCAATGATGTACACAAAACCTCTCCTCTCTCAATGAACTACAGTACTGTACTGCAGACAGAATGAGGAAAAGATAAAGACTAAAGAAAAAATAATTTTACTATACAATATATAGTATATACAGTATATTATACAGTACATTACAGTACTGTACTGTATATAGGAAGAAAAAAAAAGGGATTAGTATTATAAAAGGCGCC